>NC_068425.1:32469827-32543325 GCF_023373465.1 Oncorhynchus keta | reverse complement strand
CGGTTCTGGATTAATAGAATGCTTAGCCTACCACAGGCTGGGTTCTAGCTGGAGGAGGAGCTCACAGCCTGCAATAAATAGCGGATGATTTCATTGAAGGGAAAATATTTCGAAGAGTTATCCATCGGTCTGGGAACAGTCTTGAAGGAAATAGAGTCCAGTGTACTTTACTCCTCACGCTTTCATTCGTCAAATCCTTTTGTGATATTTTGGCGACCCCGTAATTCGATTCCAAATGACTAGGTATGTAAGCAGTTGTTTCATTACTCTGGTCGTTCTGTTCCTTTGGCGGGTCGAAGACATCGCAGACGCTTGCGTATGCTTCCCTCCGCATCCTCAACAGGCTTTTTGCAATTCAGAAGTTGGTAAGGCAATTTGGCAACATTTTACTTTTCAGGTGAGAGCTATCAATACGCAACATTTTATGGATTGTCTGTGGTCGTAGTATAAATGATTTGGACATGATCGTTAAGCCTATCTACATCTTCTCACACAGTTGTTTACATAGTTAAGTAGGTGACAGTAAGATGGTTTACAGCCAGGACTCTCCAACCCTGATCCTGGAGAGCTGCCTTCCTGTAGGTTTTCAAGCCAACCCCTAGTTGTAATGAACCTTGTTCTGTTTATCAACCAGTTAATTATTAGAATTAGGTGCGCTGGCTTAGAGTTGGAGGAAACCTACAGGACTGCAGCTCTCCAGGAACAGAATAGAGCCCTGCTACACTATATTCTGCTTAAGGTATGAAGTGTGCCTACAAATGAATGATTTGAGATGTATGTGTTTACATAACATTAAGGATACCTGCTCTTTCCATGACATGGACTGGCCAGCTGTAAACTATGATCCCTTATTGATGTCACCTGTTAAATCCTCTTCAATCAGTGTAGATTAAGGAGAGGCAGGTTAAAGAAGCATTCTGCACTGTTCTCTCTCCATATCACCCTTAAACCATCAGTGTGACTGACTAGTATACCGGAATAGATTTCAATAGCGTTAGTTAAACCATGTCTCCCTCTTCTAGTGATCAGGGCGAAGGTGGTTGGAAAGGAAGCAGTGTCTAACGCCATCAAGTATGACATCCAACAGATCAAGGTATGATTCTCCTTTTAAGTGATTCTATAAAAATGTCTTTCTCTAAATGGTAATGTAATTATTGTCACTCTTCCTACTGGTCCTAGACTATGGTGACATCTCCTATGTACTCAGCTGCTACTTCGTTAAAGATATCACCAACCAACTCAACCTGAGTTGGTTGGCCCTTTTACTAAGACTTCCACTGCCTGACATCATTATTAAGGCATAAGTTAGCCATGCCTGAGACTGGTAACTGGAAGTTCCTTATGGAGTTAGGTAAACCAGCTTTTATTGTGTATTTTTTGCTCCTGATTTGTGGAGCCTTGATAAAATATTTTACATTTTGGAAGAAAATGCATACAAAAAAGCAGAAAGCTGGTCTCATTTTGGAGTTTCTTATTTTGAGTTCTTTGTTTATTTTATTGTATTTCTAATTCAGGGCTCATCTGTAAAATGGATCTGGGTTAAATAATGATTGCTTGCACATTACAGATCTGTTGACATTAAAGGGTAAAGACGAACTGTGCCTGAGTGCTACAGTCAGTGAGGTTCCAAACTATATATGTAGCTGGTTGACAGATCTTCCTTTCTCTCCTTGTGATTGGCTAGATGTTCAAAGGTTATGACCAGGTTATCCACGCCATCTACACTTACACCACTTCGTGCAGCGTGACTCTAGAAATCAACAAGGAATATCTCTTCACAGGTGCGGTTCTCACTATGTTACCCAAGTTCAACAGCCAACACTGGTTGCTGTGCATTGAAATTGCCATTGATAAAATACAGTTTTCATTGTCCGTAGCATATGTCTGCCCATAGCATAACCTCACCGCCTCCATGGGGCACTCTGACCACAATGTTTACATCAGCAAATCGCTTGCCCACAACGCCATACACGTGGTCTGCCGTTGATCGGTTTGGAGGTACTGCTAAATTCTCTAAAATGGGGGTGGCTTATGGTAGAGAAATCAGCATTCAATTCTCTGTAAACCGCTCTGGTGGACATTCCTGCAGTCAGTATGCCAATTGCACGCTTCCTCTACTTGAGACATCTGTGGCGTTGTGACAGAACTGTGCATGTTATTGTCCCCAGCACAAGGTGCACCTGGAAAATGATTATTCTGTTTAATCAGTTTCTTGCTATGCCACACCTGTCAAGTGGATGGATTATCTTGGTAAAGGAGAAGTGCTCACTAACATGGATGTAAACAAATTTGTTCACAATTTGAGTTAAATAAGCTTTTTGTGTGTTTGGATAATTTCTGCCATCTTTTATTTTGGCTCATGAAACATGGGACCAACACATTACATGTTGAGTTTTTATATTTTTGTTCAGTGTAAATGCATGAGACGGACACAACAGACACAACAATGTGACAAGTTCAAGGCGCTTAGACTTTCTATAGGCACTGTAAATGTATACAACTAATGCATTAGTTAATACTAGTGTGTGTGTGTGTACACTTATGATGATAAATCTATTCTGGGCTGCATCAGTGTCTTCATGCTCCAGGGTGATGTATCCTAACCATTAGTGGAGCAAATGCTAAACTGATCCAAGATCAGCATCTAGGGGCAACTGTACCCTACACCATGTTTTCCCCACAGTACATTGACTCACTATCTCTTGTCTGTAGGCAAGCTGAAGACTGGAAGGATGTCTGTAACACTGTGTGGCTATAATCCGCCTTGGGAGGACTTGAGTGCTGCACAAAAGAACAGCTTGACTCACCGCTACCAAAGCGGCTGTGATTGCAAGGTGTGTGTGTTGGGAATTATAGTAATTACTATACACCAGTTTTGTTAAATAGTTACATGGCACATTTTCTTCAAGGGAGTATACTGTTCTGGTCACATTTGCAAATGCTTGAGTATTGGGGTAATGGACAGCCAGTGATCTTGGTCTTATCTCTCTACTCTGATCCACAGATCATCCGCTGCACTTCCCTCCCCTGTCCAATCAGCACCTCAGATACGTGCCTGTGGACAGACTGGGGAACCCACAATGGCCAAAACCTTGCCTGTATCAAGAGGCCAGATGGGTCCTGTGCCTGGTAAAAGGGGATGGCACTACCCAAGAAGTAGTTCCTGGATAGTGGAGACTCCTAAACTCTACAGGCCACATCCACTCACTGCTCAGTGACTAAAGATGCCTGCAATTAATACATGAGGAAACACGGCTACAAATGCAAGTTGTTGTGATTTTTAAATTGTTTCCTGGTCACTTCTACAAGTGCAATTTAAAATAAACATATCTAGCACTCAAGGTAATCATTTCTTATGTCATTCATTTGTCGTTTGTTTTTAAACTGGAACCAAAGGTGTTATTGAAACCCCAAATCGTCTTCGATATGCTTGTCTGTAAATGGAACAGTGTTCCTGAAATACCATAAAGCCTGGGACGCATTCAACACGGTGTAATGTATAAAGTTCAGATGGGATGTTCTATACATGAATAACAAAGTGTCTTCTGACATGAGGAAAGGAATCATGTCAGTTTGAATGGAATCTCTGTAACATTAAACATTTGTCTACTGAATGTGGCCCTTCAGTAGTTTGGGGTCTAAACCAGGGCTTCAGCATTGTAATGTCATTGACCAAATTAAGCCACTTTGCTTATTTCTTCCTTGCTTTATTAGTCGGAAAATATTGTTACTCAGTGGAATAAATGTTCTGTACATTTCAATAATTTAGCAGATGATGTTATTTAGAGCCACTTTTAAAAAAAAATCACCTTACTGTTCCCAAGTGGGAATAAAACCCACAACCCTGGTGTTGACAGAACCCTGCTCTACGAACTGAGCCACGTGTCCAACCCTATTGACAAAACCCTTTGATTTATTGGAGATGGTAAACTTGGCTGCTGTGGTCCACAGTGAAGGGTAGTGGTTTTTGTCATAAATCTTGTTCTGGAGAACACTACATATGGGCACAGTCATAAAATCTGAATTTAAACAACCTTAACCTCAACTTCGAATATATACTAATTTTTAATGTATAACCAGTTTTTTGGTTCCTAAAACTTTAAACTAAAATAGATAAGTATCAACCCACTTTGTTTAGGTAAGCCTAAATTAGTTAAGGAATAAAATGTGCCTTAAATCTCAAGTTACATGGATTGAAATAATGGGGGTTGACATGGTTTTTGAATGACTACCCATTTGTCTGCCCCCCATAAAGCTGGAAGGTCCCTCAAAGACCAGGGAGCTTATTGAAAGCCTTCTAAAGGGCTACTTGGTAGATGGTTAACAAATCAGACTTCTCTTTAAGCATGGTAAAGTTAATAATTAGGTATAAAACCACTCAGACATTATGCATACCCACCATGGTATTGGGTAGCTGCTGACATTTATCTGGTTTGGAAATTAAACTCGGGTCATCAAATTGCAGAGAACATATACATTTTGGCCAGCTTTTTTAAAGATTGTAGTACAAGGTATGCTATATGTGTAGGATATGCCATGTTAGTATATGCAGCTGTAGGTTTTAAACCCCATTCTAGGCTGTTACAACATTTCTGTAAAGAGTTTGTCTATCGGGAGTGAGTTTCTGTTAAAATAATACCAGCGCTCTGCATTCTATAGACGTTCCATGCCCGACCCACACAACCTGTGATTTCCTTGAATCTGATTGGACAGAGGTGCCACCACAGGTCCCATAGTGGCGGGGCAATTATTTTTCTGATTGTAACAAAGTTCAGGTTTGCCCCCCCCAAAAAAATGTTTGATTGTAATATACACCAGATAGGTGCAGTGAAATGTGGTTTTAGAAGGTCAGGTATATTAGTATGCTTGTCCTTGGTGCAAATTGGCGGTAAGTGCCATGTACAAGGGCACACAGACTGCTCAGTTATTCCAACCAGCAACGTTTTGGTTACTGGCCACACTAACCACTAGGCCAGTGTTCCCAACAGTACACATTTGTTGTAGTCTGTCAGGAAGTCCAGGATCCAGTTGCAGAGGGAGGTGTTTAGTCCCAGGGTCCTTAGCTTAGTGATGAACTTTGTGGGCACTATGGTGTTGAACACTGAGCTGTAGTCAATGAGCAGCATTCTCACATGTGTTGCTTTTGTCCAGGTGGAAAAGGGCAGTGTGGAGTGCGATTGTGTCATCTGTGGATCTGTTGGGGCGAAATGGAGTGGGTCTAGTGTAACCGGAATGATGCTGTTAATGTGAGCCATGACCAGCCTTTCAAATCACTTCATGGCTACTGATGTGAGTGCTACAGGGCGGTAATCATTTTGGCAGGTTACCTTCGCTTCCTTGGGCGCAGGGATTTTGGTGGTCTGCTTGAAAGATGTAGGTATTACAGACTCAGTCAGGGAGAGATTGAAAATGTCAGTGAAGACACTTGCCAGTTGGTCAGTGCATGCTTTGAGTACACGTCCTGGTAATCCGTCTGGTCCCGCGGCTTTGTGAATGTTGACCTGTTTAAAGGTCTTGCTCACATCGGCTACCGAGAGCGTTATCACACAGTCGTCTGGAACAGCTGGTGCTCTCATGCATGCTTCAGGGTTGCTTGCCTCGAAGCGAGCGTAAAAGGCATTTAGCTAGTCTGGTAGGTTCGCGTCACTGGGCAGTTCGCAGTTGGGTTTCCCTTTCTAGTCCATAATAGCTTTCAAGCCCCGATGAGTGTCATAGGAGGATTCAATCTTAATCCTGTATTGACGCTTTGCTTGCTTGATGGGTCGTCTGAGGGCATGGAGGGATTTCACAAAAGTGTCCGGATTAGTGTCCCGCTCCTTGAAAGTGGCAGCTCTAGCCTTTAGCCCGATGCGGATGTTGCCTGTAGTCCATGGCTTCTGGTTGGGATATGTACTTATTGTCACTGTGGGGACGACGTCGTCAATGCACTTATTGATGAAGCTGATGACTGAGGTGGTGTATTCCTCAATGCCATTGGATGAATCCTGGAACATATTCCAGTCTGTGGTAGAAAAACTGTCCTGTAGCGTAGCGTCCACGTCAACTGACCACTTCCGTATTGAGCGAGTCACTGGTAGGAAGTACTTTAGTTTTTGCTTGTAAGCAGGAATCAGGAAGATAGAATTATGGTCAGATTTTCCAAATGGAGGGAGAGCTTTGTATGTGTCTCTGTGTGTGGAGTAAAGGTGGTCTATAGTTTTTGTTTTTTCCTCTCTGGTTGCACATGTGACATGCTGGTAGAAATTTGTGAGAAACGGATTTAAGTTTGCCTGCATTGAAGTCCCTGGTCACTGGGAGCATCGGTTCTGGTCTACTGTGTTTCTCTGTATAGTACTTACCCTCTTAAAGCCCTCATGAACCATGTCTATCAAGGTCTACTGTGTTTCTCTGTATAGTACTTACCCTCCTCTAAAAGCCCTCATGAACCATGTCTATTATTCCTCCACTAGATGGGGTCATTCCTTCAATCATATTCAGTTGTAAATACTCCGTATGGAGGCTGAATTGGGTTAAACGGTATGAGTTCCTCTCTGGCCAAACTACTCTCTGACCTCTCTGAGACTTTACTCACATTTTCGGTTAAGTGACCATAATCTTTGAGCAACCAATAAATACTGCTGACTTGGCCGATGGGAAAGTGTCTTTTAGACCTGAAAGTAAATCTCTGGATAGGATATGACATAGTGATTAATCACAGTTTTAAACTCCTGGGCCTATAGGGAGGATGAAAACTCTGTCAAACTGCAGCAACCTTCAAATCAAAGTTTGTTTGGTTGTGTACATCGAGGTGCAGCGAAATACTTGTTTTCTAGCTCCAAAAGTGAAGTAATATCTATAAATTAAAAAACACACAAATAATCTAAAAAGCAAAACAATTAATAATTACCAGAACGAGCAATATCAGAGTGTGAAATATAGACAGTCTGGACAGTAAATGCATAGAAAAGGTGTGGAGAGCAGTAGTTATAGTAAAACCTTGTACTTGTTCATATGAATTATATTTTAAAAGGGGGTTTTGTTACACAGACAACTGTGTTTAGACAATAGAACTAACAGGACTGAGCTTGCTTTAGGCAGGGTTGCATCATGTAGTCCCATGGATGGAAACAGCCAATGCCCCAAATCCTTAAATTCCATCCCTGTAATCATTTGTAATTAGAAGACTGTGTTCATGGACCCACTTATTTCATCACTATTTGAATTTTGGATTAAAAATATCTCATTTTCTCATAAGACAAATACATTGTCTTAGGCTATAAATAATAACTTTCCCACTTTGTTTCCCTGGCCAGATTTCTACCATTATTACTGCCATCACTACCAATAAGAACCACTACTACTACTTCACAATAAGTACTACTTCAGCAATAAATACTTCTAGACTAGCAAACATTGTTACCACATTTACTTCTGTAAATGTCCTTTTCACTAAGTTGTTTTAATACATTTCATGGGACAGGGGTGTCCTGATTAGCAGGTCAGATCTCTAACTCTAGGTTCTCATTTGGCCCATATAAAGACCGTTTTGCAACTGATTAATCACTGACTTCCCCCTCCCAGAGTGGTGAGATTTTTTTTTCTGATACGGTCTGCAACAAAAAGATGGACATCCCCATTGCCCTGTACACCAAGTACTTTGTTATTTAAAGATGCCTGCAATTAATTTAAAAATATATTATGATTTATATTAAATAAAAGTGCCTGCAGTCTTTCTTGTTCCAAGTAAACTGATGATTTTGGTACTGGTCACTTGCCTGAAAATGGGAAAATTGTTGTTTAAACACAGAAATTGCCAGAACTTGTCAGATGGTGGTGTCTCTTATGGCATTAAACAAGCACAATGTGAGTTCAGATGAAGCTGAAAAATGGCATCTAGTTCAACATTTTTACTGACAATGTATAGCTATGTAATGACATTACCTAAACCACTTTGCTTGCTAGCTTTGTTATTCTTCACATTCCACATGAGGAAACGAAGCTGGTGTGGCATATTAGCCAGCTGGATTATTATGTTATTAGCCGTCACACTGAAATCAGTGTAACTCTCAATTGAATGGCTCGTTGAGACAAAAAATATTCAATAGGATAAATGTTTTGTCTCTGCTTCTGGAGTCCACCTGAGGCATAAAAGTTATACTTCCACTGTGATTTAGCATTGTTGTAATTTTGACTGCAGCTGGCCTAAGGGGAAAGCGCCCAGGTCTGCTCTCCAAAAGAATGTATTTTGTAATACAGTGGGCCCCTGATTGAAAATTTTCTTTACAGACAGAATTTGGTTGTTTTCTGTTAAAAGTTCCCTGCCTAATGGGACAACAAACAGAGCAGGCTCAACTTGCCTAGCTGCCATAATGGACATAAATTGTCCATCTTTCACTTAAAAAATGGGTATAAACCAGAAAGATCAGTTTTAGGCTATGCCTACTGGAATTCCTTACAATTTTGTGGTTTTCTGTAGAAGAAAACACTTGGGTCAACTCTAACCCTGTAAGCCTTAAAGTCCCTGCATCAGCATAGTCACATTACCCTTCCTTCATGTACATATCTACCTCAAATACCTTATTATTATCTATCCTGATGCCAAGTCACATTACCCTGCCTTCATGTACATATCTACCTCAAATACCTTATTATTATCTATCCTAATGCCTAGTCACATTACCCTTCATTCATGTACATATCTACCTCAAATACCTTATTATTATCTATCCTGATGCCTAGTCACATTACCCTTCCTTCATGTGCATATCTACCTCAAATACCTTATTATTATCTATCCTGATGCATAGTCACATTACCCTGCCTTCATGTACATATCTACCTCAAATACCTTATTATCTATCCTGATGCCTAGTCACATTACCCTTCCTTCATGTACATATCTACCTCAAATACCTTATTATTATCTATCCTGATGCCTAGTCACATTACCCTGCCTTCATGTACATATCTACCTCAAATAGGATGTTATATGAGGTTTAGGGTTTTAGTTGAGGTTCAGGGTTTTAGATGAAGTTTAGGGTTTTAGATGAGGTTCAGGGTTTTAGATGAGGTTCAGGGTTTTAGTTGAGGTTCAGGGTTTTTTAGTTGAGGTTCAGGGTTTTAGTTGAGGTTCAGGGTTTTACATGAAGTTCAGGGTTTTAGATGAGGTTCAGGGTTTTAGATTAGGTTGAGGGTTTTATATGAGGTTTAGGGTTTTAGATTAAGTTGAGGGTTTTAGAAGAGGTTCAGGGTTTTAGATGAGGTTTAGGGTTTTAGATGAGGTTTCAAGGTTTTAGATGAGGTTTAGGGTTTTAGATGAGGTTCAGGGTTTTAGATGAAGTTTAGGGTTTTAGGTGAGGTTCAGGGTTTTAGTTGAGGTTCAGGGTTTTAGATGAGGTTCAGGGTTTTAGATGAGGTTTAGTTCTACCTGGTTTGTTAGAGAGGCATCCATTAAAGAACAGGCTGTGTTCTATTAGATAGCTAACTCTCAATCCACGATATGGCAGATAATGTAAAGACATAACACATGTGTTTTTTATAACACCAGACTGATTGATAATGTAATAAACTGCACTGGTCTACCAAAACAACTCCCACAATCTTCTTATTATCAATTCATTTCAGCCAATCATCATTCATTTGTTTCAGGGCCGTACATGTTGAGTGCCCTTCCCTATAAGCATGCTGAAAGTCAGGTGTTAATTTGTTTAATGTGAAATAGCATTGTATCTGGACAAACACAATTTAATCCAAAAGTTGTAGCATGTTGATTGGTCAGTTGTTTGAACAAGTACAGGGTGCTTCGCTATTCTTTCGTAGCGGATGTCACGCCCTGACCTTAGTTATCTTTGTTTTCTTTATTATTTTGGTCAGGTCAGGCTGTGACTAGGGTGGGTATGTTAGTTTTTGTATTGTCTAGTTTTTTTGTATATTTAGTTTTTTTTGTTAGTCTAGGTATTTGTATGTCTATGGTGGCCTGAATTGGTTCCAAATCAGAAGCAGCTGTTTATCGTTGTCTCTGATTGGGGACCATATTTAGGTAGCCATTTAGTCTAGGGTATTTGTGGGTTCTTATTCTATGTTTAGTTGCCTGTCTGCACTACTCATATTTGCTTCACGGTTCGTTTTGTTGTTTTGTTCGGTGTTCTTTCTTTATTAAAGAAGATTGTACGCTTACCACGCTGCGCCTTGGTCTCCTCCATACAACGAACGTGACAGCGGAATAACTTTTGCTTCCCTACAGTTCTGAGGGCACACTCTTTTCTGCAGGCTAAGATTGAAGAAATGGCAAATAGGAGTGACAATATAGTCCGCTACCATCCTCAGTAATTTTCCATCCAAGTTGTCAGTACCAGGTGGTTTGTCATAGTTGTGGTTTGTTATTGGCATGTCATGTACCCGTCCGATGCAGCAGGTAAGTAAAAGAGATTATTCTGCTTCCTCGTTGTTTCATTAAGACACTGACATGTACATGTTTCGTGAGAGTCTTGCCTTTCCATACAGGGGTCATACACTATATTTTTGTGAGAAGACTGATTTTCAGGATGTCTCACGGTCCGACAAACACCGCTGTAGCTCAGCCACCTTCCACCGCAGATGCAGAAGGCTGCCAGTGGCGGATGCGGTGATTGAGATGCAGCACATTGTGAGGGAAAGTTTTATTGTCTGAAGAGATGGCCTCGAATTGTTCACAGCATCTCCTCTCACTCTATCTTGGTTTGTGCAGGTGACTGTGACCTCTTCCTCAGACCAACTGTCAGTACTTCCAGAACATTGCTCTGGGAACTAAAAGGAGCATCTTGGTTTCAAGGTCCTAGCTTTGAGAGAATAATCATCGTGAGGTATCAGTCAGTCACATGCAGGAAGCAATTTTAACAAGAGATAATGAATAATGTCAATCATGCTTATGACTTGTTTGTGTAGCATTATATAAGGACTGAAAGGGAATGCCTTAGTTTTCATCAAGCTTGGATTGAGTTTGTGAACCTCTCTGATTGTGATAATAAAGAGTGATTCATTTCAAATTGACTTCAGGTGTCACTTCAATTTCCTCCAAAATCTTGGCGTCAGTGAAGGTCTGTGAGGGAACACTTGTGGCGCAGTGGTGGCGCAGGTGCCCGGAGGAAGATACCTGATACAGCAAAGGTCTGAGGGACACGTCTACTGAATTTCAGGAAGTCAACTGTCATAGAGAGCTGTTTATTCTCTATGTTGGTTGGGGTTTGACAGTGACTAGGGTGGGTTATCTAGGTGATTAATGATCTATGTTGGCCTGGTATGGTTCCCAATCAGAGGAAGCTGTTTATCATTGTCTCTGATTGGGGATCATATTTAGGCAGCCATTTCCCCATTGTGCTTTGTGGGATCTTGTCTAGGTATAATTGCCTGCGAGCACGACTTTGAGCTTCACCACAAGTTTTTCGCTTTATTGTTTTTTCCTTTGAGTTTCGCTTCCAAATAAAAAGGATGGAAACATACCACGCTGCATCTTGGTCCTCTCCTTATAACGATCGCGACAGAAGATCCCAAAAACAACGGACCAAGCAGCGTGCCCAGGAGGAAAGCCAGGAGTGGAGGACATCCTGGACGTGGGATGAGATTATGGCAGGAGACAGAAGCCTGCCATGGAAGCAGGCGGAGGCAGCGAGGGAAAAACAACGACAACACCGGGGTTCGCGGCCACAACGGAAGCCCGAGAGACAGCCTGAAAAAAAATTGGGAGGGGGCACACGGAGTGGTCAGCGACGCTGAGGGGTGAGTCAGAGACCGAGGAGGAAAATTGGGACAGATTGAGCAAGGAGTGGGCGGTGAAAGTTGATGGGGGTGAACCAGAAACTGTCAGTGAGTTGAGGGAGATTGTGGAGGAGAGAGAAATGAGAGTTACTGAATTGGTGGAGGATGCACAACATTTGCCCTAAAGAGCGTGTTATCGATTTAAAGCCACCTGAGTCAGCTCTCCGTACTCATCCTGAGAAGTGTGTTAAAGTTCCGGTACAAGTGATGCCGGCTATTCGCACCAGGTCTCCAGTACGACTTCCCAGCCCAGTACGTCCGACGACGGTTCCCGGTCCGGAGCTTCCGGCGACGGTTCACGGTCCGGAGATTCCCGGTTCCCGTTCCGG
Source organism: Oncorhynchus keta (assembly GCF_023373465.1). Taxonomy (NCBI): domain Eukaryota; kingdom Metazoa; phylum Chordata; class Actinopteri; order Salmoniformes; family Salmonidae; genus Oncorhynchus; species Oncorhynchus keta. The sequence continues at coordinate 32,531,224 of NC_068425.1, read as the reverse complement.
AGCTTCCGGCGAAGGGTCCGCGGTCCGGAACCTCCGTTTTAGACTGATCCAATGAACCATTGCATTTCTGCTCAATTTTGTATCAAGACTGTCGTAATGTACCTAAGTGGTTTATTAATAACTTTTCAAGTTCATAACTGTTCACTCTTCAAACAATACCATGGTATTATTTCACTGTAATAGCTACTGTAAATTGGACAGTGCAGTTAGATTAACAATAATTTAAGCTTTCTGCAAATATCAGATATGTCAATGTCCTGGGAAATGTTGTTACTGATAACCTCATGCTAATCGCATTAGCCTACGTTAGCTCAACTGTCCCGCGGGAGGAACAATGATCGGTTTGCTGCCTTATTACTGATTTCAATTTGGTCTCGAGCAATCATAAGGCAAAATAGATCTTAAACATGTCATTTATATTTACAATTCCCTTATACAAACAACTTTCTCATTTACCTATTATACACGTCATCTTCCAATATTTAATAAATTAAATGTCAACTTTCAGGATTTTTATTTCCCAATATTTTGTGTGTAAAGGACCTCAACACTATTTATTCCGGCTGAGTCTCCTAACCCTAAATAATATATACAAGATCAGAGTACTGTCTAGTGCCACGTTCACGTGCTAGTCGGAATTAGCTCTGTCATTGTCCATCGGGTTCTTTGTCACCTCCCTGACCAATGCCCTTCTCCCCCAATTGTGCAGTTTGGCCAGTGTGCCAGCTCTATGAATAACCTTAGTGGTTTCAGACTTCCTGTGAGGGAGGTTATGCTCTCGGGGACCAGAGGCTGCAGACATTTTTTGTTAACCTTCCCCACAGCTGTGCCTCAATCCTTTGAGCTCCGACAATTCAAACCTCATGGCTTTTTTGCGCAGTCAACGGTGGGATCTAAATGCCTTTCCAAATCAATTTACCGTAGGTGGACTCATGAAGTTGTAGAATAATCATGATCCAAGACAGGATGCACCCAAGCACAAATGTTTCTCAAAGCAAACTGTCTGAAAACAAGATTTTAGGTTTCGGCCTTTCTAGGGAGTTTGTCCTAGCCACCGTGCTTCTACACCTGCATTGCTTGCTGTTTGGGCTTTTAGGCTGGGTTTCTGTACAGCACTTGAGATATCAGCTGATGTACGAAGGGCTATATAAATACATTTGATTTAGTTAAATATAATATGACCCTTTTTTGCTTTGCCATTATGGGTTAGTGTGTAGACTGAGGAAAAACTTGTATTTAAGCAATTTTTGAATAAGGCTGTATTTAAGCAATTTTTGAATAAGGCTGTAACTGAACATGTGGCCGGAATAATTCCCCCAAATGCACTGTACTTCCAGTTAGCAAGTCAGAAAATGCAGTTGTTGCTAGTGCTGACTAGTACTTGAAAACAGCTGAATCTTCATCCAACTGAATATAATCTTATAAAGCAAGGAAGAAACAATGAGTTGTTTCATTTGGTCAATGACGTTAAAGCTGAAGCCCTGGTTTAGACAAACTATTCCAGGACCATGTTCAATAATGCCTTTGGTTCCAGTTTAGAAACAAGCAAATTAATGGCGCAAGAAATGAGTACTTGAAGTGCTTTATTTGTAGTTCATTTTTATTGTACTTTTACAACAAGTGACATTTTCATAAGATTGTTGCCCTCTTTCACATTGACCATTTCCTGCAACCTGTCCTCTGACAACACAAATTGACAAGTCAATATAGGTCTTGTAATTGTTAGAAACTACTTCCTAGATTAATTTAATCATAATTATTTGAGTTGGTAGCTTTTTTTCCTGTGAGTAGATGGCCTGTAAAGTTTAGGGGTCATCAATATCCAGAAACTACTTGGGCGGTGCCACCCCCTTTTACCAGGCACAGGATCCATCATCCCCCTTGATACAGGCAATGTTATTGTCCCAGGGTCCGCTTTGGCCAATGTCCATCCACAGGCACTCATCTGAGGTGCTGATTGGACAGGGAAGGGAAGTGCAGCGGATGATCTGTGGATCAGAGAACGGAGAGAAATAACAAGATCACTGACTGATAATCACCCACATGGTGTAGCTCTTGAATTTGACAATGGTGACCAGAGTGCTAAGTCTGCTGTGTAAATATACAACAAAACATATCGTAATATTAACACACCGTGCAATCACAGCCGCTTTGGTAGCGCAGAGTCAACCTCCTCATTTGTGTGTCACTCAAAGCCCACCAGGGCTGAATGAAGTCACACATTATTACATGCACTGTTCCATCAGTATTCAGCCTGCCTGCAGACATTTACATTTAAGTCATTTAGCAGACGCTCTTATCCAGAGCGACTTACAAATTGGTGCATTCACCTTATGACATCCAGTAGAACAGTCACTTTACAATAGTGCATCTAAATCTTAAAGGGGGGAGAAGGATTACTTATCCTATCCTAGGTATTCCTTAAAGAGGTGGGGTTTCAGGTGTCTCCGGAAGGTGGTTATTGACTCCGCTGTCCTGGCGTCGTGGGGAGTTTGTTCCACCATTGGGGGGGCCAGAGCAGCGAACAGTTTTGACTGGGCTGAGCGGGAAACTGTATTCCTAGGGAGGCGAGCAGGCCAGAGGTGGATAAAGAGCCCTTGTGGGTGTAGGGCCTGTCAGAGCCAGGTGTCTCCGGACCAGGTGGTAGCGGATTGATAGGAGAGAGAACTTGAGACGGGCTTATGACAGAGCCAAGTGACAGTGGACAGAGGAGATGACAAGTGCCTTGGTGTATAGAGCATGAACCTACAGGACGGGACACCGGGCCTCCAGGATCCAGAGCCTGGGAGGAGGACACAATGGACACCAGATCATGGTCCTTGAGAGCGTCTTGCTGGTGAGTGGTGATCCGTCATCCACAGATGTCTGCCAGACATGCCACGCCACTGGTCTGGTAGGAGCAATGATAGGAGAGACCATGTGAGGTTATGACAGAGCCAAGTGACTTGGACTTGGTGTATAGCGAGAATAAGAGAGGGCCTAGAACAGAGCCCTGGGGGACACCAGTGGTGAGAGCGCGTGGTGAGGAGACAGATTCTGGCCACGCCACCTGGTAGGAGCGACCTGTCAGGTAGGACGCAATCCAAGCGTGGGCCGCGCCGGAGATGCCCAACTCGGAGAGGGTGGAGAGGAGGATCTGATGGTTCACAGTATCGAAGGCAGCCGATAGGTCTAGAAGGATGAGAGCAGAGGAGAGAGAGTTAGCTTTAGCAGTGCGGAGCGCCTCCATGATACAGAGAAGAGCAGTCTCAGTTGAATGACTAGTCTTGAAACCTGACTGATTTGGATCAAGAAGGTCATTCTGAGAGAGATAGCGTTAGAGCTGGCCAAGGACGGCACGCTCAAGAGTTTTGGAGAGAAAAGAGAGAAGGGATACTGGTCTGTAGTTGTTGACATCGGAGGGATCGAGTGTAGGTTTTTTCAGAAGGGGTGCAACTCTCGCTCTCTTGAAGACGGAAGGGACGTAGCCAGCGGTCAGGGATGAGTTGATGAGCGAGGTGAGGTAAGGGAGAAGGTCTCCGGAAATGGTCTGGAGAAGAGAGGAGGGGATAGGGTCAAGCGGGCAGGTTGTTGGGCGGCCGGCCGTCACAAGACGCGAGATTTCATCTGGAGAGAGAGGGAGAAAGAGGTCAGAGCATAGGGTAGGGCAGTGTGAGCAGAACCAGCGGTGTCGTTTGACTTAGCAAACGAGGATCGGATGTCGTCGACCTTCTTTTCAAAATGGTTGACGAAGTCATCTGCAGAGAGGGAGGAGGGGGGGGGGGATTCAGGAGGGAGGAGAAGGTGGCAAAGAGCTTCCTAGGGTTAGAGGCAGATGCTTGGAATTTAGAATGGTAGAAAGTGGCTTTAGCAGCAGAGACAGAGGAGGAAAATGTAGAAAGGAGGGAGTGAAAGGATGCCAGGTCCGCAGGGAGGCGAGTTTTCCTCCATTTCCGCTCGGCTGCCCGGAGCCCTGTTCTAGTGCGGGTCTTGTGCATACCCAGCCTCTCACACATGGTGGCGAACACACGGGACTCAAAGTTTCTGCCTTGGTCGCTGTGGATGGACTCTGCAGCTCCAAACCTGCTGAAGATCCCCGCTGTCAGGGCGTCGACGATGGTCTCTGCCTCCTGGTCAGGCAGAGCATAGGCCTCGGGCCATTTTGTGAAATAGTCCATGGCCGTGAGCACCCAGCGGTTTCCACTGTCTGTGGTGGGGAACGGCCCAACTACATCCACTCCCACCCTCTCCATGGGAGCCCCCACTGGGAACTGTTGGAGCTGAGCATGAGAGCGGCCTGGGGGGCCCTTTCTCGCTGTGCAGTTGTCACAGCGGCGACAAAAGTCCACCACATCCCTCTTGTGCTGCCCCCAGTAGAAGCCCTGACGGAGACGGCGCAGTGTTTTGTGACCCCAAAGTGTCCAGTCCCCACCCCCCATGAGTACTCTGGAGCACAGCCTCCCGCAATGCTTTTGGGACCACCACCTGCCACCTCTCCTCTCCCGTAGCTGACTCCTTCCATGCCCGCTGTAGCACGCCATCAGCCAGCCGCAGTCTCTCAAACTTCGACCACAACCCTTTGGTCGCGAGTGAGAGCGCTGTCACCTCTTCCCATGGTGGCCTCACCTGCGCCTCTACCCACTGTAGCACTGGCTGTAGGTCTGTGTCCCGTCCCTGCTGCTGCCGCCATTCAGCCACGTCGACAGTCTGCAGCTCACAGCAGACAGGCCCGCTCGCCCGACACACTGTGGCACAGACACCCTCCTCTGCCCGCAGCTCTCTCTCCCGTCCCTCTCTCCGTTCACAGTGGCGGCAGCCGTCTGCAGTACAGGGCCGACGGGACATGGCGTCGGCGTTGGAGTGGCGTGCCCCTGCCCTGTGCACCACCGTGAAGTCATACGGCTGAAGCTCCTCCAACCAGCGTGCCACCTGCCCCTCTGGCTCTCTGAAAGACATGAGCCACTGGAGAGCAGAGTGGTCAGTCCTTACAGTAAAGGGCAGACCACCCAGGTAGTACTTGAAGTGTTTGACGGAAGCCACAACAGCCAAGAGCTCCCGCCGGGTGACACAGTAGCGGCGCTCATGTTTGTCAAATGTTTTGCTGAAGTACGCCACCACTCTCTCCCCCTCTGGCCCCAACTGGGCCAGCACCCCACCCATGCCCACATTGCTCGCGTCTGTGTCCAGGATAAAGGGCAAGGTGAGGTCAGGGGGGGCGAGCACGGGGGCCTCGATCAGTGCACGTTTGAGGGTGTTGAACGCCTCCTCACACTCCACTGTCCAAGTGAAAGCCTTGTCCTTCGGCAGCAGGCGGTTCAGTGGAGCAGCAACGCTTGAGAAGCCCCGTACAAACCTCCTGTAGTACGAGGCCAGGCCCAGGAAGCTCTTCAGCTGACGCTGGTCGGTGGGGGTGGGCCAGTCTCTGTCAGCCCCTACCTTGTCCTCCATGGTGCTGATCCCCTCCTTCCCCACTCGGTGGCCCAAGAAGGACACCTCTCTCCTCATGAATTGGCACTTCTCGGGGTGGAGCTTCAGACCTGCGGCAGCCACCCTCTCCAGCACACGCCGTAGCGCCCCCAGGGCTGACTGGAAGGAGCTGCCATGGGCCAGGATGTCATCGAGGTATACCAGACACTGCTGTCGGGGGATGCCATCCAGCACCCTGTCCATCAAACGCTCAAAAGTAGCTGGAGCGTTGCACAGGCCAAAGCACAGGACCTTGAACTGCCAGTGTCCTCTGTTAGTGGAGAACGCAGTTTTGGCTCTGGCCTCTGGGGAGAGGGGCACCTGCCAGTAGCCACTGCGGAGGTCTAGTGAGGAGAACCAGGAGGACCCCCTAACCAGGTCCAGCGACTCATCGATACGTGGTATGGGGTATGAGTCCTTCCTGGTTACCTCATTCAGCCGCCTGTAGTCCGCACAGAACCTCAGCTTGCCCCCCTTCTTCGGAACCATGACGACTGGCGCCGCCCAGGGGCTGTCTGAGGGCTCAATGAAGTCTGCCCGCTGCATCGCCAACACAGCCTTGTCTGCCGCCTCCTGGCGTGCCAGCGGGATACGGCGGGGACGCATCTTGATGGGTCGAGCATCACCTGTGTCGATCTCATGCTGCACCAGATGAGTCTGACCCACCTCTTCCTCACTCAACGCAAAGCTGTCTCTGAATTCAAACAGCAACCGCCACAACCGTTCCTGCTGCTCGGGGTCAAGACCAACACAGTTCCTCCCCCATATCTCCCTCACTGCAGACAGTGTCCTCTCCTCTCCCATCTGGGGTAGCTGGGCTGGGGGTGCAGCCCGGGCTCACAGAGGGCTGTGTCATGGAGGTAGCTGGGGAATGTAACACACCGCCGTAGGTGACAGGGGGACTGGGGGAAAGTCACACACAGCTGTGGGGGAGGGTGCGCAGCCATGAGTCTCTGCTGCTTTAACTGTTGGAGTAAAGGGTTTGTTGGGTTGAGTGAATGTGACATTAGGGGGGGCCATGGTGACTTCCGTCCCTCCCTGGAAGCTCAGTGTGCCCCTATTTAGGTCTAACTGGCAGCCTGTGCTCCTAAGAAAGTCCAACCCCAGGATACAAGGGTCCTGCACAGCCGCCACCCACACAGGATGACGCACAGTCCTGCCCCCTACTGTCAGAGTCATTATTCCCTTCCCTTTCATGGGTGCCAGCTCACCTGTGACTGTGCGGAGCTGCACAGTTGTAGGCTCACACTGAGTCCAACCTGGCACAATATCTGGCCTCACCAGGGTTACTGTGGACCCAGTGTCCACCAGGGCGGAGCAGGGCACCCCCTCCACAGTGACATGGACATGACAAAAGGCCCCAACACAGGTCCGGCCTACCACAACAACAGGCTCCATCCGCTTGCCCTCGTCTGCTTCTGGGGGAAGTGGAGCCTTGCTTCCCCGTCTGTGCCGGTGGGCTCCTCCTGAAGATGATGGTGGTTGGGATAGAAAGCCAGGGGTCCGCACTACCCGGTCTATGCGGACCCCAAGCCGTTTCCCTGAGCTCTGGGGGACATGGGGCAATCTCGGCGCAGATGGCCTGGCTGGCCACAACCCCAGCAGACCCTGGGACCAGGGCGTGTGTTTCGTTCCGCCTGTAGCGACACAGCACGAATGAGTTTTGTAATTTCGGCCACCCAAGCAGGCTTTTCCGGCTCGGGGCTGCTCTGCCCCCCAGCTCGCACAGAGGGTGTGTGTCCCTGCACCCCCACCAAAGCCCCAGCTGAAGCCCCAGCCCACACCAGCTCCCTCTCCAAAGCCATCTCCAAGGCTGTCTGCAATGACTCAGGATGAGCCAGCTGGGTCTGTATGCGCAGCTCCGTAGGAGAGAGCGCCTGTATGAACTGGTCCCGTGCTAGCTCGCTCTGCACGGAGGGGGGGCATGTGAGCATATGCCCGCCGAGAGAGGCTCTCAATGTCATTAGCTAGCACCCGTAGAGGCTCTCCAGGCTGCCTGCGTCTATTACTCAGTTCGGAGCGCAGTAGCCCGGGCTGTACACACTGTCCATAGCGCCTCCTCAGTGCTCCCACTAAAGCACCATAATCATGCCTGTCCTCGGGGCTAATCAATATCAAACAGGCCAGAGCTTCATCCGTGAGGCATAAAGCCAACTGCAGTGCCCTTTCTTCATCCGACCACCCCCTAAAATGAGCTAACAGTTCAAACTGAGCATGAAAAGCTTCCCAATCCGCCTTACCGGAATACTTCGGGGTCTTAATGGATACGGACGCAGCCGGGAACTGGGCGCCGCCATGTTTGTTTACATCCTGAGCCCCAGATTCCTCGTCACGCCACGTCGACGTCACCACTTCGGTCCGCCCACCAGAATCCGCGCGAAATACAGTCGACGAAGCACTCATGCCCGCTTCAGCCGCCATCGCTCTAACGTCCTCCCTCAAGCGGCCTCTGCGCTCCGACGCCCTGGCGATCTCCTCAGACAGAGCCCCCGACGTCCATTCACACGCACCTCCTTGGCCATAATTGTCCCCTACCTCCACCTTCACTTTCGGATTCCCTCAGAGCATTTTCAATCCCCGTTCTCACCTACGGTAGCTAGCCACATAAGTCAGCTAGCTAGCTGGCTAACTTGTATCAACGTTTTTACTTCTGACACCAATGTAATGACCTGACTAGATCATAAATGAACAATTGTCCAGACAGAGGCTTGAGTTTGCACATTGACGGTTTATTAAACCAACTTTACACAGGCTACTGTTTGGGCCGTAGCACACGCCAAATAGATGACAGATAACCCACAAGCCAAACGTGACCTTCTCTTGTGAAGCCCAGACGTAAGAGAGAGAGAACAAAGGCTGAACCTGGTCTTAACTTCCAATGCTCCACCCCCCTGCCCAACCCCCCTCCACGCCACTCCGCCAACCACCAGGATGCCCGGCATCAGAACATTCCAGGCATTCCCGTGATTGGCAGATAGCAGGTTGATTGACATGTCGGACCCCGCGAACACCGGGTACTGGTCAGTACAACACAACCACCTCCTAGCCTAACACATAACACACAGCTGTCTGTGCGGGTCGCTACATTATTTTTGATACTCTCGCAAAGCTAACTAAAAAGCAGCATTCCCCAAGAGAGGATGGCTTTCACTTGAGCAGTAATAAATGAATGAACTTCTTTGAGGAAAAGATCATGATCATTAGAAAGCAAACTACGGACTCCTCTTTAAATCTGCGTTTAAATCGGTTGGAATTATTATGAATAAATGAATAAACAATATCCCCATTTTAAATAGAATTGGAACTAAGTAAACTTATATTCTGTTTTATTATATCTGATTAACAATAAGAGTTCATAAGAAGGGATTGTGTGACACCGACAAGGAGTAATTAAAGTTAATGAACACCATTCCAACTAGGAAGAAACAAATGGGTGGTGGACTGTGTAAACACATAAGGTCGTTAGCCTAGGGTTGAACCTACAGAAACTTAGCTCTGGGGTTTTTAGATAAAACAGTGAGTGCATTCCTAGGTTTTCTGTTAATTAGAACTGTCAGCTCAGTGGTGATCGATAATGTTGAGGGGTCAAAAGTTACCTGGGAGTGTGTTAGTAAGTTAGAATGAACTTTTCTTCTCACTTTGTCCCGGTCGAGAGGAGGGGATTCTGTCAACCCTCCCGTGGTCCTGGGGTCAGGGTGACCCAGGTCCTGTGTGTGGGGGGCTCCCCTTTCTGTGCTCTGTGCTCGCGGGTCAGAGCGACCCAGGCCCTGTGTTTCCAGGGCTCCCGCTCTGCGCTCGCAGGTCAGAGTGACGGTGCCAGCCACTGGCGAGTCGTGTGCCGTTGAGCGTAGTAGAGAGTCTGTGAGTGTGGCCGCTCTGCGCTCTGCTCTCTGCGCTCACGGGTTAGAGCGAACCTGCCAGCCACAAGCGAGGCATGTAACGTTGAGCTTAGTAGAGAGTCTGCGAGTGTGGCGAGGCTGTGACCGGCTCCCGCTCTGCGCTTTGCGCTCTTGGGTCAGAGGGACCCTGCAAGCCACTACACAGGTCCGGACGTGCCCTGCTGTGTGCTAGAGAGCAGCCAAGTGTTGTAGTTGTGCTCTGTGCTCTGCGCTCGTGGGTCAGAGCGACCCAGGCCCTGTGTTTCCAGGGCTCGCGCTCTGCGCTCTGCGCTCCTGAGTCAGAGCGACCCTGCCAGCCACTGGCGAGGCGTATGTGGTTGAGCGTAGTAGAGTGTCTGCCAGTGTGGGAGGTTGTGCCCGGCTCCCCGCTCTGTGCTCTGGCCTCCCCGCTCTGCACTGTGGGTCAGAGCGACCCAGTCCCTGTGTTTCCAGAGCTGGCGCTCTGCGCTCCTGAGTCAGCCACTGGCGAGCGACCCAGCCAGCCGCTGCACAGGTCCAGACGTGCTCCGCTGTGTGCTAGAGAGCAGCCGAGTGTTATTGTTGCTCGGGTGGGGTGGGTCAACTGCACACGGCTACACACAAGCGTAAAAGCGAGCCTCGTGCATTTTCGGGTCTCAGTCTCCCTCGTAAGCTGTCCGGCCGGCCCTACATAGAGAGGATACTAATATTGTCAGCGGCACCCACCCACCCACACACACACACACACACACACAGTGACCGGCGCCCCACCCGTGCCAAGTGAAAGAAAATACGGCGACGGCTGGCAACCCATGGACGCCACGGACCTGCGCGCCTACGTAGGGCATCTACAGGTCGCCTACGCGCGCCTACGTAGGGCATCTACAGGTCGCCTACGCGCGCCTACATAGGGCATCTACAGGTCGCCTACGCGCGCCTATATAGGGCGTCTACAGGTCCCGAGGCGAGGCCGCGGCAAGCCTGTGGGACGCCGAGAGCGGCAGGACCGTGTTCCGAGCTCTCGCCCGCGCTGCTCGAGTCCAGGGGCAGACAGGTCCTGTCCTCCAGGTTCGCCTTCACGCCCACCGCCACTCTGGTGTCCTACCTGGCAAAGAAAAACAAGAACGTGCTACTTTTGAGCACGCTGCACACAGAGGGCCACATTAGCGATCGCCGCGACAGGAAGCCGGCTGTCATCCTAGACTACAACTGCAACAAGGGCGGCGTGAACAACCTAGACAAGGTGGTCGGCACCTACAGCTGCAGACGGATGACTGCCCGCTGGCCCCTGGTCGTCTTCCACAACATCCTCAACGTGTCCTCCTACAACGCCTTTGTCATATCAAGCCTGACTGGATGCCTCGCAAGCGGAACAAGCGCACTGTGTTCCTCGAGCAGCTGGGAAAGGCACTTGTGAAGCCGCTGATCCATAGAAGGCAGCATCTGCCCCGCACCGAAGCAGCGTCAGCGCTTGTCAAAGTCCTACAGAGTGCTACGGTGGTGGCACGGCTGCTGCCCCGCTCATTTCCCCGGCCACCGGGGCAAGTAAGGGGAAGAGGTGTCAGCTCTGCCCACCCAAGTAGGACTCTAAGACACACACAGTGTGCTGCAGGTGTAAGAAATACATCTGCAAAGGTTGTTCACACGCCTACTGTCACACTTGCGCACATTGGGCCTTTAGCCAGGACGGGACAGGGTGACCCGGAGGACGCGGGACTAGACACAATACGAGGACGACGGGAGGGTTAAAAATGTATTTAATTTTTGTTCTATTATCTTTACTATAGGTTATAACTGATTTTGGCCCAATAGACCTGACATGTTACCTCTTTCAATGAGCTTTCCATTTTGATATGGTTATTTTACCATAAAATCTTTAGGCCAACCTATAAAATAAAATATTTAAAAATCTGCATCCCTGCCCAGCCTGGCAAGAGTGGCCCAAAAGGTGTTTAGCATCCTCATTGGCTCTGCAATGTCTGAGAGGGTATTCTCCACTGCTGGCCTGCTCTACCGGCACCATCACATGAGCCTGAAGCCACAGACTCTGGCCAAACTTGTGTTTCTAACTGTTCATTCAAAGGCACTGTATGCTGAGCCTAATAAGGCATTTTTTGTTTCATTTGTATTCAATTCTGATAATACCTGTCTGGCTCCTGAAATATTTAGATTGTTTTTGCGTTGTTTAATACTACATGTGGCCTATTTGAAATGATGAACGCTTCTTACAGTCACCTTTTCATGTTGTTTACTAGAATACTTTTCATTCAAATCATATGGTTTGGTTTCGATACGTCAAAACCAAATGGTAGGTCCAGGTCGTCACTAAAAATAGATGTGTTTTTGTGATTTTAATGAAGGGAGCGAATTTAGAATTGAGGAGTGTTTTTTGGCACTCAATTCCACTCACATGCTCTGATAGAGAACAGAAGATGCCACATTGAAAAATAAATGTGTTTGTATGATTAATGCCTAAGCAAATTAATTTCCATGTGTCCTTTCTGTGTTTGGTTCAACAGTTAACCCAAACTAAGCTAGCAGTGATTTTAAAAATCGTATGGAAACATGTTCTCAGAATGTTCATTAATTACCTTTGAATAACCTCAAATTTGCGTTCTCAGAACGGTCAGGAAAGTATGGTTTCGTTTCCAGAACCAATAGGAAACCAAAAACTTACATTCCCACAACTTCCAAGGAACCAAATGTCCTAGCTGGGAGGCTTTCAAATGGCACTTCAGACAAACAGATTGCAATTTTGGTGCACACAGAATGGAGTCTTGAGTACATTCAAGTGTGTGTTCCATGGCAAATCTTCTGTTCAGGACAACCCAGGGCATAATGCATGTCACACTAGTAACTGTGGATTAAACATAGAGCTCATGAACGTTGACACTGTAAATGACATGAGTTTTCAAATATGGAAATGTGAAGTGCACATTCGGATTCAAGGTGTGTGGTTTGCTTGTATGACATCAAAGCAGTATTTATTATGATCCTCAAGGTCTCATCTTTCAGAACACATTGACTCCTCTCGATTTAAAGCATTTCCCTCACTCATACAATAACAAATGTGCAAAAGTAGCCCAATAGTATGGGGCATCTTCTTGTTGTGCACGGTGCTCAGGAGCATGCTAGTTTTCTGTTCTTCCTGATAATGAATTGCACCCACCTGGTGTCCCTGGTCAAAACCAGTCCCTGATTAAAGGGGAACAATTAAAAAATGCAGTGGCGCTGGATTCACGTCGAGGTCCAGAGTTGAGTTTGAGGGGCTGAGGGCAAGTGAACTGAACTGAGCAGTAGGGCAAGTTGAGCCTGCTTTAAAGTTGCCCCAGGTGTTTAAGAAAAGGAATTCAAACAGGCATATCCTAAAATGGATATTTCTGGTTCATCACTATTGTTTAGGCGAAAGACAGATAATTTATGGCAACCGGGCAAATTGAGCCTGCTCTGAGGTTGTCCCTTTAAGGAGGGCATTTGTTTCCAATGGAGTTGCTATGGTTCTGGATTAATATAATTCTCAGCCTACCACTGGCTTGGTTCTGACTGTGGGAGGAGCTCACAGCCTGCAATAAAAAGGGCTGATTACATCAAATGAAAACAGAGTTCTAGGTGTTAGTCTGTCTGGGAACATCTTTGCATGTTCTAGTGTAGTTTACAATACAACTGTTCTTTAGCTCCTGGAGGAAACATTTTATTTTACGCTATAGATATATTTTCCAAAATGACTGTGTCTGTAAGCAGTTGTTTCATCACTCTGGTCGTTTTGTTCCTTTGGCGGATCGAAGACATTGCAGAAGCTTGCAGATGCGCTCCTGTGCATCTTCAACAGGCTTTTGCAACGCAGACGTCGGTAAGGACATTTTGGCAATATTTCTGACATCTCAGGTTCTCAACTCCGGTCCTAGAGTTACTCAAACGGTACAATTTTATTGTAGCCCTGGACAATAACACATGATTCAACAATCATCAGGCCCTCAATGAGTTGAATCAGGTGTTTTTGTCCGGGGATATAACAAAGTTCTGTTTGGTATACTCGAAGGCTGTAGTTGGCGAACATTGGGCAACTACACTATCAATGCGCAGCATGCAAACGTTTTAAAAATTGTGGTTATAATAATTACCATGATATGAACATGATCATTGTATTTACATACTCTCAACCCTCTTCCTGGAGAGCTGCCATCCTGTAGGTTTGTGATCCCACCCTAATTTGCACACCCGATTGTAGTAATTAGCCAGTTGATGAACTGAATCAGGTTTGTTACTACTGGGTTTGGATTGAACCTGCAGGAGGATAGCGCTCCAGGAACAGGGTTAGAGAGCCCTGGCTGTAGCACTGGCTGAGACTCCTGCTACAAGTGTTATATTTGCCTCTAGGCCTACACATTATGCCTACAGTTGAATGCTAAATTATATACACCAAACGAGTTAATACTCTTTCTACATGTAACCCAAGGCACTCAGTTGTAGTGTAGACTTATTTATATCGACGAGTGGTAGGCTACAGATGCCGTGACTTAATTTGAGCCAGTTTCACACCAGGAACATAGTCCTGCAGCAATGTGTATTGTTATGTGGAGTAATAAATATTTTTCATTTGTGCAAATCAAGTCTGGCATTTAAGTGAACTTTTTAGGTGGCTTTAAACCTTGAATACACAAGTTTGCAGTTCATGCAATGGGATGATTAAATTAAGATTTGGCCACTGTATATCACTTACCTTGGACAGTTAATTTCTTTCATGTGCTTCTTAAAAGGAATGTTTTCAACCTGAATTGTACTTGAATTAAGGGCACATTTTCTCTGCACAGCTGTGGTGCCATCTTGAGGTCTGAAACATCTGCAAAATGTGTCTTTTGTAGTGTAACGTCCCTTAACTGGTACAGCTGTTAGTAAAAACCTCTTCTACTGTAGTTTCATTAGATCAGGATGTCTGCAAAACAAACTGTAATTCCAGTGATAAAAGCAACACGTACATCTGGTGTACTGGTCCTAATGATAGACAGCTGTGGAATAGAGGGAACTTAACCTTTATGAGTAGTTCATCTGTTTGGCAATGATGAATCGTTTGAATATCTTCTGAATCAGACTGAAGTGAAGAGGTTGTCGCTGTCAGCACCTTCTACCCAGACAGGTGGGTGGAGGAGGAGCTGGTGTCATAAGGTCTGTGCCTCAGTCTTCCTACCAGCACCTGAACATCTGCAGACCAGGTGGGGTTTAGTTAAACTAGGCGTGTTGAATTAAAGGCAGACTATTAGATCTAGGACCTGGAGGTATAATGGACTTGTCTGTTGAGCCCAAACAGGGTGAACTTATGCACAACATTTTTAAGAATGTAATATCTTGTCTGTGACGTGTTCTGTTTTCTTAGGTCTCATAACGCCCTTAAACCATCAGTGTCTAACTGACCATTGAAAGGAAAATGGGGCTTGTCAGTTAAACCACGTTTCTCTCCTCCAGTGATCAGGGCAAAGGTGGTTGGTGTGGGAGTTGCGTCTCGTGACACCAAGTATGACATCCAACAGATCAAGGTATGATTCTCCTTTTTACCTTTTTATTAAGTGGTTGTTCCTTCCTGCACTGACACATTCAGTCTGACAGCTGGTCCCAGTTCTCTCCTTTCCCCTTCAGTGTTTGCAGATCTGGGTTGGCATAAACAGTGCAGTTGTGGAGCTTCCACCATATATAAAGGAGCTTCAGTAGAAATGCCTCTTGCTGGAAAGCACATTATTCAGTTGCTGTTCCTACCAGTCCTAGACTATGGTGACATCATGCACTGCACTTTATTACTGGTGATGGGGGTTTGGTACTCATCCCTGCATTCTCTACCAGGAAGTTGGCTGGCTCTTTGTTACTTTAGTTGATAAATTGCCAGATGTTCTTTTATAAAGCACTTTTACTAACTCTCACTGTACCTAACATTATTTCTGACCTTTAGACATTATAGTTAGTCTCTCAGACCAGGGATGTTTAACTCTGGATATTCCATTGGGCTCTCCTGAGTTGGATGAATCTGCTTGAAATATTTTTGCGGAACGATCTTAAATGTTCTAAATGTGACTTGTAGTTGCCTTTCGGGCGACTCAGAATTGTTTTGGACTTTTCTGCTTACCTTGGTCTCTGTATGACACCCTGATAAAAATGAAGGTTAGATTAAGCAATATTTTTTGATCTGCAAACATCCGGATGGGGTATAGGGAGGGAATTAGGAAAGACTTTATTTAGACTTTATTTAGATTTTTGAAAGATCCTTCATTCTCTCCTTGTGATTGGCTAGATGTTCAAAGGTCCTGACCGGGTTATCCGCGCCATCTTCACTTCATCCTCCTCAGCCTCGTGTGGTGTGACCCTGGAAATCAACAAGGAGTATCTCTTCACAGGTGTGCTTCTCACTGTTACCCAAGTTCATTGTTATCACTGGTTAACATGCTCAACCTATGCTTGCAACATCATGGCCTATTCTGAACTATTGACTTCATCTTGTACAAGTCAAGTGCTTCAGAAAAAATACTTCTTTAATTTAAAGTTCATTTAACCAGGCAAGTCAGTTAAAAACATTCTTGTTTGCAATGACGGCCAAACCCTGACGACGCTGGGCCACTTGTGTGCCGCCCTATGGGACTCCCAATCACGGCCGGATGTGGTACAGCCTGGCTCTTCCAGTTACACTTTATAATACCTAATGTTAAGAATTTAAATGTTTAATGCTTATAAATGTTTACAACTAATGCATCGCTAAATTCTAGTGTTCCAGGCTGCATCAATGTCTTCCTGCTCCAGGGTAAAGTTACCCCCAGGGACAGATCTAGGATCTGTTTCAGCCTCCCCCAATTCTAATCTTAACCATTTGTGGGGGAAAGAAGGGGAACTTATTAAATATCAGCATCTGGGGGTTAACTTTTACCCCACAGGTTGATAACTCACTTTCTTCTGTCTTCAGGCAGCCTAAATACGGATGGCAGGATGCATATAGGCATGTGTGACTTTATTCAGTACTGGGACGACTTGAATGGCACACAAAAGAAGAGCTTGACTCAACGCTACCGAACCGGCTGCTCTTGCACGGTGTGTGACAGGAATTATAGTAAAATTACTTTACACCACTTGTTCAATTTTTACTTTGTCACATTGGCTGAACACAATAGCTATAGTATTGGGGTAATGATCAGTTGGTGATCTGGGTCTTTCTCTCTCCCTGCTCTGAGCTACAGATCATCCGCTGCTCTTCCCTCCCCTGTCCCGTCAGCGCCCCAGATGAGTGCCTTTGGACAGACTGGTTGTTGAACGATGGCCAAAGTGGACTCCAGGCCAAGTACTCTGCCTGTCTCATGAGTTTTCTTGGGTCCTGTTACTGGTACAGTGAGATGGATCCATCCAAGAAGTAGTTCCTGGATATTGATTACTCCATAATAACTACAGGCCTTCCGCTCAGTGGCTAAATATGCCTGCAATTTAAAAGCTGGTCACTTGTGCAATAAAAATAAACTACTCCTCAAATATAGTGCCCCAAGTATTAATTTATTGTGTCATTCATCAGTTTAAGCTGGAACCAAAGGTGTTATTGAAACGCAAAAATGTGATGTCTGTGTTTCTGACTAGAACATTCTTCCTGAAATACCATCCTAAAGCCTGGGTTGTGTTCAGCTGGACACAATATTGTAGGATAAATGTTTTTTACATGGTCTTCCTTGACAAAGAAATTGAATGCATTTTAATGAAATTGCTGAGAACACTCTCACTTGCTGACAAAGTTTTAAGAACCTTGATTCTTAAGTTGTCACTAAGTTTGTTCTTACATTTTTCAATATTTTCTCGTACTCACTACCCACTGGGCAATGTATTCAACACTTTTTGCATCAAAGTACCCTAATGTACTCTACACTGCTGTACTCTACTGTACTCTACTCTACTGTACTCTATTGTACAACTGTACTGTACCCTACTCTACTCTGCTCCACTGTACTATACTCTGCTGTACTGTACTATACTCTGCTGTACTGTACTATACTCTGCTGTACTCTGCTGTATCCTACTGTACCCTACTCTACTCTGCTGTACCCTACTCTACTCTGCTGTACTGTACCCTACTCTACTCTACTCTGCTGTACTGTACCCTACTCTACTGTACTCTACTCTGCTGTACCCTACTCTACTCTACTCTGCTGTACTGTACCCTACTCTACTCTGCTGTACTGTACTGTACTCTACTCTGCTGTACTGTACCCTACTCTACTCTACTGTACCCTACTCTACTCTACTCTGCTGTACTGTACCCTACTCTACTCTGCTGTACTGTACCCTACTCTACTCTACTGTACCCTACTCTACTCTACTCTGCTGTACTGTACCCTACTCTACTCTGCTGTACTGTACCCTACTCTACTCTGCTGTACTCTACTCTGCTGTACTCTGCTGTACTCTACTCTGCTGTACCCTACTCTACTCTGCTGTGCTGTACGGTACCCTATTCTACTCTGCTCTACTCTGCTGTGCTGTACTGTACTGTACTCTACTCTACTCTACTCTGCTGTACTGTACCCAACTCTACTCTGCTGTACCCTACTCTACTCTGCTCTACTCTGCTGTACTGTACTCTGCTGTACTGTACTCTACTCTACTCTGCTGTACTGTACCCTACTCTACTCTGCTGTACCCTACTCTACTCTACTCTGCTGTACTGTACCCTACTCTACTCTGCTGTACTCTACTCTGCTCTACTGTACCCTGCTCTGTGCTTTACTGTACTCTACTCTACTGTACTCTACTCTAAAAAATGTATTTGCAAATTATGGTGGAAAATAAGTATTTGGTCAATAACAAAAGTTTCTCAATACATTGTTATATACCCTTTGTTGGCAATGACAGAGGTCAAATGTTTTCTGTAAGTCTTCAGAAGGTTTTCACACACTGTTGCTGGTATTTTGGCCCATTCCTCCATGCAGATCTCCTCCAGAGCAGTGATGTTTTGGGGCTGTTGCTGGGCAACACGGACTTTCAACTCCCTCCAAAGATTGTCTATGTGGTTCATGCTGAAAGACCCAGCCACGTTTCATCTTCAATGCCCTTGCTGATGGAAGGAGGTTTTCACTCAATCTCACGACACATGGCCCCATTCATTCTTTCCTTTACACGGACGGATCAGTCGTCCTGGTCCCTTTGCAGAAAAACAGCCCCAAAGCATGATTTTTCCACCCCCATGCTTCACAGTAGGTATGGTGTTCTTTGGATGCAACTCGGCATTCTTTTTCCTCCAAACAAGTTTTTACCAAAAAGTTATATTTTCTCCAAACACAAATTGTCTTAAGCCATAAATACATAATGTTACCACTTTGTTTCTTCTGGCCAGATGGGACAGGGCATATAGAGGCCAACAGTTGATCAGACTGATACTGCAGGTCAGATCACTAATGTTTAGGTGTAGGCTGCTACATTTCTCTGAAGACTTTTTGCTTGTCTATTGGGAGTGAGTTATTTTCATGTTTGCTAAAATAATACCAGTGGGAAGAGGATGGCACATGTCTATATAAATCAGAGCGCACTCTGCACGACCTGTAATTTCTGTGAATCTGATTGGTCAAAGAGGTGGCACCACAGGTCCCAGAGTGGTGAGGACATTTTTTTCTTCTGCTGTAAAGTTACTCCAGGAGATTTTTTCCCCTGAAAGCAACAAACTGGAAGGATGTATGGAAGGATGTGACTGGAAGGATGTATGTAACACTGTGTGGCTATAATCAGCCCTGGGAGGACTTGAGTGCCATGTACACCAATATACTGTATACTTTACAGGCCATTTGCTTTGTTATTTAAAGATGCCTGCAATTAATTTAAAAAAATATGATTTATATTAAATAAAAGTGCTTACTGGTCACTTCTAAAATGCAATAAAATAAACTACAAATGAATTATAGTGCTCCAAGTGTTAATTTCTTCTGCCGTTCATTTGTTACAAGTTTTTTAAACGAACAAAAGGTGTTATTGAAACCCAGAATGGTTCTGTGTTGTTGGCCCATGTGGTTGTTTCGAAATAGAACAGTTCCTGAAAAATGCCATCCTAAATCCTGGGGTGTGTTCAACAGCGCACAATGTAGAAAGTTCAGATGAATAACAAACTCTTCTCTGACAGGAAGAAAGGAATCATGTTGGCTCTAAGGGCATTTCTATCAGCAACGTTCAACATTTGTCTACTGATTGTGGCCCTTTAGTAGTTTGGGTCTAAACCAGGGCTTTATCTATGTAATGATATTGACCAAATTAAACCACTGATTCTTTCTTCCTTGCTTTATAAGCCAGAACATTATTCTTGGTGTATATTCTTCAGTGGATTAATATTCTGTTCATTCTTATGCACAATGGTATGTTCCTGTGCTAATAGAATTAGGAAACTGAGGATGTCTTGCAAACTGGTTGTTATACAATTGGCATATTCAGCCAGTTGGATTATTATGTTATTAGCACAGGAGTGGTAAAAGTGCCACACTGACTGACATTACTGGGTTGAATTCACTATAACTGCTTTATTCAATTGAATGGCTTCTCTGCTTATCTTACTACGGACAAAAATATTCAATTTCTCTGCAACGTAGATGGTAAACCCGGTTGATTTGGTTCACAGTGAAGGTAAGCATTTCTCTTTAATCTTGTACTGGAGTCCACATTGCAGATGGGCACAGGCATAAAATCACCACACTGCTAACCTTAAATTAAGATAAAAAAAAGCACATTTCCTTCATGAATTATAATTTTGACTGCAGCTGGCCTAAGGGGAAATCGCCCAGGTCTGCCTCCAGGACAAGACTCATGACAAACATCAACCTGTTCAGTGTAATGTTTACAGTGGGTATTCATTCACCATCCCTTGGATGTAAAAAAATGTTTTTGCGGAATTGAAATCGATTTTGAAAAAAATAGGGATCCCCCCCCCCAAAAAAGACAAATGAATAAAAAATAGGAATCCCCCCCCCAAAAAAATACAGACAAATTAATAAAAAAATAGAATCCCCCCAAAAAAATACAGACAAATGACTAAAAATAGGAATCCCCCCCAAAAAAATACAGACAAATGAATAAAAAAATAGGAATCCCCCAAAAAAATACAGACAAATGAATAAAAAAATAGGAATCCCCCAAAAAAATACAGACAAATGACTAAAAAAATAGGAATCCCCCAAAAAAAAAAAAAATACAGACAAATGAATAAAAAAATAGGAATCCCCCCAAAAAATACAGACAAATGAATAAAAAAATAGGAATCCCAAAAAAAAAAAAAAATACAGACAAATGAACAAAAACTAGTTGTAAAGTATTAACTGCCTTTAGACAAGCCTAAATTAGGTTAAGGGAAAGCATTTGGCTTAAATCTCATAAATGACATGGACTGAAATAGTGGTTTACATGATTTTTGAGTGACTACCCTTCCTCTGTTCCTTCTACATCTGCAAGGTTCCTCAAAGACCAGGGAGCTTTTTGAAAGGCTTATAAAGAAGGGCAGTGATTGGTAGATGGGTAACAAAGTTAACAATTATGCTGTGGATTATGTATAACACCACCCAGACATAAAAGATAGTCGTCTTTCTGAACTGAGCTGCAGGACAGGAAGGAAACTGCTCAGGGGTGTCACCACAAGGCCAATGGGGATATTAAAATGACTACGGACATCAATGGCTGTGATGGGAGAAAACTGAGGATGGATCAACATCGTAGTGAATCTACAATAATGACCTAAATGACAGTGAAAATAAAAATATTCCAAAACATGCATCTTGTATGTAACAAGGTACTAAAGTAATACTGCAAAAAACATCTTGAATGATACACTTTTTGGTTTAAATGCAAAGCATTAAGTTTGGGGCAAATCCAACAACATATCACTGAGTAACTGCCTCCTTATTTTCAAGCATATTGGTGGGCTATATAAATACATTTGATTTGAATTTGATTTGCATCATGGTATGTGTATCCTTGACCTTGGCAAAGACTGGGGAGTTTTTCAGGATAAAAAGATACAGGATGGAGCTAAGCACAGGTAAAATCCAAAAGAAAAACCTGCTTCAGTCTGCTTACACCAGACACTGGGAGAGGAATGCACCTTTCAGAAATACAATAATCTACAAAGTTGACTGACTGGTCACATCAGTTTTGACTGAAATGTCCTTGAAAATTGCAGTCTAGCAAATATTGGGCAAATATTGCCCAATCTCGGTGTGCAAAGCTCTCAGAGACTTAGGGCTCTATTCAATCAGATCCTCTTTAGCCAACATCCGCATAGCAGTTGTTTTGGCGGTGTCTGAGGTGGAACCGTGTTAGAGCTCTCAAATCCACAAGTGGCTCCTGGAATTATAGCTAAAACAGATGGGGCCACATATTGCCATTGACTGCACGGAGTTGCATTAAGAGAAAACCCTGTAATCTTGTTTAAAAGTTTCAACCACCCCAAAATATCTCACTATAAAGAACACGTAGCCTATAAAACACTATATTACTACCATTACTACTGCCATCACTACCAATACTACTACTACTACTTCACAATAAGTGCTACTTCACTATAAATACTTCTAGACGAGCAAGCATACCACATTTACTTCTGTAAATGTCATTTTCTAGTTGTTTTAATAAATTTCATACATTTGATTAGACAAACTCTGTTCTCATTATGGCCCATATAAAACCGTTTTGCAACTGATTAATCACTGTCTTACCCTCCACAGAGATTGATAAGGTCTGAAAGGGACATCCCCATTGGCCAAGCCTGCAGTCTTTCTTGGTTAACTGATGATTTTGGTAACTTGCCTGAAAATGGGAAAATTGTGGTTTACACACAGAAATGCCAGAACTTGTCGGTCTCTTAATTAAACAACATGAAAGAAGCTGAAAAATCGAGTTTTCTGACAATGTGTAGCACTACCTAGCATGCTTGCTAGCTTGTTATCACCCACATGAGTGCGAAGCTGGTGTGGTTAGGCTGGTTAGTTACCGCTAAATAGTGTATCTCGGCCTGAGTAATAGGATAAATGTGTCTCTGCTCGCCCTGACTAAAAGTTACACTTCCAGTGTAGCAGGCTTAAAAAAAATGTATTTTGTGACGCCCCTGGAATTCTTTGCAGTTTGGTTGTTTTCTGTTAAAAGTTCCCTGCCTAATGGGACAACAACAGAGCAGGCTCAACTTGCCGAGCTGCCATAATGGACATAAATTGTCCATCTTTCACTTAAAAATGGGTATAAACCAGAAAGATCAGTTTTTTTACTGGAATTCCTTACAATTTTGTGGTTTTCTGTAGAAGAAAACACTTGGGTCAACTCTAACCCTGTAAGCCTTAAAGTCCCTGCATCAGCTCTTGGACCAACAGGCTCTGATACAGCTTCTACCCCCAAGTCATACAACTGCTTAATAGGCATAAGACGACTAAATAGTAAATTAATTGGTGACTCGGACTACATGCGTTGACCCTATCTTACAGTGACTATATTCACACCCACACGACTATAAATAAATACACAGTACATACTGTACACGCACACTGAACGTACACTCTCACACAATACCCACACATGTTGACATACACTACACACACACACTTTTACACATCATATGCTGCTACTCTGCTCTTTATTTGACTATTATTATTATCTATCCTGATGCCTCGTCACATTACCCTGCCTTCATGTACATATCTACCTCAAATACCTTATTATTATCTATCCTGATGCCTCGTCACATTACCCTGCCTTCATGTACATATCTACCTCAAATACCTTATTATTATCTATCCTGATGCCTAGTCACATTACCCTGCCTTCATGTACATATCTACCTCAAATACCTTATTATTATCTATCCTGATGCCTAGTCACATTACCCTGCCTTCATGTACATATCTACCTCAAATACCTTATTATTATCTATCCTGATGCCTAGTCACATTACCCTGCCTTCATGTACATATCTACCTCAAATACCTTATTATGACCTATCCTGATGCCTAGTCACATTACCCTGTCTTCATGTATGTACATAAATACCTCGTACCTCTGCACATTGATCTGGTACTAGTACCCCTGTATATAGCTCCATTCTTGTGTATTTTATTCCATTTGTGTTACTATTTTCATGATAATGGTTTTACTCTGTTTTGTTGGGAAGGGCTCGTAATCAAGCATTTCATGGTAAAGTTGATCCCCGTTGTATTCAGCTCATGTGACGAATAACATTTGATTTGACTTGAAATGAATAGGAGTGTCTCACGCTCTGCAAAAGTATTTAGTATTTAGAGTATTTAGCAGCTCTTCTTCCTGGGATCCAAACAGGAACAAAACAATTACATCACAACAAAACAACACCCTACATCATAAATAAACCAATACATCATACAATAAATTACTACGTTATTACTCTAATATTACACATTTACAATATATAATGTACAATACTACAATCTTAGTGTGTGTGTGTGTGTGTGTGAGAGTGTGAGAGTGTGTGTGTGTCTGTGCACGTGTGTCCTCACAGCACGTCAATACCTCTCACAAAGACAAGTTGTGATGCAGTCAATCTCTCCTCTACTTTGAGCCAGGAGAGATTGACATGAAACGTTATTGATATTAGCCCTTTGTGTACATTTAAGGGGGAAGGGCACTCAAAATGTATGGCACTGAAACAAATGAATGATGATTGGCTGAAATGAATTGATAATAATAAGATTGTGGGAGCTGTTTTGGTTGACCAGTGCAGCTTATTACATTATCAATTAGTCTGGTGTTATAAAAAAACATGTGTTATGTCTTTACATTATCTGCTATATCGTGGATTGAGAGTTAGCTGTCTAATATAACACAGCCTGTTCTTTAATGGATGCCTCTCTAACAAACCAGGTAGAACTAAACCTCATCTAAAACCCTAAACTTCATCTAAAACCCTGAACCTTCATCTAAAACCCTGAACCTCATCTAAAACCCTGAACCTCATCTAAAACCCTAAACGTCATCTAAAACCCTCAACTTAATCTAAAACCCTGAACCTCATCTAAAACCCTAAACCTCAACAAAAACCCTGAAACCTCATCTAAAACCCTGAACCTCATCTAAAACCCTAAACCTCATCTAGAACCCTAAACCTCATCTAAATCTTGTCACGATCTTGGCTTCAGTGAAGGTCTGTGAGGGAACACTGGTGGCGCATTCCGTGTGACAGCGTGAGGGAGATTCCTGTCTGACCAAAGACGACCTGGACCCACCCAGACCAGACTTTTACTGAGAGGTGCCCGGGGGAAGATACCTGATCCGGCAAACCTCTGAGGGACACGTCTACTGGATTTCAGTAAGTCAACTGTCACGCCCTGACCATAGAGAGCTGTTTATTCTCTATATTGGTTGGGACGTGACAGTGACTAGGGTGTGTTATCTAGGTGATTAATGATCAATGTTGGCCTGGTATGGTTCCCAATCAGGTGTTAGGCAGGTGTTTATCGTTGTCGCTGATTGGGGATCATATTTAGGCAGCCATTTCCCCATTGTGCTTTGTGGGATCCTGTCTAGGTATAGTTGCCTGTGACGGTCTACCGTCTAGCGACGGCCTGCAGTCCAGAGCCTCCAGCGACGGTCTGCGGTCCAGAGCCTCCACTCTCCCCTGGGTGAAGGCGTCTTTGCTGAACCTGGCAGGTGGACCTGGGCACTGTTTGATCCCAGGTGATCTCGTGGTGGTCAAAGACTTCAGGAGAAAGAGTTGTCAGGACCCCCGTTGGAGAGGGTCGTACCAAGTTCTTCTAACCACACCCACTGCGGGGAAGGTGAGAGAGATACCTGGATCCACGTGTCACACTGCAGATGATCCAGGAGAAGATGGGGCCTCGCCAGTTACGGTGGTGCAGTGTGGCCCCCTGCATTAGCACATTAGTTTAGTCACGGTAATTACACTTCTCCAAGCACTGATGCTGCTGATGGTCATTAGTAGACTACCAAACGTGCTAACTGCCTGGTACTCTGCAATATATTGTTTCTCTAATCACTCTGACATCAATGCAAGTGTAATCGAAAATCTAATCAAACACTTCATGAGAGCACACGGGGTCATGTTGCACAACATTTCTATAGGATATACAATTGCACATCAAAACATGTGATGGCCTCTATTAAAAAGAAGTGGTTCCCATCAGGTTTCTTTAGGCTAGGCCTACTATATTTATTTCTCAACTATTGCCGCTTTCCATGTTGTCTGTAGCTTGTGAGGTGTGGAAACACTTTGTTGCTTTTATGAATTTTGTCTTGCTGCATTTTGTCCTATTTTGCTCTGTCTGTATGCTACGTCTTGCTTGTCCTATGTTGCTCTGTCTGTATGCTATGTCTTGCTTGTCCTATGTTGCTCTGTCTGTATGCTACGTCTTGCTTGTCCTATGTTGCTCTGTCTGCATGCTACGTCTTGCTTGTCCTATGTTGCTCTGTCTGTACGCTACGTCTTGCTTGTCCTATGTTGCTCTGTCTGTATGCTACGTCTTGCTTGTCCTATGTTGCTCTGTCTGTATGCTACGTCTTGCTTGTCCTATGTTGCTCTGTCTGCATGCTACGTCTTGCTTGTCCTATGTTGCTCTGTCTGTATGCTATGTCTTGCTTGTCCTATGTTGCTCTGTCTGTATGCTACGTCTTGCTTGTCCTATGTTGCTCTGTCTGTATGCTACGTCTTGCTTGTCCTATGTTGCTCTGTCTGTATGCCACGTCTTGCTTGTCCTATGTTGCTCTGTCTGTACGCTACGTCTTGCTTGTCCTATGTTGCTCTGTGTGTGCTCACTGCTCAATGATTGTCTATATTGTAATTGTTTTTAATAACCTGTCCAGGGACTGCGGTTGAAAATTAGCCGGCTAGTTAAAACCGCCACTTTTACTGAAACGTTGATTAATGTCCACTGTCCCTGTAAAAATAAAATAAACTCAAACTCAAGTGCAGAGATGTATTTTTTCCCCTGACCCTTTTTCAAAACAGGTGAATGAAAATGGTCTAAATCAAAACAAATTTCACATATATTTAGTATATGTAAAGAGAAGATCAAATCAAGAACAGTCTGATGGGTGACAGTATGAGCCTATCACTTGTGAATGGTTTATTATCACTTGTGAATGATGCCCAGCTTAAGGCAAGAAACAATGCCTTTTTTTTGGGGGGGGGGGGGCTTTTTTGATTCATAGTCGCACACCTCATGTAGTTGTCACGAACGTTATAAGGAGAGGACCAAGATGCAGCGTGGTATGTTTCCCTACTTTTAATTAGGAAGAGAAAAACTAAGAACAAAACAATAAAGCGCACTAAGGAAATGTGCCGTTGATACTGGCAACTATACCTACACAAGATCCCACAAAGCACAATGGGAAAATGGCTACCTAAATATGATAAACAGCTGCATCTGATTGGGAACCATACTAGGCCAACATAGAAATATAATTAAACTAGATAACCCACCCTTAATCCAACTAACCAACATAGAGAATAAAAGCTCTCTATGGTCAGGTTTGTAATCACAACTAAAGTGGCCCACAAATGTCTAAAATTAAGCACATTAATTAACTTTACAACTGAGTGTAGAGCCTAACTGGCATACATACTGTATGCAGCGGGCGAGTTTCAAGTTTGGGCAGATAATTTCACCATAAAAATGCACCTTTATAATAAAAGCATTACACGCATAAATGCATTTGTGGTCACTTTTGAGAATTGTGTTTTCCGCTAATGGAACGTTTGCCTTTAAAGCATACTGTCGTGTGCACATTGCTGCACTTATTATGTGAATAAATAGCCTAATAGTTTATCAACATTTAAGCAAAACACTCTGATCTGCTGGGTCAGCCTCATTGCGTAAAAACGTTTTTTTTTATTTATGCTAGTGGTAGTACTAATTTGGGATCTATATCGCATTCCACAACTGTCCCAGACTATGTTTGGAATATTTATGTCTAGCACAGAATAGAATAGGTAAACTGTTGTACTATGGGGGATAGTAGATTGACATAGGCTAGTGCTTTTGCTGTTCGTTAGGCCTACTCATCTTGCTGGCTGACAAAAAGTAAATGTGGACAGTTGTTCCAATATCTTCAATATGCACCTCAGAATTGGATAAGGACGTGCACAGTTGCGTCCCCGATGTGTCTGTCTTCTCCTGTATCCTATGAGAAAGACCCGATCATTTGATGGAGAGCCGTGTGAATGAGAGGTGCTTCAGAGCGGGCAGCATTTAGGGAGAAGGGCTGTAAAAGACATGGATATTTTAGGGTGCATTATGGCCACACAAAGGGGATGCCTCCGGGAAATTTAAGGCATTATCTATAGCTTCTCAAATTGTGAATGAGAGAGTGACGAAGTGTTTACAGCCTGCGCAACAAAACAAAGCAGATCTCATGCCTTTCAATCGACTTTTTTCAAATCATCGTTATAGTTGCATCATGCAAGCTTACAATGTATTAAAAAATCAAAACATATAGCCCAACGTTTGTAGAACAACTACAGTTTCATTAATACCTCTAAATTAAGTATATAGGAGTACCTATTTATTTGTTAACCGCTCAACACAGAATAGCCGCACGTGCGCACTCTCAAATCGTTTGGAGAAAATATCAATTTTATTTTATTCAGCTTTGTTAAATTTTATTCTTCATACTATAAAACAATCTAAAATAATAATAATAATAATTTCACGGAATTATAAACTAAAATTGTCTGCTAAATGAACTAGTGCAGCCCACAACCATATGGCATAGACAGATCAGGCAGGCAGGACCTGACATAAGGACAACTCAGTATGCTATTCTGTTCTTCTGAAATATACTATTTTTCTTAATTTCATGTTTCTTTAGAACTGTCTAAAATATATGATGGATTTATTGTGATGGTGTAGTCTGTATTACATGGATTTATTATACTTTGTCTAATGTAAATGTTCCAAAATTCTGCGTCAGTGGCTTGTAGGCTATATGTGGAAGCCAGGAGATGCTGAATGTGTTCATGTTAATTAACGGTAAATTACGCGAGACCCACAGTTATTTGCTTGACAATCGTGACCGCCACAGCCCTACTTATAAGTTAACCCGTTAACAATGCCCTACAATAAGGAGAAATGTGCCATGTTTGTAAAAGCAGAACATTGTTTGAGAGTGATTTGTGTGTATTAGCAGTAGTGGTTGTCCGACAAGAAAGAGTAGAAGGGTCCTAGTTGAAAGTAATAAAGACAATCAGTTGATGTCCAATTTCATGAGTGTTGACAGTATGTGTTATTAGTGGCTTTCAGATATCACTCTAATATTGCAATATCTTAGTAATTTGAAGAATCTAAGGTTTCAATACAAGGCCACATGATGAACAGAGGGATTGAGCCTTGGGACTGATATTAAATGAAAGGCTGCCATCTGGTGTTTGGGTTAAAGATAACCCTCCTGTGGACCAATCGATAACCCTCCAATGAAAGTGAGTGGTACTCACTGAACTCAGGGTGTAAGGGACACAGTGGAAGCATATGTTTTTCACCCTTTCCAATTATTTTCACTCAATTCGATAGTTTGAATAACACCAGTCCAGAATTGAAGTAGATCCAAGTAAATGTTTAAGTACCGAATATTGAATTGATAAGTCAGCGCCAACTTTTGAAGGCCCTAGTGGATTTGTTAAACAACACGTTTTATATTTTGTCTATTTGACATCCCAGAGAAAAGTTAATACAGAACAGATGTCAACACAACCCGATTGTGTAAAGAGCTATGGAAACAATGATGATTAAACACTGAGAGATGTATTTACCTCTGAGTCTACGGATCCCTTGTGGATGTGTGTGTGTGTTTTAATAGATTCACTCCTGTTGATAGAAGTACAAACTTGCCTGTAGATTTGACCTTCATTATGATGATAGTATTTCCATAAATTAAATTGTGTAATGAAGCATGTGTGTAACTGATTGACTTACAAGAATGAAGGGTTTGAAAGGATAAACTATCTGGGTTTTATGTGTTGATTTAGCTTACTTTAATATAAGTATTGCGATAGAACCTCATTTGACAGTTTAAGCCATAAATTAATGATTACCTTAAAATGTTACAATCGTTACCACAGAAGTGGTAAAAGGAGGGAGTGTGAGGGAACATTTTGTTGTCTGCAGAGATAGCCTTGAATTGTACACAGCATTTCCTCTCACTCTATCTTGCTTCGTGCAGTTGACTGTGACCTCTTCAGACCAATTGGCAGTACGCCCAGAACATTGCAAACGCAACACAGTACGTCCAGAACCAAAAGGATTATCTCAGTTTCAAGGTCTCAGCTTTGAGAGAAGAAGCCTTGTGAGGTGTCACTCAGTCACATACAGGAACCAATGTTAAAAGTGAATAATGTAAATTATTATTGTATGACTGGTTTGTGTAGCATTACATAAGGACTGTAAGGGAATACGTATGAAAGGGAACACCCTTGGCAGAGTTTTCATCAAGCTTGGACTGAGTTTGTGAACCTCTCCAGACATCATAATAAAGAGTGATTCATTTCATATTGACATCAGGTGTCCCTGGTGTTGAATCTCCACCACACCATGCAAATAAACTGATATCTCAAGCTTGAACAGACAGATTTTGATGGAGATTTTTGTATTAAGCCAATTAGATTTCCAAGGGGCGTGGTCATCAATTGTAACGTTCTTTAAGGTGAAGGCTGCTACAAAATATGTTCCACACCCGACCCACATTACCTGTGATTTGATTGGTCAAGGAGGTGGCACCACAGGTCCCAGAGTGTGTTTTTCTTCTCCTGCTCTCGTGATTTCTATTTTACTGAAAACAACAACACTGTAAGTACTTCTAGTAGGCGTTGCCTAAAACAGATATGCCTGGTTCATCCCCATTGTTTAAGTGAAAGACGGACAGTTTATGACATGTATTGCAGCCGGGCATGTTGAGCCTGCTGTGCGGTTGTCCCATTAGGCAGATTATTTTTTAAACTGAATTACATTTACATTACATTTACATTTAAGTCATTTAGCAGACGCTCTTATCCAGAGCGACTTACAAATTGGTGCATACACCTTATGACATCCAGTGGAACAGCCACTTGCATCTAAATCTTTTTTTTGGGGGGTGAGAAGGATTACTTACCCTTACTTACCCTATCCTAGGTATTCCTTGAAGAGGTGGGGTTTCAGGTGTCTCCGGAAGGTGGTGATTGACTCCGCTGTCCTGGCGTCGTGAGGAGTTTGTTCCACCATTGGGGGCCAGAGCAGCGAACAGTTTTGACTGGGCTGAGCGGGAACTGTACTTCCTCAGTGGTAGGGAGGCGAGCAGGCCAGAGGTGGATGAACGCAGTGCCCTTGTTTGGGTGTAGGGCCTGATCAGAGCCTGGAGGTACTGAGGTGCCGTTCCCCTCACAGCTCCGTAGGCAAGCACCATGGTCTTGTAGCGGATGCGAGCTTCAACTGGAGGCCAGTGGAGAGAGCGGAGGAGCGGGGTGACGTGAGAGAACTTGGGAAGGTTGAACACCAGACGGGCTGCGGCGTTCTGGATGAGTTGTAGGGTTTAATGGCACAGGCAGGGGAGCCCAGCCAACAGCGAGTTGCAGTAATCAAGACGGGGAGATGACAAGTGCCTGGATTAGGACCTGCGCCGCTTCCTGTGTGAGGCAGGGTCGTACTCTGCGGATGTTGTAGAGCATGAACCTACAGGAACGGGACACCGCCTTGATGTTAGTTGAGAACGTCAGGGTGTTGTCCAGGATCACGCCAAGGTTCTTAGCGCTCTGGGAGGAGGACACAATGGAGTTGTCAACCGTGATGGCGAGATCATGGAGCGGGCAGTCCTTCCCGGGAGGAAGAGGAGCTCCGTCTTGCTGAGGTTCAGCTTGAGGTGGTGATCCGTCATCCACACTGATATGTCTGCCAGACATGCAGAGATGCGATTCGCCACCTGGTCATCAGAAGGGGAAAGGAGAAGATTAATTGTGTGTCGTCTGCATAGCAATGATAGGAGAGACCATGTGAGGTTATGACAGAGCCAAGTGACTTGGTGTATAGCGAGAATAAGAGAGGGCCTAGAACAGAGCCCTGGGGGACACCAGTGGTGAGAGCGCGTGGTGAGGAGACAGATTCTCGCCACGCCACCTGGTAGGAGCGACCTGTCAGGTAGGACGTAATCAAGCGTGGGCGCGCCGAGATGCCCAACTCGGAGAGGGTGGAGAGGAGGATCTGATGGTTCACAGTATCGAAGGCAGCCGATAGGTCTAGAAGGATGAGAGCAGAGGAGAGAGTTAGCTTTAGCAGTGCGGAGCGCCTCCGTGATACAGAGAAGAGCAGTCTCAGTTGAATGACTAGTCTTGAAACCTGACTGATTTGGATCAGAAGGTCATTCTGAGAGAGATAGCGGTAGAGCTGGCCAAGGACGGCACGCTCAAGAGTTTTGGAGAGAAAAGAGAGAAGGGATACTGGTCTGTAGTTGTTGACATCGGAGGGATCGAGTGTAGGTTTTTCAGAAGGGGTGCAACTCTCGCTCTCTTGAAGACGGGAGGGACGTAGCCAGCGGTCAGGGATGAGTTGATGAGCGGGTGAGGTAAGGGAGAAGGTCTCCGGAAATGGTCTGGAGAAGAGAGGAGGGGATAGGGTCAAGCGGGCAGGTTGTTGGGCGGCCGGCCGTCACAAGACGCGAGATTTCATCTGGAGAGAGAGGGGAGAAAGAGGTCAGAGCATAGGGTAGGGCAGTGTGAGCAGAACCAGCGGTGTCGTTTGACTTAGCAAACGAGGATCGGATGTCGTCGACCTTCTTTTCAAAATGGTTGACGAAGTCATCTGCAGAGAGGGAGGAGGGGGATTCAGGAGGGAGGAGAAGGTGGCAAAGAGCTTCCTAGGGTTAGAGGCAGATGCTTGGAATTTAGAATGGTAGAAAGTGGCTTTAGCAGCAGAGACAGAGGAGGAAAATGTAGAGAGGAGGGAGTGAAAGGATGCCAGGTCCGCAGGGGGCGAGTTTTCCTCCATTTCCGCTCGGCTGCCCGGAGCCCTGTTCTGTGAGCTCGCAATGAGTCGTCGAGCCACGGAGGCGGGAGGGAGGACCGAGCCGGCCTGGAGGATAGGGGACATAGGGAGTCAAAGGATGCAGTAAGGGAGGAGAGGAGGGTTGAGGAGGCAGAATCAGGAGATAGGTTGGAGAAAGTTTGAGCAGAGGGAAGTTACACCTGAACTGTAAGTAATTTCAGTAGGAGCTTTGCAAAATATATATTTTTTACTTTTAGTCAGGGCGAGCAGAGCGTGAGCCACTTTATCCTGCTATTCCAGCTGAGATACACTATATAGCGGTAACTCACCTAGCCATGCTAGCTTCGCCCTCATGTGGGTGCTAACAAGCATGCTAAGCAGTGTTAGGTATCAACAGCCATTGTCAACCAATCAAGTAGGGGTTGGAAGCTCTGGTGAGGTTCGATTGTTTACTCGCAAGCAATATCACCAAATATTTGCTTGATGATCAGCTTTGCCCAACTTTAGTCCCGCCCTGTTCAGCTCCCTCTCCCATGCTCGCATCTCCCAATGGTCCCTGGCCACTCTGCTTCTCACCGCTTTACAGTCATTCAAAATGAATGGGAAGCTGTTGTTTCACCATGTGATACTGTCTCCAGTGTATATACCCTGTCAGACGTGAGCTGCAGGTTGAAATCCTGAAATCACGCTCTGCAAAAGTTTGTAGTATGTGTCCGATGTAGCAGTCCAGAAAAACAGATTTTCTGCTTCCTCCCTGTCGTTTAATTAAGGGACCGACAATTTCTGGCATTTCTGCGTGTTAACAACTATCGGGTAAATGACCATAATCTTCAGCAACCATAAAATACTGCTGATTTGGCTGATGGGAAAGTGCCTTTCAGACCTTAAAGTCTCTGTGTGTCGGGTATGACATAGTGATTAATCAGTTACAGAATGGTTTTATATGGGCTATGGTGGCCTTTTCTAATCAGGTCACACAGATTTAAACTCCTGGAAAAACTCCTGGCCCTATAAGGAGGATGAAAACCCTGTCATACTGCAGCAACCTTAATCATTTGAATTATATTTTAAAACTGGAATAACAGGGGAGTTTTCCTTACACAGACACAGAGACAACTGTGATTAGACAATACAACTAACAGGACAGAGTTTGTTTTATGCAGTGTTGCATCATGTAGGCCCAGGGATAGAAATGGCCTGTGTCCAAAATCCTTCAATTCCATCCCTGTGTATTCATACTACTTGACTTATTCCACATTTTGTTGTGTTCTAGTCTTAATTCAAAATGTATTACATTTATGTTTTTCTTCACCCATCGACACAGACTACCCCCATAGTGAAACCCGTTTTACGTACGTTTTCACACCCCTGAGTCAATACTTTGTAGAAGCAACTTTGGCCACGATTGCAGCTGTGAGTATCTCTGGGTAAGTCTCTGAGAGCTTTCCACACCACACATCAGTGATTACAGCTGTGAGTATCTCTGGGTAAGTCTCTGAGAGCTTTCCACACCACACATCAGCGATTGCAGCTGTGAGTATCTCTGAGTAAGTCTCTAGAGCTTTCCACACCACACATCAGTGATTGCAGCTGTGAGTATCTCTGGGTAAGTCTTTAAGAGCTTTCCACACCACACATCAGTGATTACAGCTGTGAGTATCTCTGGGGTAAGTCTCCAAGAGCTTTCCACACCACATCAGCGATTACACCTGTGAGTATCTCTGGGTAAGTCTTTAAGAGCTTTCCACACCACACATCAGTGATTGCAGCTGTGAGTATCTCTGGGTAAGTCTTTAGAGCTTTCCACACCACACATCAGTGATTGCAGCTGTGAGTATCTCTGGGTAAGTCTCCAAGAGCTCCACACCACACATCAGTGATTACAGCTGTGAGTATCTCTGGGGTAAGTCTCTAAGAGCTTTCCACACCACACATCAGCGATTACACCTGTGAGTATCTCTGGGTAAGTCTTTAGAGCTTTCCACACCACACATCAGTGATTACAGCTGTGAGTATCTCTGGGGTAAGTCTCTAAGAGCTTTCACACCACACATCAGCGATTACACCTGTGAGTATCTCTGGGTAAGTCTTTAAGAGCTTTCCACCACACATCAGTGATTGCAGCTGTGAGTATCTCTGGGTAAGTCTCTAAGAGCTTTCACACCACACATCAGTGATTACAGCTGTGAGTATCTCTGGGGTAAGTCTCTAAGAGCTTTCCACACCACACATCAGCGATTACACCTGTGAGTATCTCTGGGTAAGTCTTTAGAGCTTTCCACACCACACATCAGTGATTGCAGCTGTGAGTATCTCTGGGTAAGTCTTTAAGAGCTTTCCACACCACACATCAGTGATTGCAGCTGTGGTATCTCTGGGTAAGTCTCTAAGAGCTTTCCACACCTGGATTGTACATCATTTACCTATTATTATTTACCTATTATTCTTTTCAAAACGCTTAAAGCTCTGTCAAATGTGTTGTTGATCATTGCTAGACTATTTTCAAGTTTTGTCAATGATTTTCTAGCAGATTTAAGTCAAAGCTGTAACTCGGCCACTCAGGAACATTCACTGTCTTGGTAAGAAAATCCAGTGTTGATTTGGCCTTGAATTTTAGGCTATTGTCCAGCTGAAAATAAAATTCTTCTCCCAGTGTCTGGTGGAAAGCCTGTGCTGTGCTAAATTTGGTTTCTTCTTTTTTTTCATCCCAAAAACTCCTCAGTCCTAACATGATGCAACCACCCTTATGCTTGAAAATATGTAGAGTGGTACTCAGTAATGTGTTGTATTGGATTTGCCCCAAACGTAACACTTTGTATTCAGAACAAAAAGTGAATTGCATTGTAACATTTTTAGCAGAATTACTTTAGTTCTTTATTGTAAAATGGATGCATGTTTTGGAATATTTTTATTCTATACAGGGTTCCTTCTTTTCACTCTGTCAATTAGGTTAGTATTGTTGCGTAACTACAATGTGGACCGGACCCATCGTCAGTTTTCTCTTATCACAGCCATTAAACTATGTTGCTGTTTTAAAGTCACCACTGGCCTAATAGTGAAATCCATGAGCACATTTCTTCCTCTCCGCCAACTGAGTTAGGAAGGATGCCTGTATCTTAGTATTGACTGGGTGTATTGATACACCACCCAATGTATATTTAATAACTGCACCATGCTCAAAGGGATATTCAATGTCTGCTTTTTGTTTACCCACCTACCAATGGGTGCCCTTCTTTGTCATGCATTGGAAAACCTCCCTGGTCTTTGTGGTTGAATCTGTGTTTGGAATTCACTGTTTGACTGTGGGACCTTACAGATAATTGTATGTGAGGGGTACAGAGATGAGGTAGTCATTCAAAAATCATGTTAAACACTACTCCAGGGGGTAGTGAGGTCTGCACAACGCATCACCGGGGGCAAACTACCTGCCCTCCAGGACACCTACACCACCCGACGTTACAGGAAGGCCATAAAGATCATCAAGGACATCAACCACCCGAACCACTGCCTGTTCACCCCGCTATCATCCAGAAGGCGAGGTCAGTACAGGTGCATCAAAGCTGGGACCGAGAGACTGAAAAACAGCTTCTATCTCAAGGCCATCAGACTGTTAAACAGCCACCACTAACATTGAGTGGCCGCTGCCAACTTACACTGACACTGACTCAACTCCAGCCACTTTAATAATGGGAATTGATGGGAAATGATGTAAATATATCACTAGCCACTTTAAACAATGCCACCTTATATAATGTTACTTACCCTACATTATTCATCTCATATGCATACGTATATACTGTACTCTACATAATCGACTGCATCCTTATGTAATACATGTATCACTAGCCACTTTAACTATGCCACTTTGTTTACTTTGTCTACATACTCATCTCATATGTATATACTGTACTCGATACCATCTACTGTATGCTGCTCTGTACCATCACTCATTCATATATCCTTATGTACATATTCTTTATCCCCTTACACTGTGTATAAGACAGTAGTTTTGGAATTGTTAGATTACTTGTTGGTTATCACTGCATTGTCGGAACTAGAAGCACAAGCATTTGCTACACTCGCATTAACATCTGCTAACCATGTGTACAATTTGATTTGTATTGTACACAAAGTGAGTCCATGCAACTGACTATGTGACTTGTTAAGCACATTTTTACTACTGAACTTACTACTGAACTAATGAGTGCTTGTTTCCTTTGAAATGGTTGTGTTTGCATAGACTCAAATGTACAGCTTCATATGACTTAGCATTCTAGCTCCATCCTAGTGGGATAGTGGACTATTTCCATGGATAGAGAACAGAAGATTCAACAACAAAAAATGAATTCCAAAGCAAAAATCATTTCCATGTGTCCTGTCTGTGTAGAGTTGGAAACAGTCAACCCAAACTAAGCTAGCAGTATTATTAAAGTCTTATATGAAACATGTTCTCAGAATGTTATTTAATTATCTTCAAATAACCTATCATTTCTGTTAATAGAACATTAATAAAACTACCCAGGAAAACCAGGAAACCATAGTAAAACATTCTCAGAACCTCCCTGCAACCTAAAATAAATGTTCCCGGAACAGGTGAAGTTCACACTTCAGTTCTCAGAATGTTTAAAAAACAATACCTTTTACCAGTCAGGAAGCTGAGGGCTTTGTTCCCAGAACCAATGAAACCAAAACCTGCATTCCCACAAACCAAAATGTGCTGGAAGGCTTTCAAACAGCACTTCACACAAACAGATTGTATTCTTGGTGCGCATAGAATGGTATCATGAGTGCATTCAAATGTATGTTCTGTTGCTATTTTCTTCACAATATGACTCAGATAGGCCCATTCTGTTCAGGACAACCCAGGCTACACCAGATGACATCCCTGTGGATAAAAAATATATAAACATTGATACTGTAAATTACATTCATTTTTAAATATAGAAATGTGTGGTTTGCTTGTATGACAAAGTGGTATTATAATCCTTAATGGCGTATCTTTCATAACATCGACTCCTCTCAATGTAACATTTCCCTCACTCAGACGACAACAGATGTGCAAAAGTAGCCCAATTAGAGGGAGGGATGGTGTTATCTTCTTGTCTCTTGTGGTGCTCAAGTTTATAACGGCTGTCAGTCGGCTGTCAACCCCTACCAGTGCTGTGAAGTGGAGAACCTGAGCTCTTATGTTATGTATAGCGTGTTACTGTACTTATCAACAACAGCAATCTGCCATTTTCATCTCATATGGGGTGACAGGGGCAAGTGAACTGAGCAGTTGGGTAAATTGAACCTGCTCTGAAATTTCCCCAGGTGTTTTAATTTTTTTACTGAAACTACAACTTTAAGGAATTCCAGTAGGCTTAGCCAATTTTTTTCTATTGAACCTTTATTTAACTAGACAAATCAGTTTAAGAATAAAAATTATTATTTACAATGACGGCATACCCCGTCCAATCCCGGACTCAGCTGGGCCAATTGTGCGCCGCCCTATGGGACTCCCAATCACAGAGTCTGCAGTGACGCCTCTTGCCCTGATAATGCAGTGCCTAAAATTGCTCCGGAGCCCCAAAAAAAACAAAAACCGAGCTTTCAGTTTCATTCCCAATCTATGGCATTTATGGCAGCCGGGCATGTTGAGCCTGGTCTGTGGTTGTCCCGTTATCGGAGGATTTTTAAAAAATTGAATGGTTACGGTTCTGGATTAATAGAATGCTCAGCCTACCACAGGCTGGGTTCTGTCTGGAGGAGGAGCTCACAGCCTGCAATAAATAGATTTCGGATGATTACAGTGAAGGAAATAGAGTCCAGTGTACTTTACGCCTCACTCTTTCATTCGTCAAATCCTTTAGTGATATTTTGGCGACCCCGTAATTCGATTCCAAATGACTAGGTATGTAAGCAGTTGTTTCATTACTCTGCTCGTTCTGTTCCTTTGGCGGGTCGAAGACATCGCAGACGCTTGCAGATGCTTCCCTCGGCATCCTCAACAGGCTTTTTGCAATTCAGAAGTTGGTAAGGTAATTTGGCAACATTTTACTTTTCAGGTGAGAGCTATCAATACGCAACATGAGAACATTTTATGGATTGTCTGTGGTCGTAGTATAAATGATTTGGACATGATCATTAAGCCTATCTACATCTTCTCACACAGTTATTTACATAGTTAAGTAGGCGACAGTAAGATGGTTTAGAGCCAGGACTCTCCAACCCTGTTCCCGGAGAGCTGCCTTCCTGTAGGTTTTCAAGCCAACCCCTAGTTGTAATGAACCTTGTTCTGTTTATCAACCAGTTAATTATTAGAATTAGGTGCGCTGGCTTAGAGTTGGAGGAAACCTACAGGACTGCAGCTCTCCAGGAACAGAATAGAGCCCTGCTACACTATATTTATCTAAGGTATGAAGTGTGCCTACAAATGAATGATTTGAGATGTATGTGTTTACATAACATTAAGGATACCTGCTCTTTCCATGACATGGACTGGCCAGCTGTAAACTATGATCCCTTATTGATGTCACCTGTTAAATCCTCTTCAATCAGTGTAGATTAAGGAGAGGCAGGTTAAAGAAGCATTCTACACTGTTCTCTCTCCATATCACCCTTAAACCATCAGTGTGACTGACTAGTATACCGGAATAGATTTCAATAGCGTTAGTTAAACCATGTCTCCCTCTTCTAGTGATCAGGGCGAAGGTGGTTGGAAAGGAAGCGGTGTCTAACGCCATCAAGTATGACATCCAACAGATCAAGGTATGATTCTCCTTTTAAGTGATTCTATAAAAATGTCTTTCTCTAAATGGTAATGTAATTATTGTCACTCTTCCTACTGGTCCTAGACTATGGTGACATCTCCTATGTACTCAGCTGCTACTTCGTTAAAGATATCACAACCAACTCAACCAGAGTTGGTTGGCCCTTTTTACTAAGACTTCCACTGCCTGACATCATTATTAAGGCATAAGTTAGCCATGCCTGAGACTGGTAACTGGAAGTTCCTTATGGAGTTAGGTAAACCAGCTTTTATTGTGTATTTTTGCTCTGATTTGTGGAGCCTTGATAAAATATTTTACATTTTGGAAGAAAATTAATACAAAAAAAAAGCAGAAAGCTGGTCTCATTTCGGAGTTTCTTATTTTGAGTTCTTTGTTTATTTTATTGTATTTATAATTCAGGGCTCATCTGTAAAATGGATCTGGGTTAAATAATGATTGCTTGCACATTACAGATCTGTTGACATTAAAGGGTAAAGACTAACTGTGCCTGAGTGCTGCAGTCAGTGAGTTCCAAACTATATATGTAACTGGTTGACAGATCTTCCTTTCTCTCCTTGTGATTGGCTAGATGTTCAAAGGTTATGACCAGGTTATCCACGCCATCTACACTTACACCACTTCGTGCAGCGTGACTCTAGAAATCAACAAGGAATATCTCTTCACAGGTGCGGTTCTCACTCGTTACCCAAGTTCAATAGCCAGCACTGGTTGCTGTGCATTGAAATTGCCATTGATAAAATACAGTTTTCATTGTCCGTAGCATATGTCTGCCCATAGCATAACCTCACCGCCTCCATGGGGCACTCTGACCACAATGTTTACATCAGCAAATCGCTTGCCCACAACGCCATACACGTGGTCTGCCGTTGATCGGTTTGGAGGTACTGCTAAATTCTCTAAAATGGGGGTGGCTTATGGTAGAGAAATCAGCATCCAATTCTCTGTAAACCGCTCTGGTGGACATTCCTGCAGTCAGTATGCCAATTGCACGCTTCCTCTACTTGAGACATCTGTGGCGTTGTGACAGAACTGTGCATGTTATTGTCCCCAGCACAAGGTGCACCTGAAATGATTATTCTGTTTAATCAGTTTCTTGATATATGCCACACCTGTCAAGTGGATGGATTAGCTTGGTAAAGGAGAAGTGCTCACTAACATGGATGTAAACAAATTTGTTCACAATTTGAGTTAAATAAGCTTTTTGTGTGTTTTGATCATTTCTGCCATCTTTTATTTTGGCTCATGAAACATGGGACCAACACATTACATTTATATTTTTGTTCAGTGTAAATGCATGAGACTGACACAACAATGTGACAAGTTCAAGGCGCTTAGACTTTCTATAGGCACTGTAAATGTAATACGAGTGTGTGTACACTTATGATGATAAATCTATTCTGGGCTGCATCAGTGTCTTCATGCTCCAGGGTGATGTATCCTAACCATTAGTGGAGCAAATGCTAAACTGATCCAAGATCAGCATCTAGGGGCAACTGTACCCTACACCATGTTTTCCCCACAGTACATTGACTCACTATCTCTTGTCTGTAGGCAAGCTGAAGACTGGAAGGATGTCTATAACACTGTGTGGCTATAATCCGCCTTGGGAGGACTTGAGTGCTGCACAAAAGAACAGCTTGACTCACCGCTACCAAAGCGGCTGTGATTGCAAGGTGTGTGTGTTGGGAATTATAGTAATTACTATACACCAGTTTTGTTAAATAGTTACATGGCACATTTTCTTCAAGGGAGTATACTGTTCTGGTCACATTTGCAAATGCTTGAGTATTGGGGTAATGGACAGTCAGTGATCTTGGTCTTATCTCTCTACTCTGATCCACAGATCATCCGCTGCACTTCCCTCCCCTGTCCAATCAGCACCTCAGATACGTGCCTGTGGACAGACTGGGAACCCACAAT
Organism: Oncorhynchus keta; assembly: GCF_023373465.1. Taxonomy (NCBI): domain Eukaryota; kingdom Metazoa; phylum Chordata; class Actinopteri; order Salmoniformes; family Salmonidae; genus Oncorhynchus; species Oncorhynchus keta. Next base: position 32,490,265 of record NC_068425.1, on the reverse strand, counting down.
GGCCAAAACCTTGCCTGTATCAAGAGGCCAGATGGGTCCTGTGCCTGGTAAAGGGGATGGCACTACCCAAGAAGTAGTTCCTGGATAGTGGAGACTCTAAACTCTACAGGCCACATCCACTCACTGCTCAGTGACTAAAGATGCCTGCAATTAATACATGAGGAAACACGGCTACAAATGCAAGTTGTTGTGATTTTTAAATTGTTTCCTGGTCACTTCTACAAGTGCAATTTAAAATAAACATATCTAGCACTCAAGGTAATCATTTCTTATGTCATTCATTTGTCGTTTGTTTTTAAACTGGAACCAAAGGTGTTATTGAAACCCCAAATCGTCTTCGATATGCTTGTCTGTAAACGGAACAGTGTTCCTGAAATACCATAAAGCCTGGGACGCATTCAACAGGGTGTAATGTATAAAGTTCAGATGGGATGTTCTATACATGAATAACAAAGTGTCTTCTGACATGAGGAAAGGAATCATGTCAGTTTGAATGGAATCTCTGTAACATTAAACATTTGTCTACTGAATGTGGCCCTTCAGTAGTTTGGGGTCTAAACCAGGGCTTCAGCATTGTAATGTCATTGACCAAATTAAGCCACTTTGCTTATTTCTTCCTTGCTTTATTAGTCGGATAATATTGTTACTCAGTGGAATAAATGTTCTGTACATTTCAATAATTTAGCAGATGATGTTATTTAGAGCCACTTTAAAAAAAAAATCACCTTACTGTTCCCAAGTGGGAATAAAACCCACAACCCTGGTGTTGACAGAACCCTGCTCTACAGAACTGAGCCACGTGTCCAACCCTATTGACAAAACCCTTTGATTTATTGGAGATGGTAAACTTGGCTGCTGTGGTCCACAGTGAAGGGTAGTGGTTTTTGTCATAAATCTTGTTCTGGAGAACACACTACATATGGGCACAGTCATAAAATCTGAATTTAAACAACCTTAACCTCAACTTCGAATATATACTAATTTTTAATGTATAACCAGTTTTGGTTCCTAAAACTTTAAACTAAAATAGATAAGTATCAACCCACTTTGTTTAGGTAAGCCTAAATTAGTTAAGGAATAAAATGTGCCTTAAATCTCAAGTTACATGGATTGAAATAATGGGGGTTGACATGGTTTTTGAATGACTACCCATTTGTCTGCCCCCCATAAAGCTGGAAGGTCCCTCAAAGACCAGGGAGCTTATTGAAAGCCTTCTAAAGGGCTACTTGGTAGATGGTTAACAAATCAGACTTCTCTTTAAGCATGGTAAAGTTAATAATTAGGTATGAAACCACCCAGACATTATGCATACCCACCATGGTATTGGGTAGCTGCTGACATTTATCTGGTTTGGAAATTAAACTCGGGTCATCAAATTGCAGAGAACATATACATTTTGGTCAGCTTTTTTAAAGATTGTATTACAAGGTATGCTATATGTGTAGGATATGCCATGTTAGTATATGCAGCTGTAGGTTTTAAACCCCATTCTAGGCTGTTACAACATTTCTGTAAAGAGTTTGTCTATCGGGAGTGAGTTTCCATTAAAATAATACCAGCTCTGCTTTCTATAGACGTTCCATGCCCGACCCACACAACCTGTGATTTCCTTGAATCTGATTGGACAGAGGTGCCACCACAGGTCCCATAGTGGCGGGGCAATTATTTTTCTGATTGTAACAAAGTTCAGGTTTGCCCCCCCAAAAAAATGTTTGATCGTAATATACACCAGATAGGTGCAGTGAAATGTGGTTTTAGAAGGTCAGGTATATTAGTATGCTTGTCCTTGGTGCAAATTGGAGGTAAGTGCCATGTACAAGGGCACACAGACTGCTCAGTTATTCCAACCAGCAATGTTTTGGTTACTGGCCACACTAACCACTAGGCCAGTGTTCCCAACAGTACACATTTGTTGTAGTCTGTCAGGAAGTCCAGGATCCAGTTGCAGAGGGAGGTGTTTGGTCCCAGGGTCCTTAGCTTAGTGATGAGCTTTGTGGGCACTATGGTGTTGAACACTGAGCTGTAGTCAATGAGCAGCATTCTCACATATGTGTTCCTTTTGTCCAGGTGGAAAAGGGCAGCGTGGAGTGCGATTGCGTTATCTGTGGATCTGTTGGGGCGAAATGGAGTGGGTCTAGTGTAACCGGAATGATGCTGTTGATGTGAGCCATGACCAGCCTTTCAAATCACTTCATGGCTACTGATGTGAGTGCTACAGGGCGGTAATCATTTTGGCAGGTTACCTTCGCTTCCTTGGGCACAGGGATTTTGGTGGTGGTCTGCTTGAAAGATGTAGGTATTACAGACTCAGTCAGGGAGAGATTGAAAATGTCAGTGAAGACACTTGCCAGTTGGTCAGTGCATGCTTTGAGTACACGTCCTGGTAATCCGTCTGGCCCCGCGGCTTTGTGAATGTGGACCTGTTTAAAGGTCTTGCTCACATCGGCTACCGAGAGCGTTATCACACAGTCGTCTGGAACAGCTGGTGCTCTCATGCATGCTTCAGGGTTGCTTGCCTCGAAGCGAGCGTAAAAGGCATTTAGCTAGTCTGGTAGGTTCACGTCACTGGGCAGTTCGCAGCTGGGTTTCCCTTTCTAGTCCAACATAGCTTTCAAGCCCCGATGAGTGTCATAGCCGGTGTAGGAGGATTCTCTCTTAATCCTGTATTGACGCTTTGCTTGCTTGATTGGTCGTCTGAGGGCATGGAGGGATTTCACAAAAGTGTCCGGATTAGTGTCCCGCTCCTTGAAAGTGGCAGCTCTAGCCTTTAGCTCGATGCAGATGTTGCCTGTAGTCCATGGCTTCTGGTTGGGATATGTACTTGTCACTGTGGGGACGACGTCGTCGATGCACTTATTGATGAAGCCGATGACTGAGGTGGTGTACTCCTCAATGCCATTGGATGAATCCCGGAACATATTCCAGTCTGCGCTAGCAAAACAGTCCTGTAGCGTATCATCCGCGTCATCTGATCACTTCCGTATTGAGCGAGTCTCTGGTACTTCCTGCTTTAGTTTTTGCTTGTAAGCAGGAATCAGGAAGATAGAATTATGGTCAGATTTTCCAAATGGAGGGAGAGCTTTGTAGGTGGTCTGTTTTTGTCTCTGCACATGTGTGGTACAAAGTATGGATTTAAGGTGGTCTGGTATCGGTTCTGGTCTACTGTGTTTCTCTGTATTTTTTCCTAAAAAGCCCTCTGAACCATGTCTATCTGCACATGTGACATGCTGGTATCTAGGTTCTCTGTATAGTACTTACCCTCCTCTAAAAGCCCTCAGGAAGGTCTACTGTGTTTCTCTGTATGTAAAAGAGAAAGCCCTCGGAACCATTTAAGTTTGCCTGCATTGAAGTCCCTGGTCACTAGGACCATGCATCGGTTCTGGTCTACTGTCTATCTAGTTTCTCTGTATAGTACTTACTCCTCTTAAAGCCCTCATGAACCATGTCTATCTAGGTCTACTGTGTTTCTCTGTATAGTACTTACCCTCCTCTAAAAGCCCTCATGAACCATGTCTATTATTCCTCCACTAGATGGGGTCATTCCTTCAATCATATCTTCTACTGTGTTTCTCTGTGTAGTACTTACCCTCCTCTAAAGCCCTCATGAACCATGTCTTTCTAGGTCTACTGTGTTTCTCTGAATTAAAAGCCCTCATGAACCATGTCTATTATTCCTCCACTAGATGGGGTCATTGAGTTCCGTATGGAGGCTCTGAGTTCCTCAAACTACTCTCTGACCTCTCTGAGACTTTACTCACATTTTCGGTTAAGTGACCATAATCTTTGAGCAACCAATAAATAGTGCTGACTTGGCCGATGGGAAAATGTCTTTTAGACCTGAAAGTAAATCTCTGGATAGGATATGACATAGTGATTAATCACAGTTTTAAACTCCTGGGCCTATAGGGAGGATGAAAACTCTGTCAAACTGCAGCAACCTTCAAATCAAAGTTTGTTTGGTTGTGTACATCGATGTGCAGCAAAAGGCTTGTGTTTTCTAGCTCCAAAAGTGAAGTAATATCTATAAATTAAAAAAACAACACACAAATAATCTAAAAAGTAAAACAATTAATAATTATCAGAACGAGCAATATCAGAGTCTGAAATATAGACAGTCTGGACAGTAAATGCATAGAAAAGGTGTGGAGAGCAGTAGTTATAGTAAAACCTTGTACTTGTTCATATGAATTATATTTTAAAAGGGGGTTTTGTTACACAGACAACTGTGATTAGACAATAGAACTAACAGGACTGAGCAGGGTTGCATCATGTAGTCCCATGGATGGAAACAGCCAATGCCCCAAATCCTTAAATTCCATCCCTGTAATCTTGTTTAAAAGTTTCAACCACCCCAAAATATCTCACTATAAAGAACACAGCCTATAAAACACTATATTACTACCATTATTACTGCCATCACTACCAATACCACTACTACTACTTCACAATAAGTACTACTTCACAATAAATACTTCTAGACTAGCAAGCATACCACATTTACTTCTGTAAATGTCATTTTCTAGTTGTTTTAATACATTTCATAGGTGTCCTGATTAGACAAACTCTGTTCTCATTATGGCCCATATAAAACCGTTTTACAACTGATTAATCACTGACTTCCCCTCCACAGAGATTGATACGGTCTGAAAGGGACATCCCCATTGGCCAAGCCTGCAGTCTTTCTTGGTAAACTGATGATTTTGGTAACTTGCCTGAAAATGGGAAAATTGTTGTTTACACACAGAAATGCCAGAACTTGTCGGTCTCTTAATTAAACAAGATGAAAGAAGCTGAAAAATCTAGTTTTCTGACAATGTATAGCACTACCTAGCATGCTTGCTAGCTTGTTATCACCCACATGAGGGCGAAGCTGGTTAGGCTGGTTAGTTACCGCTAAATAGTGTATCTCGGCCTGAGTAATAGGATAAATGTGTCTCTGCTCGCCCTGACTAAAAGTTACACTTCCAGTGTAGCAGGCTTAAAAAAAAAATGTATTTTGTGACGCCCCTGGAATTCTTTGCAGTTTGGTTGTTTTCTGTTAAAGTTCCCTGCCTAATGGGACAACAACAGAGCAGGCTCAACTTGCCTAGCTGCCATAATGGACATAAATTGTCCATCTTTCATAAAAAATGGGTATAAACCAGAAAGATCAGTTTTAGGCTATGCCTACTGGAATTCCTTACAATTTTGTGGTTTTCTGTAGAAGAAAACACTTGGGTCAACTCTAACCCTGTAAGCCTTAAAGTCCCTGCATCAGCATAGTCACATTACCCTTCCTTCATGTACATATCTGCCTCAAATACCTTATTATTATCTATCCTGATGCCAAGTCACATTACCCTGCCTTCATGTACATATCTACCTCAAATACCTTATTATTATCTATCCTAATGCCTAGTCACATTACCCTTCATTCATGTACATATCTACCTCAAATACCTTATTATTATCTATCCTGATGCCTAGTCACATTACCCTTCCTTCATGTGCATATCTACCTCAAATACCTTATTATTATCTATCCTGATGCATAGTCACATTACCCTGCCTTCATGTACATATCTACCTCAAATACCTTATTATTATCTATCCTGATGCCTAGTCACATTACCCTTCCTTCATGTACATATCTACCTCAAATACCTTATTATTATCTATCCTGATGCCTAGTCACATTACCCTGCCTTCATGTACATATCTACCTCAAATAGGATGTTATATGAGGTTTAGGGTTTAGTTGAGTTCAGGGTTTTAGATGAAGTTTAGGGTTTTAGATGAGGTTCAGGGTTTTAGATGAGGTTCAGGGTTTTAGATGAGGTTCAGGGTTTTAGATGAGGTTCAGGGTTTTAGATGAGGTTCAGGGTTTTAGGTGAGGTTCAGGGTTTTAGATGAGGTTCAGGGTTTTAGATGAAGTTTAGGGTTTTAGATGAAGTTTAGGGTTTTAGATGAGGTTCGGGGTTTTTAGATGAGATTCAGGGTTTTAGATGAGGTTTAGTTCTACCTGGTTTGTTAGAGAGGCATCCATTAAAGAACAGGCTGTGTTCTATGAGACAGCTAACTCTCAATCCACGATATGGCAGATAATGTAAAGACATAACACATATGTTTTTTATAACACCAGACTAATTGATAATGTAATAAACTGCACTGGTCTACCAAAACAACTCCCACAATCTTCTTATTATCAATTCATTTCAGCCAATCATCATTCATTTGTTTCAGGGCCGTACATGTTGAGTGCCCTTCCCTATAAGCATGCTGAAAGTCAGGTGTTAATTTGTTTAATGTGAAATAGCATTGTATCTGGACAAACACAATTTAATCCAAAAGTTGTAGCATGTTGATTGGTCAGTTGTTTGAACAAGTACAGGGTGCTTCGCTATTCTTTCGTAGCGGATGTCACGCCCCTGACCTTAGTTATCTTTGTTTTCTTTATTATTTTGGTCAGGTCAGGCTGTGACTAGGGTGGGTATGTTAGTTTTTGTATTGTCTAGTTTTTTTGTATATTTAGTTTTTTTTGTTAGTCTAGGTATTTGTATGTCTATGGTGGCCTGAATTGGTTCCAAATCAGAAGCAGCTGTTTATCGTTGTCTCTGATTGGGGACCATATTTAGGTAGCCATTTAGTCTAGGGTATTTGTGGGTTCTTATTCTATGTTTAGTTGCCTGTCTGCACTACTCATATTTGCTTCACGGTTTGTTTTGTTCGGTGTTCTTTCTTTATTAAAGAAGATTGTACGCTTACCTCGCTGCGCCTTGGTCTCCTCCATACAACGAACGTGACAGCAGAATAACTTTTGCTTCCCTACAGTTCTGGGGGACTCTTTTCTGCAGGCTAAGATTGAAGAAATGGCAAATAGGAGTGACAATATAGTCCGCTACCATCCTCAGTAATTTTCCATCCAAGTTGTCAGTACCAGGTGGTTTGTCATAGTTGTGGTTTGTTATTGGCATGTCATGTACCCGTCCGATGCAGCAGGTAAGTAAAACAGATTATTCTGCTTCCTCCTTGTTGTTTCATTAAGACACTGACATGTACATGTTTTGTGAGAGTCTTGCCTTTCCATACAGGGGTCATACACTATATTTTTGTGAGAAGACCGATTTTCAGGATGTCTCACGGTCCGACAAACACCGCTGTAGCTCAGCCACCTTCCACCGCAGATGCAGAAGGCTGCCAGTGGCGGATGCGGTGATTGAGATGCAGCACATTGTGAGGGAAAGTTTTATTGTCTGAAGAGATGGCCTCGAATTGTTCACAGCATCTCCTCTCACTCTATCTTGGTTTGTGCAGGTGACTGTGACCTCTTCCTCAGACCAACTGTCAGTACTTCCAGAACATTGCTCTGGGAACTAAAAGGAGCATCTTGGTTTCAAGGTCCTAGCTTTGAGAGAATAATCATCGTGAGGTATCAGTCAGTCACATGCAGGAAGCAATTTTAACAAGAGATAATGAATAATGTCAATCATGCTTATGACTTGTTTGTGTAGCATTATATAAGGACTGAAAGGGAATGCCTTAGTTTTCATCAAGCTTGGATTGAGTTTGTGAACCTCTCTGATTGTGATAATAAAGAGTGATTCATTTCAAATTGACTTCAGGTGTCACTTCAATTTCCTCCAAAATCTTGGCGTCAGTGAAGGTCTGTGAGGGAACACTTGTGGCGCAGTGGTGGCGCAGGTGCCCGGAGGAAGATACCTGATACAGCAAGGTCTGAGGGACACGTCTACTGAATTTCAGTAAGTCAACTGTCATAGAGAGCTGTTTATTCTCTATGTTGGTTGGGGTTTGACAGTGACTAGGGTGGGTTATCTAGGTGATTAATGATCTATGTTGGCCTGGTATGGTTCCCAATCAGAGGAAGCTGTTTATCATTGTCTCTGATTGGGGATCATATTTAGCAGCCATTTCCCCATTGTGCTTTGTGAGATCTTGTCTAGGTATAATTGCCTGCGAGCACGACTTTGAGCTTCACCACAAGTTTTTCGCTTTATTGTTTTTTCCTTTGAGTTTCGCTTCCAAATAAAAAAGGATGGAAACATACCACGCTGCATCTTGGTCCTCTCCTTATAACGATCGCGACAGAAGATCCCAAAAACAACGGACCAAGCAGCGTGCCCAGGAGGAAAGCCAGGAGTGGAGGACATCCTGGACGTGGGATGAGATTATGGCAGGAGACAGAAGCCTGCCATGGAAGCAGGCGGAGGCAGCGAGGGAAAAACAACGACAACACCGGGGTTCGCGGCCACAACGGAAGCCCGAGAGACAGCCTGAAAAAAAAATGGGAGGGGGCACACGGAGTGGTCAGTGACGCTGAGGGGTGAGTCAGAGACCGAGGAGGAAAATTGGGACAGATTGAGCAAGGAGTGGGCGGTGAAAGTTGAGGGGGGTGAACCAGAAACTGTCAGTGAGTTGAGGGAGATGGTGGAGGAGAGAGAAATGAGAGTTACTGAATTGGTGGAGGATGCACAACATTTGCCCTAAGGAGCGTGTTATCGATTTAAAGCCACCTGAGTCAGCTCTCCGTACTCATCCTGAGAAGTGTGTTAAAGTTCCGGTACAAGTGATGCCGGCTATTCGCACCAGGTCTCCAGTACGACTTCCCAGCCCAGTACGTCCGACGACGGTTCCCGGTCCGGAGCTTCCGGCGACGGTTCCACGGTCGGAGATTCCGGTTCCGTTCCGGAGCTTCGGCGGCGGTTCCGTTCGGGCTTCCGGCAAAGGGTCCGCGGTCCGGAACCTCCGTTTTAGACTGATCAATGAACCATTGCATTTCTGCTCAATTTTGTATCAAGACTGTCGTAATGTACCTAAGTGGTTTATTAATAACTTTTCAAGTTCATAACTGTTCACTCTTCAAACAATACCATGGTATTATTTCACTGTAATAGCTACTGTAAATTGGACAGTGCAGTTAGATTAACAATAATTTAAGCTTTCTGCAAATATCAGATATGTCAATGTCCTGGGAAATGTTCTTGTTACTGATAACCTCATGCTAATCGCATTAGCCTACGTTAGCTCAACTGTCCTGCGGGAGGGACAATGATCGGTTTGCTGCCTTATTACTGATTTCAATTTGGTCTCGAGCAATCATAAGGCAAAATAGATCTTAAACATGTCATTTATATTTACAATTCCCTTATACAAACAACTTTCTCATTTACCTATTTACACGTCATCTTCCAATATTTAATAAATTAAATGTCAACTTTCAGGATTTTTATTTCCCAATATTTTGTGTGTAAAGGACCTCAACACTATTTATTCGGCTGAGTCTCCTAACCTAAATAATATATACAAGATCAGAGTACTGTCTAGTGCCACGCGTGCTAGTCGGAATTAGCTCTGTCATTGTCCATCGGGTTCTTTGTCACCTCCCTGACCAATGCCTTCTCCCCCAATTGTGCAGTTTGGCCAGTGTGCCAGCTCTATGAATAACCTTAGTGGTTTCAGACTTCCTGTGAGGAGGTTATGCTCTCGGGACCAGAGGCTGCAGACATTTTTGTTAACCTTCCCCACAGCTGTGCCTCAATCCTTTGAGCTCCGACAATTCAAACCTCATGGCTTGTTTTTTTGCGCAGTCAACGGTGGGATCTAAATGCCTTTCCAAATCAATTTACCGTAGGTGGACTCATGAAGTTGTAGAATAATCATGATCCAAGACAGGATGCACCCAAGCACAAATGTTTCTCAAAGCAAACTGTCTGAAAACAAGATTTTAGGTTTCTTCCTAGGTTTTGGCCTTTCTAGGGAGTTTGTCCTAGCCACCGTGCTTCTACACCTGCATTGCTTGCTGTTTGGGGTTTTAGGCTGGGTTTCTGTACAGCACTTTGAGATATCAGCTGATGTACGAAGGGCTATATAAATACATTTGATTTAGTTAAATATAATATGACCCTTTTTTGCTTTGCCATTATGGGTTAGTGTGTAGACTGAGGAAAAACTTGTATTTAAGCCATTTTTGAATAAGGCTGTATTTAAGCAATTTTTGAATAAGGCTGTAACTGAACATGTGGCCGGAATAATTCCCCCAAATGCACTGTACTTCCAGTTAGCAAGTCAGAAAATGCAGTTGTTGCTAGTGCTGACTAGTACTTGAAAACAGCTGAATCTTCATCAACTGAATATAATCTTATAAAGCAAGGAAGAAACAATGAGTTGTTTCATTTGGTCAATGACGTTAAAGCTGAAGCCCTGGTTTAGACAAACTATTCCAGGACCATGTTCAATAATGCCTTTGGTTCCAGTTTAGAAACAAGCAAATTAATGGCGCAAGAAATGAGTACTTGAAGTGCTTTATTTGTAGTTCATTTTTATTGTACTTTTACAACAAGTGACATTTTCATAAGATTGTTGCCCTCTTTCACATTGACCATTTCCTGCAACCTGTCCTCTGACAACACAAATTGACAAGTCAATATAGGTCTTGTAATTGTTAGAAACTACTTCCTAGATTAATTTAATCATAATTATTTGAGTTGGTAGCTTTTTTCCTGTGAGTAGATGGCCTGTAAAGTTTAGGGTCATCAATATCCAGAAACTACTTGGGCGGTGCCACCCCTTTACCAGGCACAGGATCCATCATCCCCCTTGATACAGGCAATGTTATTGTCCCAGGGTCCGCTTTGGCCAATGTCCATCCACAGGCACTCATCTGAGGTGCTGATTGGACAGGGAAGGAAGTGCAGCGGATGATCTGTGGATCAGAGAACGGAGAGAAATAACAAGATCACTGACTGATAATCACCCACATGGTGTAGCTCTTGAATTTGACAATGGTGACCAGAGTGCTAAGTCTGCTGTGTAAATATACAACAAAACATATCGTAATATTAACACACCGTGCAATCACAGCAAGCTTTGGTAGCGCAGAGTCAACCTCCTCATTTGTGTGTCACTCAAAGCCCACCAGGGCTGAATGAAGTCACACATTATTACATGCACTGTTCCATCAGTATTCAGCCTGCCTGCAGACATTTACATTTAAGTCATTTAGCAGACGCTCTTATCCAGAGCGACTTACAAATTGGTGCATTCACCTTGCCATGACATCCAGTAGAACAGTCACTTTACAATAGTGCATCTAAATCTTAAAGGGGGAGAAGGATTACTTATCCTATCCTAGGTATTCCTTAAAGAGGTGGGGTTTCAGGTGTCTCTCCGGAGGTGGTTATTGACTCCGCTGTCCTGGCGTCGTGAGGGAGTTTGTTCCACCATTGGGGGCCAGAGCAGCGAACAGTTTTGACTGGGCTGAGCGGAACTGTACTTCCTCAGTGGTAGGGAGGCGAGCAGGCCAGAGGTGGATGAACGCAGTGCCTTGGGCTGGTGTAGGGCCTGATCAGAGCCTCGAGGTACTGAGGCTGTTCCCTCACAGCTCCGTAGGCAAGCACCATGGTCTTGTAGCGGATGCGAGCTTCAACTGGAAGCCAGTGGAGAGAGCGGGAGGAGCAGGGTGACGTGAGAGAACTTGGGAAGTTGAACGCAGACGGGCTGCGGGCTGATGAAGTTGTAGGGTTTAATGGCACAGGCAGGGAGCCCAGCCAACAGCGAGTTGCAGTAATTAAGACGGGAGATGACAAGTGCCTGGATTAGGGACCTGCGCCGCTTCCTGTGTGAGGCAGGGTCGTACTCTGCGGATGTTGTAGAGCATGAACCTACAGGAACGGGACACCGCCTTGATGTTAGTTGAGAACGACAGGGTGTTGTCCAGGATCATGCCAAGGTTCTTAGCGCTCTGGGAGGAGGACACAATGGAGTTGTCAGCCGTGATGGCGAGATCATGGAACGGGCAGTCCTTCCCCAGGAGGAAGAGGAGCTCCGTCTTGCTGAGGTTCAGCTTGAGGTGGTGATCGTCATCCACACTGATATGTCTGCCAGACATGCAGAGATGCGATTCGCCACCTGGTCATCAGAAGGGGGAAAGGAGAAGATTAGTGTGTGTCGTCTGCATAGCAATGATAGGAGAGACCATGTGAGGTTATGACAGAGCCAAGTGACTTGGTGTATAGCGAGAATAAGAGAGGGCCCTAGAACAGAGCCCTGGGGGACACCAGTGGTGAGAGCGCGTGGTGAGGAGACAGATTCTCGCCCAGCCACCTGGTAGGAGCGACCCTGTCAGACGCAACCAAAGCGTGGCCGCGCCGGAGATGCCCAACTCGGAGAGGGTGGAGAGGAGTGATCTGATGGTTCACAGTATCGAAGGCAGCCGATAGGTCTAGAAGGATGAGAGCAGAGAGAGAGAGTTAGCTTTAGCAGTGCGGAGCGCCTCCATGATACAGAGAAGAGCAGTCTCAGTTGAATGACTAGTCTTGAAACCTGACTGATTTGGATCAAGAAGGTCATTCTGAGAGAGATAGCGTTAGAGCTGGCCAAGGACGGCACGCTCAAGAGTTTTGGAGAGAAAAGAGAGAAGGGATACTGGTCTGTAGTTGTTGACATCGGAGGGATCGAGTGTAGGTTTTTTCAGAAGGGGGTGCAACTCTCGCTCTCTTGAAGACGGAAGGGACGTAGCCAGCGGTCAGGGATGAGTTGATGAGCCAGGTGAGGTAGGAGAAGGTCTCTGAAATGGTCTGGAGAAGAGAGGAGGGGATAGGGTCAAGCGGGCAGGTTGTTGGGCGGCCGGCCGTCACAAGACGCGAGATTTCATCTGGAGAGAGAGGGGAGAAAGAGGTCAGAGCATAGGGTAGGGCAGTGTGAGCAGAACCAGCGGTGTCGTTTGACTTAGCAAAACGAGGATCGGATGTCGTCGACCTTCTTTTTCAAAATGGTTGACGAAGTCATCTGCAGAGAGGGAGGAGGGGGGATTCAGGAGGGAGGAGAAGGTGGCAAAAGAGCTTCCTAGGGTTAGAGGCAGATGCTTGGAATTTAGAATGGTAGAAAGTGGCTTTAGCAGCAGAGACAGAGGAGGAAAACAGAAAGGAGGGAGTGAAAGGATGCCAGGTCCGCAGGGAGGCGAGTTTTCCTCCATTTCCCGCCGGCTGCCCGGAGCCCTGTTCTAGTGCGGGTCTTGTGCATACCCAGCCTCTCACACATGGTGGCGAACACACGGGACTCAAAGTTTCTGCCTTGGTCGCTGTGGATGGACTCTGCAGCTCCAAACCTGCTGAAGATCCCCGCTGTCAGGGGCGTCGACGATGGTCTCTGCCTCCTGGTCAGGCAGAGCATAGGCCCGGGCCATTTTGTGAAATAGTCCATGGCCGTGAGCACCCAGCGGTTTCCACTGTCTGTGGTGGGGAACGGCCCAACTACATCCACTCCCACCTCTCCATGGGAGCCCCCCACTGGGAACTGTTGGACTGAGCATGAGAGCGGCCTGGGGGCCCTTTCTCGCTGTGCAGTTGTCACAGCGGCGACAAAAGTCCACCACATCCCTCTTGTGCTGCCCCCAGTAGAAGCCCTGACGGAGACGGCGCAGTGTTTTTTGTGACCCCAAAGTGTCCAGTCCCCACCCCCCATGAGTACTCTGGGTACAGCCTCCCGCAATGCTTTTGGGACCACCACCTGCCACCTCTCCTCCTCTCCCGTAGCTGACTCCTTCCATGCCCGCTGTAGCACGCCATCAGCCGCGCAGTCTCTCAAACTCTGACCACAACCCTTTGGTCGCGAGTGAGAGCGCTGTCACCTCTTCCCATGGTGGCCTCACCTGCGCCTCTACCCACTGTAGCACTGGCTGTAGGTCTGTGTCCCCGTCCCTGCTGCTGCCGCCATTCAGCCACGTCGACAGTCTGCAGCTCACAGCAGACAGGCCCGCCGCCCGACACACTGTGGCACAGACACCCTCCTCTGCCCGCAGCTCTCTCCCGGTCCCTCTCTCCGCTCACAGTGGCGGCAGCCGTCTGCAGTACAGGGCCGACGGGGACATGGCGCCGGCGTTGCATGCAGTCCCTGCCCTGTGCACCACCGTGAAGTCATACGGCTGAAGCTCCTCCAACCAGCGTGCCACCTGCCCCTCTGGCTCTCTGAAAGACATGAGCCACTGGAGAGCAGAGTGGTCAGTCCTTACAGTAAAGGGCAGACCACCCAGGTAGTACTTGAAGTGTTTGACGGAAGCCACAACAGCCAAGAGCTCCCGCCGGGTGACACAGTAGCGGCGCTCATGTTTGTCAAATGTTTTGCTGAAGTACGCCACCACTCTCTCCCCTCTGGCCCCACCTGGGCCAGCACCCCACCCATGCCCACATTGCTCGCGTCTGTGTCCAGGATAAAGGGCAAGGTGAGGTCAGGGGGCGAGCACGGGGCCTCGATCAGTGCACGTTTGAGGGTGTTGAACGCCTCCTCACACTCCACTGTCCAAGTGAAAGCCTTGTCCTTCGGCAGCAGGCGGTTCAGTGGAGCAGCAACGCTTGAGAAGCCCCGTACAAACCTCCTGTAGTACGAGGCCAGGCCCAGGAAGCTCTTCAGCTGACGCTGGTCGGTGGGGGTGGGCCAGTCTCTGTCAGCCCCTACCTTGTCCTCCATGGTGCTGATCCCCTCCTTCCCCACTGGGTGGCCCAAAAGGACACCTCTCTCCTCATGAATTGGCACTTCTCGGGGGTGGAGCTAGAACCCGCGGCAGCCACCCTCCAGCACACGCCGTAGCGCCCCAGGGCTGACTGGGAAGGAGCTGCCATGGGCCAGGATGTCATCGTAAGGGTATACCAGACACTGCTGTCGGGGATGCCATCCAGCACCCTGTCCATCAAACGCTCAAAAGTAGCTGGAGCGTTGCACAGGCCAAAGCACAGGACCTTGAACTGCCAGTGTCCTCTGTTAGTAGCAGAGAACGCAGTTTGGCTCTAACCTCTGGGGGAGAGAGGGCACCTGCCAGTAGCCACTGCGGGAGGTCTAGTGAGGGGAGAACCAGGAGGACCCCTAACCAGGTCCAGCGACTCATCGATCGTGGTATGGGGTATGAGTCCTCTCCTGGTTACCTCATTCAGCCGCCTGTAGTCCGCACAGAACCTCAGCTTGCCCCCTTCTTCGAACCATGACGACTGGCGCCGCCCAGGGGCTGTCTGAGGGCTCATGAAGTCTGCCCCGCTGCATCGCCAACACAGCCTTGTCTGCCGCCTCCTGGCGTGCCAGCGGGATACGGCGGGGACGCATCTTGATGGGTCGAGCATCACTGTGCCGATCTCATGCTGCACCAGATGAGTCTGACCCACCTCTTCCTCACTCAACGCAAAAGCTGTCTCTGAATTCAAACAGCAACTGCCACAACCGTTCCTGCTGCTCGGGGTCAAGACCAACACAGTTCCTCCCCCATATCTCCCTCACTGCAGACAGTGTCCTCCCCTCTCCCATCTGGGGTAGGTGGGCTGGGGGTGCGGCCCGGCTCACAGAGGGCTGTGTCAGGAGGTAGCTGGGGGAATGTAACACACCGCCGTAGGTGACAGGGGGGACTGGGGAAAAGTCACACACAGCTGTGGGGGAGGGGCGCAGCCATGAGTCTCTGCTGCTTTAACTGTTGGAGTAAAGGGTTTGTTGGGTTGAGTGAATGTGACATTAGGGGGCCATGGTGACTTCCGTCCCTCCCTGGAAGCTCAGTGTGCCCCTATTTAGGTCTAACTGGCAGCCTGTGCTCCTAAGAAAGTCCAACCCCAGGATACAAGGGTCCTGCACAGCCGCCACCCACACAGGATGACGCACAGTCCTGCCCCCTACTGTCAGAGTCATTATTCCCTTCCCTTTCATGGGTGCCAGCTCACCTGTGACTGTGCGGAGCTGCACAGTTGTAGGCTCACACTGAGTCCAACCTGGCACAATATCTGGCCTCACCAGGGTTACTGTGGACCCAGTGTCCACCAGGGCGGAGCAGGGCACCCCCTCCACAGTGACAGGGACATGACAAAAGTCCCCAACACAGGTCCGGCCCACCACAACAACAGGCTCCATCCGCTTGCCCTCGTCTGCTTCTGGGGGAAGTGGAGCCTTGCTTCCCTCTGTGCCGGTGGGCTCCTCCTGAAGATGATGGTGGTTGGGATAGAAAGCCAGGGGTCCGCACTACCCGGTCTATGCGGACCCCGAGCCGTTTCCCTGAGCTCTGGGGGACATGGGGCAATCTCGGCGCAGATGGCCTGGCTGGCCACAACCCCAGCAGACCCTGGGACCAGGGCGTGTGTTTCGTTCCGCCTGTAGCGACACAGCCCGAATGAGTTTTGTCATTTCGGCCACCCAAGCAGGCTTTTCCGGCTCCGGGCTGCTCTGCCCCCAGCTCGCACAGAGGGTGTGTCTCCCTGCACCCCACCAAAGCCCCAGCTGAAGCCCCAGCCCACACCAGCTCCCCTCCAAAGCCATCTCCAAGGCTGTCTGCAATGACTCAGGATGAGCCAGCTGGGTCTGTATGCGCAGCTCCGTAGGAGAGAGCGCCTGTATGAACTGGTCCCGTGCTAGCTCGCTCTGCACGGAGGGGGCATGTGAGCATATGCCCGCCGAGAGAGGCTCTCAATGTCATTAGCTAGCACCCGTAGAGGCTCTCCAGGCTGCCTGCGTCTATTACTCAGTTCGGAGCGCAGTAGCCCGGGCTGTACACACTGTCCATAGCGCTCCTCAGTGCTCCCACTAAAGCACCATAATCATGCCTGTCCTCGGGGCTAATCAATATCAAACAGGCCAGAGCTTCATCCGTGAGGCATAAAGCCAACTGCAGTGCCCTTTCTTCATCCGACCACCCCCTAAAATGAGCTAACAGTTCAAACTGAGCATGAAAAGCTTCCCAATCCGCCTTTACCGGAATACTTTGGGGTCTTAACAGATACGGACGCAGCCGGGAACTGGGCGCCGCCATGTTTGTTTACATCCTGAGCCCCAGATTCCTCGTCACGCCGCGTCGACGTCACCACCAGTCCGCCCACCAGAATGGGCGCAAAATACAGTCGAGAAGCACT
This sequence comes from Oncorhynchus keta, assembly GCF_023373465.1. NCBI lineage: Eukaryota > Metazoa > Chordata > Actinopteri > Salmoniformes > Salmonidae > Oncorhynchus > Oncorhynchus keta. Next base: position 32,473,397 of record NC_068425.1, on the reverse strand, counting down.
CATGCCCGCTTCAGCCGCCATCGCTCTAACGTCCTCCCTCAAGCGGCCTCTGCGCTCCGACGCCTGGCGATCTCCTCAGACAGAACCCCACGTCCATTCACGCACCTCCTTGGCCATAATCGTCCCCTACCTCCACCTTCACTTTCGGGATTCCTCAAAGCATTTTCAATCCCCGTTCTCACCTACGGTAGCTAGCCACATAAGTCAGCTAGCTAGCTGGCTAACTTGTATCAACGTTTTTACTTCTGACACCAATGTAATGACCTGACTAGATCATAAATGAACAATTGTCCAGACAGAGGCTTGAGTTTGCGAATTGACGGTTTATTAAACCAACTTTACACAGGCTACTGTTTGGGCCGTAGCACACACAAATAGATGACAGATAACCCACAAGCCAATCGTGACCTTCTCTTGTGAAGCCCAGACGTAAGAGAGAGAGAACAAAGGCTGAACCTGGTCTTAACTTCCAATGCTCCACCCCCTGCCCAACCCTCCACGCCACTCCGCCAACCACCAGGATGCCCGGCATCAGAACATTCAGGCATTCCCGTGATTGGCAGATAGCAGGTTGATTGGCATGTCGACCCCCTAACACCGGGAACTGGTCAGTACAACACAACCACCTCCTAGCCTAACACATAACACACAGCTGTCTGTGCGGGTCGCTACATTATTTTTGATACTCTCGCAAAGCTAACTAAAAAGCAGCATTCCCCAAGAGAGGATGGCTTTCACTTGAGCAGTAATAAATGAATGAACTTCTTTGAGGAAAAGATCATGATCATTAGAAAGCAAACTACGGACTCCTCTTTAAATCTGCGTTTAAATCGGTTGGAATTATTATGAATAAATGAATAAACAATATCCCCATTTTAAATAGAATTGGAACTAAGTAAACTTATATTCTGTTTTATTATATCTGATTAACAATAAGAGTTCATAAGAAGGGATTGTGTGACACCGACAAGGAGTAATTAAAGTTAATGAACACCATTCCAACTAGGAAGAAACAAATGGGTGGTGGACTGTGTAAACACATAAGGTCATTAACCTAGCGTTGAACCTACAGAAACTTAGCTCTGGGGTTTTTAGATAAAACAGTGAGTGCATTCCTAGGTTTTCTGTTAATTAGAACTGTCAGCTCAGTGGTGATCGATAATGTTGAGGGGTCAAAAGTTACCTGGGAGTGTGTTAGTAAGTTAGAATGAACTTTTCTTCTCACTTTGTCCCGGTCGAGAGGAGGGGATTCTGTCAACCCTCCCGTGGTCCTGGGGTCAGGGTGACCCAGGTCCTGTGTGTGGGGCTCCCTTTCTGTGCTCTGTGCTCGCGGGTCAGAGCGACCCAGGCCCTGTGTTTCCAGGGCTCCCGCTCTGCGCTCGCAGGTCAGAGTGACGGTGCCAGCCACTGGCGAGTCGTGTGCCGTTGAGCGTAGTAGAGAGTCTGTGAGTGTGGCCGCTCTGCGCTCTGCTCTCTGCGCTCACGGGTTAGAGCGAACCTGCCAGCCACAAGCGAGGCATGTAACGTTGAGCTTAGTAGAGAGTCTGCGAGTGTGGCGAGGCTGTGACCGGCTCCCCGCTCTGCGCTCTGGCCTCCCCGCTTTGCGCTCTTGGGTCAGAGGGACCCTGCAAGCCACTACACAGGTCCGGACGTGCCCTGCTGTGTGCTAGAGAGCAGCCAAGTGTTGTAGTTGTGCTCTGTGCTCTGCGCTCGTGGGTCAGAGCGACCCAGGCCCTGTGTTTCCAGGGCGCAGAGCGAGTATGTGGTTGAGCGTAGTAGAGTGTCTGCCAGTGTGGGAGGTTGTGCCCGGCTCCCAGCTCTGTGCTCTGGCCTCCCCGCTCTGCACTGTGGGTCAGAGCGACCCAGTCCCTGTGTTTCCAGAGCTGGCGCTCTGCGCTCCTGAGTCAGCCACTGGCGAGCGACCCAGCCAGCCGCTGCACAGGTCCAGACGTGCTCCGCTGTGTGCTAGAGAGCAGCCGAGTGTTAGCCGGCCCTACGTAGAGAGGATACTAATATTGTCAGCGGCACCCACCCACACACACACACACACACACACACACACAGTGACCGGCGCCCCACCCGTGCCAAGTGCGTTCTTCCCAGCCTCTCAGCGGACCCGATCAGTGGAGCCGAGCGGCCATGGCCACGCGTTTTACGGCCGCGCAGGTTCTAGAACAGATCTTGTCCAGCGTGGACCAAGAAGACTACTCGGATTGCCAGGAGGAGGAGGAAGAGGTTTCGGAAGATGAAGACGGGGAGGAATACAACCCCGAGCACTGCGAGGTCGACGATGCCTCTTCTCCCTCTTCTGAGGAAGAGCCCAAGGAAGAGCTGCCCGAGGACGAGCACGAGGACGAGCACGAGGAAGAGATCTCCTCGGCCCCGGACCAACGGGAGACGCCGTTGCTGTCGAAAAACGGCAAAATCGAGTGGTCCCCCATGGCCTACGGCCGCCACCGCGGGGCCCTCACGATCTGCCACGCCGGGCCGGACCAGACTCCGGGCCCCACGGCCTATGCCGCGACCCAGGCCCGCGACATCGCGTCCGCCTTCCACCTGTTTGTCACACCTGCACGGGGCCAGAAAATACGGCGACGGCTGGCGACCCATGGACGTCACGGACCTGCGCGCCTACGTAGGGCATCTACAGGTCGCCTACGCGCGCCTACGTAGGGCGTCTACAGGTCCCGAGGCGAGGCCGCGGCAAGCCTGTGGGACGCCGAGAGCGGCAGGACCGTGTTCCGAGCTCTCGCCCGCGCTGCTCGAGTCCAGGGGCAGACAGGTCCTGTCCTCCAGGTTCGCCTTCACGCCCACCGCCACTCTGGTGTCCTACCTGGCAAAGAAAAACAAGAACGTGCTACTTTTGAGCACGCTGCACACAGAGGGCCACATTAGCGATCGCCGCGACAGGAAGCCGGCCGTCATCCTAGACTACAACTGCAACAAGGGCGGCGTGAACAACCTAGACAAGGTGGTCGGCACCTACAGCTGCAGACGGATGACTGCCCGCTGGCCCCTGGTCGTCTTCCACAACATCCTCAACGTGTCCTCCTACAACGCCTTTGTCATATCAAGCCTGACTGGATGCCTCGCAAGCGGAACAAGCGCACTGTGTTCCTCGAGCAGCTGGGAAAGGCACTTGTGAAGCCGCTGATCCATAGAAGGCAGCATCTGCCCCGCACCGAAGCAGCGTCAGCGCTTGTCAAAGTCCTACAGAGTGCTACGGGCGGTGTTGCAGGTGTAAGAAATACATCTGCAAAGGCTGTTCACACGCCTACTGTCACACTTGCGCACATTGGCCCTTTAGCCAGGACGGGACAGGGTGACCCGGAGGACGCGGGGACTAGACACAATACGAGGACGACGGGAGGGTTAAAAATGTATTTAATTTTTGTTCTATTATCTTTACTATAGGTTATAACTGATTTTGGCCCAATAGACCTGACATGTTACCTCTTTCAATGAGCTTTCCATTTTGATATGGTTATTTTACCATAAAATCTTTAGGTCAACCTATAAAATAAAACATTTAAAAATCTGCATCCCTGCCCAGCCTGGCAAGAGTGGCCC
>NC_068425.1:32413399-32469727 GCF_023373465.1 Oncorhynchus keta | reverse complement strand
TGGTTACGGTTCTGGATTAATAGAATGCTTAGCCTACCACAGGCTGGGTTCTAGCTGGAGTAGGAGCTCACAGACTGCAATAAATAGCGGATGATTTCATTGAAGGGAAAATATTTCGAAGAGTTATCCATCGGTCTGGGAACAGTCTTGAAGGAAATAGAGTCAGTGTACTTTACTCCTCACGCTTTCATTCGTCAAATCCTTTTGTGATATTTTGGCGACCCCGTATCGATTCCAAAATGACTAGGTATGTAAGCAGTTGTTTCATTACTCTGGTCGTTCTGTTCCTTTGGCGGGTCGAAGACATCGCAGACGCTATGCGTATGCTTCCCTCCGCATCCTCAACAGGCTTTTTTGCAATTCAGAAGTTGGTAAGGCAATTTGGCAACATTTTACTTTTCAGGTGAGAGCTATCAATACGCAACATTTTATGGATTGTCTGTGGTCGTAGTATAAATGATTTGGACATGATCATTAAGCCTATCTACATCTTCTCACACAGTTGTTTACATAGTTAAGTAGGTGACAGTAAGATGGTTTACAGCCAGGACTCTCAACCCTGATCCTGGAGAGCTGCCTTCCTGTAGGTTTTCAAGCCAACCTGGAGTTGTAATGAACCTTGTTCTGTTTATCAACCAGTTAATTATTAGAATTAGGTCGCTGGCTTAGAGTTGGAGGAAACCTACAGGACTGCAGCTCTCAGGAACAGAATAGAGCCCTGCTACACTATCTTTATCTAAGGTATGAAGTGTGCCTACAAATGAATGATTTGAGATGTATGTGTTTACATAACATTAAGGATACCTGCTCTTTCCATGACATGGACTGGCCAGCTGTAAACTATGATCCCTTATTGATGTCACCTGTTAAATCCTCTTCAATCAGTGTAGATTAAGGAGAGGCAGGTTAAAGAAGCATTCTGCACTGTTCTCTCTCCATATCACCCTTAAACCATCAGTGTGACTGACTAGTATACGGAATAGATTTCAATAGCGTTAGTTAAACCATGTCTCCCTCTTCTAGTGATCAGGGCGAAGGTGGTTGGAAAGGGACGGTGTCTAACGCCATCAAGTATGACATCCAACAGATCAAGGTATGATTCTCCTTTTAAGTGATTCTATAAAAATGTCTTTCTCTAAATGGTAATGTAATTATTCAGTCGCTCTTCCTACTGGTCCTAGACTATGGTGACATCTCCTATGTACTCAGCTGCTACTTCGTTAAAGATATCACCAACCAACTCAACCTGAGTTGGTTGGCCCTTTTTACTAAGACTTCCACTGCCTGACATCATTATTAAGACATAAGTTAGCCATGCCTGAGACTGGTAACTGGAAGTTCCTTATGGAGTTAGGTAAACCAGCTTTTATTGTGTATTTTTGCTCCTGATTTGTGGAGCCTTGATAAAATATTTTCCATTTTGGAAGAAAATGAATACAAAGCAGAAAGCTGGTCTCATTTCGGAGTTTCTTATTTTGAGTTCTTTGTTTATTTTATTGTATTTATAATTCAGGGCTCATCTGTAAAATGGATCTGGGTTAAATAATGATTGCTTGCACATTACAGATCTGTTGACATTAAAGGGTAAAGACTAACTGTGCCTGAGTGCTGCAGTCAGTGAGGTTCCAAACTATATATGTAGCTGGTTGACAGATCTTCCTTTCTCTCCTTGTGATTGGCTAGATGTTCAAGGTTATGACCAGGTTATCCGCGCCATCTACACTTACACCACTTCGTGCAGCGTGACTCTAGAAATCAACAAGGAATATCTCTTCACAGGTGCGGTTCTCACTCGTTACCCAAGTTAAATAGCCAGCACTGGTTGCTGTGCATTGAAATGGCCATTGATAAAATACAGTTTTCATTGTCCGTAGCATATGTCTGCCCATAGCATAACCTCACCGCCTCCATGGGGCACTCTGACCACAATGTTTACATCAGCAAATCGCTTGCCCACAACGCCATACACGTGGTCTGCCGTTGATCGGTTTGGAGGTACTGCTAAATTCTCTAAAATGGGGTGGCTTATGGTAGAGAAATCAGCATTCAATTCTCTGTAAACCGCTCTGGTGGACATTCCTGCAGTCAGTATGCCAATTGCACGCTTCCTCTACTTGAGACATCTGTGGCGTTGTGACAGAACTGTGCATGTTATTGTCCCCAGCACAAGGTGCACCTGGAAAATGATTATTCTGTTTAATCAGTTTCTTGCTATGCCACACCTGTCAAGTGGATGGATTATCTTGGTAAAGGAGAAGTGCTCACTAACATGGATGTAAACAAATTTGTTCACAATTTGAGTTAAATAAGCTTTTTGTGTGTTTGGATAATTTCTGCCATCTTTTATTTTGGCTCATGAAACATGGGACCAACACATGACATGTTGAGTTTTTATATTTTTGTTCAGTGTAAATGCATGAGACGGACACAACAGACACAACAATGTGACAAGTTCAAGGTGCTTAGACTTTCTATAGGCACTGTAAATGTATACAACTAATGCATTAGTTAATACTAGTGTGTGTGTGTGTACACTTATGATGATAAATCTATTCTGGGCTGCATCAGTGTCTTCATGCTCCAGGGTGATGTATCCTAACCATTAGTGGAGCAAATGCTAAACTGAGCCAAGATCAGCATCTAGGGGCTGTACCCTACACCATGTTTTCCCCACAGTACATTGACACACTATCTCTTGTCTGTAGGCCAGCTGAAGACTGGAAGGATGTCTATAACACTGTGTGGCTATAATCCGCCTTGGGAGGACTTGAGTGCTGCACAAAAGAACAGCTTGACTCACCGCTACCAAAGCGGCTGTGATTGCAAGGTGTGTGTGTTGGGAATTATAGTAATTACTATACACCAGTTTTGTTAAATAGTTACATGGCACATTTTCTTCAAGGGAGTATACTGTTCTGGTCACATTTGCAAATGCTTGAGTATTGGGGTAATGGACAGCCAGTGATCTTGGTCTTATCTCTCTACTCTGATCCACAGATCATCCGCTGCACTTCCCTCCCTGTCCAATCAGCACCTCAGATACGTGCCTGTGGACAGACTGGGGAACCCACAATGGCCAAAACCTTGCCTGTATCAAGAGGCCAGATGGGTCCTGTGCCTGGTAAAGGGGATGGCACTACCCAAGAAGTAGTTCCTGGATAGTGGAGACTCCTAAACTCTACAGGCCACATCCAGTCACTGCTCAGTGACTAAAGATGCCTGCAATTAATACATGAGGAAACACAGCTACAAATGCAAGTTGTTGTGATTTTTAAATTGTTTCCTGGTCACTTCTACAAGTGCAATTTAAAATAAACATATCTAGCACTCAAGGTAATCATTTCTTATGTCATTCATTTGTCGTTTGTTTTTAAACTGGAACCAAAGGTGTTATTGAAACCCCAAATCGTCTTCGATATGCTTGTCTGTAAACGGAACAGTGTTCCTGAAATACCATAAAGCCTGGGACGCATTCAACAGGGTGTAATGTATAAAGTTCAGATGGGATGTTCTATACATGAATAACAAAGTGTCTTCTGACATGAGGTAAGGAATCATGTCAGTTTGAATGGAATCTCTGTAACATTAAACATTTGTCTACTGAATGTGGCCTTCAGTAGTTTGGGGTCTAAACCAGGGCTTCAGCATTGTAATGTCATTGACCAAATTAAGCCACTTTGCTTATTTCTTCCTTGCTTTATTAGTCGGATAATATTGTTACTCAGTGGAATAAATGTTCTGTACATTTCAATAATTTAGCAGATGATGTATTTAGAGCCACTTTAAAAAAAAAATCACCTTACTGTTCCCAAGTGGGAATAAAACCCACAACCCTGGTGTTGACAGAACCCTGCTCTACGAACTGAGCCACGTGTCCAACCCTATTGACAAAACCCTTTGATTTATTGGAGATGGTAAACTTGGCTGCTGTGGTCCACAGTGAAGGGTAGTGGTTTTGTCATAAATCTTGTTCTGGAGAACACTGCAGATGGGCACAGTCATAAAATCTGAATTTAAACAACCTTAACCTCAACTTCGAATATATACTAATTTTTAATGTATAACCAGTTTTTTGGTTCCTAAAACTTTAAACTAAAATAGATAAGTATCAACCCACTTTGTTTAGGTAAGCCTAAATTAGTTAAGGAATAAAATGTGCCTTAAATCTCAAGTTACATGGATTGAAATAATGGGGGTTGACATGGTTTTTGAATGACTACCCATTTGTCTGCCCCCCATAAAGCTGGAAGGTCCCTCAAAGACCAGGGAGCTTATTGAAAGCCTTCTAAAGGGCTACTTGGTAGATGGTTAACAAATCAGACTTCTCTTTAAGCATGGTAAAGTTAATAATTAGGTATGAAACCACTCAGACATTATGCATACCCACCATGGTATTGGGTAGCTGCTGACATTTATCTGGTTTGGAAATTAAACTCGGGTCATCAAATTGCAGAGAACATATACATTTTGGCCAGCTTTTTTAAAGATTGTATTACAAGGTATGCTATATGTGTAGGATATGCCATGTTAGTATATGCAGCTGTAGGTTTTAAACCCCATTCTAGGCTGTTACAACATTTCTGTAAAGAGTTTGTCTATCGGGGAGTGAGTTTCTGTTAAAATAATACCAGCGCTCTGCTTTCTATAGACGTTCCATGCCCGACCCACACAACCTGTGATTTCCTTGAATCTGATTGGACAGAGGTGCCACCACAGGTCCCATAGTGGCGGGGCAATTATTTTTCTGATTGTAACAAAGTTCAGGTTTGCCCCCGCAAAAAAATGTTTGATTGTGGCCATACACCAGATAGGTGCAGTGAAAATGTGGTTTTAGAAGGTCAGGTATATTAGTATGCTTGTCCTTGGTGCAAATTGGCGGTAAGTGCCATGTACAAGGGCACACAGACTGCAGTTATTCCAACCAGCAACGTTTTGGTTACTGGTCACACTAACCACTAGGCCAGTGTTCCCAACAGTACACATTTGTTGTAGTCTGTCAGGAAGTCCAGGATCCAGTTGCAGAGGGAGGTGTTTAGTCCCAGGGTCCTTAGCTTAGTGATGAACTTTGTGGGCACTATGGTGTTGAACACTGAGCTGTAGTCAATGAGCAGCATTCTCACATATGTGTTGCTTTTGTCCAGGTGGAAAAGGGCAGTGTGGAGTGCGATTGCGTTATCTGTGGATCTGTTGGGGCGAAATGGAGTGGGTCTAGTGTAACCGGAATGATGCTGTTGATGTGAGCCATGACCAGCCTTTCAAATCACTTCATGGCTACTGATGTGAGTGCTACAGGGCGGTAATCATTTTGGCAGGTTACCTTCGCTTCCTTGGGCGCAGGGATTTTGGTGGTCTGCTTGAAAGATGTAGGTATTACAGACTCAGTCAGGGAGAGATTGAAAATGTCAGTGAAGACACTTGCCAGTTGGTCAGTGCATGCTTTGAGTACACGTCCTGGTAATCCGTCTGGTCCCGCGGCTTTGTGAATGTTGACCTGTTTAAAGGTCTTGCTCACATCGGCTACCGAGAGCGTTATCACACAGTCGTCTGGAACAGCTGGTGCTCTCATGCATGCTTCAGGGTTGCTTGCCTCGAAGCGGCGTAAAAGGCATTTAGCTAGTCTGGTAGGTTCACGTCACTGGGCAGTTCGCAGTTGGGTTTCCCTTTCTAGTCCATAATAGCTTTCAAGCCCCGATGAGTGTCATAGGAGGATTCAATCTTAATCCTGTATTGACGCTTTGCTTGCTTGATTGGTCGTCTGAGGGCGTAGCGGGATTTCATATAAGTGTCCGGATTAGTGTCCCGCTCCTTGAAAGTGGCAGCTCTAGCCTTTAGCTCGATGCGGATGTTGCCTGTAGTCCATGGCTTCTGGTTGGGATATGTACTTATTGTCACTGTGGGGACGACGTCGTCAATGCACTTATTGATGAAGCTGATGACTGAGGTGGTGTACTCCTCAATGCCATTGGATGAATCCTGGAACATATTCCAGTCTGTGCCAGAGGAAACTGTCCTGTAGTGTAGCATCCGTGTCATCTGATCACTTCCGTATTGAGCGAGTCACTGGTAGGAAGTACTTTAGTTTTTGTTGTAAGCAGGAATCAGGAAGATAGAATTATGGTCAGATTTTCCAAATGGAGGGAGAGCTTTGTATGTGTCTCTGTGTGTGGAGTAAAGGTGGTCTATAGTTTTTGTTTTTTTCCTCTCTGGTTGCACATGTGACATGCTGGTAGAAATTTGTGAGAAACGGATTTAAGTTTGCCTGCATTGAAGTCCCTGGTCACTAGGAGCATCGGTTCTGGTCTACTGTGTTTCTCTGTATAGTACTTACCCTCTTAAAGCCCTCATGAACCATGTCTATCTAGGTCTACTGTGTTTCTCTGTATAGTATTTACCCTCCTCTAAAGCCCTCATGAACCATGTCTATTATTCCTCCACTAGATGGGGTCATTCCTTCAATCATATTCAGTTGTAAATACTCCGTATGGAGGCTGAATTGGGTTAAACAGTATGAGTTCCTCTCTGGCCAAACTACTCTCTGACCTCTCTGAGACTTTACTCACATTTTCGGTTAAGTGACCATAATCTTTGAGCAACCAATAAATACTGCTGACTTGGCCGATGGGAAAGTGTCTTTTAGACCTGAAAGTAAATCTCTGGATAGGATATGACATAGTGATTAATCACAGTTTTAAACTCCTGGGCCTATAGGAGGATGAAAACTCTGTCAAACTGCAGCAACCTTCAAATCAAAGTTTGTTTGGTTGTGTACATCGAGTGCAGTAAATAACATTGTTTTCTAGCTCCAAAAGTGAAGTAATATCTATAAAATTAAAAAAACACACAAATAATCTAAAAAGCTAAACAATTAATAATTACCAGAACGAGCAATATCAGAGTGTGAAATATAGACAGTCTGGACAGTAAATGCATAGAAAAGGTGTGGAGAGCAGTAGTTATAGTAAAAACCTTGTACTTGTTCAAATGAATTATATTTTTAAAAGGGGGTTTTGTTACACAGACAACTGTGATTAGACAATAGAACTAACAGGACTGAGCATGTAGGCCCATGGATGGAAACAGCCAATGCCCCAAATCCTTAAATTCCATCCCTGTAATCTTGTTTAAAGTTTCAAATCCACCCCAAAATATCTCACTATAAAGAACACAGCCTATAAAACACTATATTACTACCATTATTACTGCCATCACTACCAATACCACTACTACTACTTCACAATAAGTACTACTTCACAATAAATACTTCTAGACTAGCAAAGCATACCACATTTACTTCTGTAAATGTCCTTTTCTAGTTGTTTTAATACATTTCATAGGTGTCCTGATTAGACAAACTCTGTTCTCATTATGGCCCATATAAAACCGTTTTGCAACTGATTAATCACTGACTTCCCCTCCACAGAGATTGATACGGTCTGAAAGGACATCCCCATTGGCCAAGCCTGCAGTCTTTCTGGTAAACTGATGATTTTGGTAACTTGCCTGAAAATGGGAAAATTGTTGTTTTTACACAGAAATGCCAGAAACTTGTCGGTCTCTTAATTAAACAAGATGAAAGAAGCTGAAAAATCTAGTTTTCTGACAATGTATAGCACTACCTAGCATGCTTGCTAGCTTGTTATCACCCACATGAGGGCGAAGCTGGTTAGGCTGGTTAGTTACCGCTAAATAGTGTATCTCGGCCTGAGTAATAGGATAAATGTGTCTCTGCTCGCCCTGACTAAAAGTTACACTTCCAGTGTAGCAGGCTTAAAAAAAATGTATTTTGTGACGCCCCTGGAATTCTTTGCAGTTTGGTTGTTTTCTGTTAAAAGTTCCCTGCCTAATGGGACAACAACAGAGCAGGCTCAACTTGCCTAGCTGCCATAATGGACATAAATTGTCCATCTTTCACTTAAAAAATGGGTATAAACCAGAAAGATCAGTTTTAGGCTATGCCTACTGGAATTCCTTACAATTTTGTGGTTTTCTGTAGAAGAAAACACTTGGGTCAACTCTAACCCTGTAAGCCTTAAAGTCCCTGCATCAGCATAGTCACATTACCCTTCCTTCATGTACATATCTACCTCAAATACCTTATTATTATCTATCCTGATGCCAAGTCACATTACCCTGCCTTCATGTACATATCTACCTCAAATACCTTATTATTATCTATCCTAATGCCTAGTCACATTACCCTTCATTCATGTACATATCTACCTCAAATACCTTATTATTATCTATCCTGATGCCTAGTCACATTACCCTTCCTTCATGTGCATATCTACCTCAAATACCTTATTATTATCTATCCTGATGCATAGTCACATTACCCTGCCTTCATGTACATATCTACCTCAAATACCTTATTATTATCTATCCTGATGCCTAGTCACATTACCCTTCCTTCATGTACATATCTACCTCAAATACCTTATTATTATCTATCCTGATGCCTAGTCACATTACCCTGCCTTCATGTACATATCTACCTCAAATAGGATGTTATATGAGGTTTAGGGTTTTAGTTGAGGTTCAGGGTTTTAGATGAAGTTTAGGGTTTTAGATGAGGTTCAGGGTTTTAGATGAGGTTCAGGGTTTTAGTTGAGGTTCAGGGTTTTTTAGAGGTGAGGTTTTTTACATGAAGGGGTTTTAGATGAGGTTCAGGGTTTTAGATTAGAGGGTTTTAGGGTTTTTTTAGATTAAGAGGGTTTTAGAAGAGGTTCAGGGTTTTAGATGAAGTTTAGAGGTTTTAGGTGAGGTTCAGGGTTTTAGATGAAGTGAGGTTCAGGGTTTTAGATGAGGTTCAGGGTTTTAGATGAGGTTCTTTTAGATGAGGTTTAGTTCTACCTGGTTTGTTAGAGAGGCATCCATTAAAGAACAGGCTGTGTTCTATTAGATAGCTAACTCTCAATCCACGATATGGCAGATAATGTAAAGACATAACACATGTGTTTTTATAACACCAGACTGATTGATAATGTAATAAACTGCACTGGTCTACCAAAACAACTCCCACAATCTTCTTATTATCAATTCATTTCAGCCAATCATCATTCATTTGTTTCAGGGCCGTACATGTTGAGTGCCCTTCCCTATAAGCATGCTGAAAGTCAGGTGTTAATTTGTTTAATGTGAAATAGCATTGTATCTGGACAAACACAATTTAATCCAAAAGTTGTAGCATGTTGATTGGTCAGTTGTTTGAACAAGTACAGGGTGCTTCGCTATTCTTTCAGAAGGATGTCACGCCCTGACCTTAGTTATCTTTGTTTTCTTTATTATTTTGGTCAGGTCAGGCTGTGACTAGGGTGGGTATGTTAGTTTTTGTATTGTCTAGTTTTTTTGTATATTTAGTTTTTTTTGTTAGTCTAGGTATTTGTATGTCTATGGTGGCCTGAATTGGTTCCAAATCAGAAGCAGCTGTTTATCGTTGTCTCTGATTGGGGACCATATTTAGGTAGCCATTTAGTCTAGGTATTTGTGGGTTCTTATTCTATGTTTAGTTGCCTGTCTGCACTACTCATATTTGCTTCACGGTTCGTTTTGTTGTTTTGTTCGGTGTTCTTTCTTTATTAAAGAAGATTGTACGCTTACCACGCTGCGCCCTTGGTCTCCTCCATACAACGAACGTGACAGCGGAATAACTTTTGCTTCCCTACAGTTCTGAGGGCACACTCTTTCTGCAGGCTAAGATTGAAGAAATGGCAAATAGGAGTGACAATATAGTCCGCTACCATCCTCAGTAATTTTCCATCCAAGTTGTCAGTACCAGGTGGTTTGTCATAGTTGTGGTTTGTTATTGGCATGTCATGTACCCGTCCGATGCAGCAGGTAAGTAAAACAGATTATTCTGCTTCCTCCTTGTTGTTTCATTAAGACACTGACATGTACATGTTTTGTGAGAGTCTTGCCTTTCCATACAGGGGTCATACACTATATTTTTGTGAGAAGACCGATTTTCAGGATGTCTCACGGTCCGACAAACACCGCTGTAGCTCAGCCACCTTCCACCGCAGATGCAGAAGGCTGCCAGTGGCGGATGCGGTGATTGAGATGCAGCACATTGTGAGGGAAAGTTTTATTGTCTGAAGAGATGGCCTCGAATTGTTCACAGCATCTCCTCTCACTCTATCTTGGTTTGTGCAGGTGACTGTGACCTCTTCCTCAGACCAACTGTCAGTACTTCCAGAACATTGCTCTGGGAACTAAAAGGAGCATCTTGGTTTCAAGGTCCTAGCTTTGAGAGAATAATCATCGTGAGGTATCAGTCAGTCACATGCAGGAAGCAATTTTAACAAGAGATAATGAATAATGTCAATCATGCTTATGACTTGTTTGTGTAGCATTATATAAGGACTGAAAGGGAATGCCTTAGTTTTCATCAAGCTTGATTGAGTTTGTGAACCTCTGATTGTGATAATAAAGAGTGATTCATTTCAAATTGACTTCAGGTGTCACTTCAATTTCCTCCAAAATCTTGGCCAGTGAAGGTCTGTGAGGGAACACTTGTGGCGCAGTGGTGGCGCAGGTGCCCGGAGGAAGATACCTGATACAGCAAAGGTCTGAGGGACACGTCTACTGAATTTCAGGAAGTCAACTGTCATAGAGAGCTGTTTATTCTCTATGTTGGTTGGGGTTTGACAGTGACTAGGTGGGTTATCTAGGTGATTAATGATCTATGTTGGCCTGGTATGGTTCCCAATCAGAGGAAGCTGTTTATCATTGTCTCTGATTGGGGATCATATTTAGCAGCCATTTCCCCATTGTGCTTTGTGGGATCTTGTCTAGGTATAATTGCCTGCGAGCACGACTTTGAGCTTCACCACAAGTTTTTCGCTTTATTGTTTTTTCCTTTGAGTTTCGCTTCCAAATAAAAAGGATGGAAACATACCACGCTGCATCTTGGTCCTCTCCTTATAACGATCGCGACAGAAGATCCCAAAAACAACGGACCAAGCAGCGTGCCCAGGAGGAAAGCCAGGAGGGAGGACATCCTGGACGGGGATGAGATTATGGCAGGAGACAGAAGCCTGCCATGGAAGCAGGCGGAGGCAGCGAGGGAAAAACAACGACAACACCGGGGTTCAAGCGGCCACAACGGAAGCCCGAGAGACAGCCTGAAAAAAAAAAAAAAAAAATGGGAGGGGGCACACGGAGTGGTCAGCGACGCTGAGGGGTGAGTCAGAGACCGAGGAGGAAAATTGGGACAGATTGAGCAAGGAGTGGGCGGTGAAAGTTGATGGGGGTGAACCAGAAACTGTCAGTGAGTTGAGGGAGATTGTGGAGGAGAGAGAAATGAGAGTTACTGAATTGGTGGAGGATGCACAACATTTGCCCTAAAGAGCGTGTTATCGATTTAAAGCCACCTGAGTCAGCTCTCCGTACTCATCCTGAGAAGTGTGTTAAAGTTCCGGTACAAGTGATGCCGGCTATTCGCACCAGGTCTCCAGTACGACTTCCCAGCCCAGCACGTCCGACGACGGTTCCCGGGTCCGGAGCTTCCGGCGACGGTTCACGGTCCGGAGATTCCTGTTCCCCGCCTCGAGCTTCCGGCGACGGTTCCCCCGAGCTTCCGGCAAAGGGTCCGCGGTCCGGAACCTCCGTTTTAGACTGATCCAATGAACCATTGCATTTCTGCTCAATTTTGTATCAAGACTGTCGTAATGTACCTAAGTGGTTTATTAATAACTTTTCAAGTTCATAACTGTTCACTCTTCAAACAATACCATGGTATTATTTCACTGTAATAGCTACTGTAAATTGGACAGTGCAGTTAGATTAACAATAATTTAAGCTTTCTGCAAATATCAGATATGTCAATGTCCTGGGAAATGTTGTTACTGATAACCTCATGCTAATCGCATTAGCCTACGTTAGCTCAACTGTCCCGCGGAGGACAATGATCGGTTTGCTGCCTTATTACTGATTTCAATTTGGTCTCGAGCAATCATAAGGCAAAATAGATCTTAAACATGTCATTTATATTTACAATTCCCCTTATACAAACAACTTTCTCATTTACCTATTATACACGTCATCTTCCAATATTTAATAAATTAAATGTCAACTTTCAGGATTTTTATTTCCCAATATTTTGTGTGTAAAGGACCTCAACACTATTTATTCCGGCTGAGTCTCCTAACCCTAAATAATATATACAAGATCAGAGTACTGTCTAGTGCCACGTTCACGTGCTAGTCGGAATTAGCTCTGTCATTGTCCATCGGGTTCTTTGTCACCTCCCTGACCAATGCCCTTCTCCCCCAATTGTGCAGTTTGGCCAGTGTGCCAGCTCTATGAATAACCTTAGTGGTTTCCAGACTTCCTGTGAGGGAGGTTATGCTCTCGGGGACCAGAGGCTGCAGACATTTTTGTTAACCTTCCCTACAGCTGTGCCTCAATCCTTTGAGCTCCGACAATTCAAACCTCATGGCTTTTTTGCGCAGTCAACGGTGGGATCTAAATGCCTTTTTCCAAATCAATTTACCGTAGGTGGACTCATGAAGTTGTAGAATAATCATGATCCAAGACAGGATGCACCCAAGCACAAATGTTTCTCAAAGCAAACTGTCTGAAAACAAGATTTTAGGTTTCGGCCTTCTAGGGAGTTTGTCCTAGCCACCGTGCTTCTACACCTGCATTGCTTGCTGTTTGGGCTTTTTAGGCTGGGTTTCTGTACAGCACTTGAGATATCAGCTGATGTACGAAGGGCTATATAAATACATTTGATTTAGTTAAATATAATATGACCCTTTTTGCTTTGCCATTATGGGTTAGTGTGTAGACTGAGGAAAAACTTGTATTTAAGCAATTTTTTGAATAAGGCTGTATTTAAGCAATTTTTGAATAAGGCTGTAACTGAACATGTGGCCGGAATAATTCCCCCAAATGCACTGTACTTCCAGTTAGCAAGTCAGAAAAATGCAGTTGTTGCTAGTGCTGACTAGTACTTGAAAACAGCTGAATCTTCATCCAACTGAATATAATCTTATAAAGCAAGGAAGAAACAATGAGTTGTTTCATTTGGTCAATGACGTTAAAGCTGAAGCCCTGGTTTAGACAAACTATTCCAGGACCATGTTCAATAATGCCTTTGGTTCCAGTTTAGAAACAAGCAAATTAATGGCGCAAGAAATGAGTACTTGAAGTGCTTTATTTGTAGTTCATTTTATTGTACTTTTACAACAAGTGACATTTTCATAAGATTGTTGCCCTCTTTCACATTGACCATTTCCTGCAACCTGTCCTCTGACAACACAAATTGACAAGTCAATATAGGTCTTGTAATTGTTAGAAACTACTTCCTAGATTAATTTAATCATAATTATTTGAGTTGGTAGCTTTTTTCCTGTGAGTAGATGGCCTGTAAAGTTTAGGGGTCATCAATATCCAGAAACTACCAGGCGGTGCCACCCCCCTTTTACCAGGCACAGGATCCATCATCCCCCTTGATACAGGCAATGTTATTGTCCCAGGGTCCGCTTTGGCCAATGTCCATCCACAGGCACTCATCTGAGGTGCTGATTGGACAGGAAGGGAAGTGCAGCGGATGATCTGTGGATCAGAGAACGGAGAGAAATAACAAGATCACTGACTGATAATCACCCACATGGTGTAGCTCTTGAATTTGACAATGGTGACCAGAGTGCTAAGTCTGCTGTGTAAATATACAACAAAACATATCGTAATATTAACACACCGTGCAATCACAGCCGCTTTGGTAGCGCAGAGTCAACCTCCTCATTTGTGTGTCACTCAAAGCCCACCAGGGCTGAATGAAGTCACACATTATTACATGCACTGTTCCATCAGTATTCAGCCTGCCTGCAGACATTTACATTTAAGTCATTTAGCAGACGCTCTTATCCAGAGCGACTTACAAATTGGTGCATTCACCTTATGACATCCAGTAGAACAGTCACTTTACAATAGTGCATCTAAATCTTAAAGGGGGGGGGAGAAGGATTACTTATCCTATCCTAGGTATTCCTTAAAGAGGTGGGGTTTCAGGTGTCTCCGGAAGGTGGTGATTGACTCCGCTGTCCTGGCGTCGTGAGGGAGTTTGTTCCACCATTGGGGGGCCAGAGCAGCGAACAGTTTTGACTGGGCTGAGCGGGAACTGTACTTCCTCAGTGGTAGGGAGGCGAGCAGGCCAGAGGTGGATGAACGAGTGCCCTTTGTTTGGGTGTAGGGCCTGATCAGAGCCTGGAGGTACTGAGGTGCCGTTCCCCTCACAGCTCCGTAGGCAAGCACCATGGTCTTGTAGCGGATGCGAGCTTCAACTGAAGCCAGTGGAGAGAGCGGAGGAGCGGGGTGACGTGAGAGAACTTGGGAAGGTTGAACACCAGACGGGCTGCGGCGTTCTGGATGAGTTGTAGGGGTTTAATGGCACAGGCAGGAGCCCAGCCAACAGCGAGTTGCAGTAATTAAGACGGAGATGACAAGTGCCTGGATTAGGACCTGCGCCGCTTCCTGTGTGAGGCAGGGTCGTACTCTGCGGATGTTGTAGAGCATGAACCTACAGGAACGGGACACCGCCTTGATGTTAGTTGAGAACGACAGGGTGTTGTCCAGGATCATGCCAAGGTTCTTAGCGCTCTGGGAGGAGGACACAATGGAGTTGTCAACCGTGATGGCGAGATCATGGAACGGGCAGTCCTTCCCCAGGAGGAAGAGGGAGCTCCGTCTTGCTGAGGTTCAGCTTGAGGTGGTGATCCGTCATCCACACTGATATGTCTGCCAGACATGCAGAGATGCGATTCGCCACCTGGTCATCAGAAGGGGGAAAGGAGAAGATTAATTGTGTGTCGTCTGCATAGCAATGATAGGAGAGACCATGTGAGGTTATGACAGAGCCAAGTGACTTGGTGTATAGCGAGAATAAGAGAGGGCCTAGAACAGAGCCCTGGGGGACACCAGTGGTGAGAGCGCGTGGTGAGGAGACAGATTCTCGCCACGCCACCTGGTAGGAGCGACCTGTCAGGTAGGACGCAATCCAAGCGTGGGCCGCGCCGGAGATGCCCAACTCGGAGAGGGTGGAGAGGAGGATCTGATGGTTCACAGTATCGAAGGCAGCCGATAGGTCTAGAAGGATGAGAGCAGAGGAGAGAGAGTTAGCTTTAGCAGTGCGGAGCGCCTCCATGATACAGAGAAGAGCATTCTCAGTTGAATGACTAGTCTTGAAACCTGACTGATTTGGATCAAGAAGGTCATTCTGAGAGAGATAGCGTTAGAGCTGGCCAAGGACGTACGCTCAAGAGTTTTGGAGAGAAAAGAGAAGGGATACTGGTCTGTAGTTGTTGACATCGGAGGGATCGAGTGTAGGTTTTTTCAGAAGGGGTGCAACTCTCGCCTCTTGAAGACGGAAGGGACGAGTCAGCGGTCAGGGATGAGTTGATGAGCGAGGTGAGGTATGGAAGGTCTCCGGAAATGGTCTGGAGAAGAGAGGAGGGGATAGGGGTCAAGCGGGCAGGTTGTTGGGCGGCCGGCCGTCACAAGACGCGAGATTTCATCTGGAGAGAGAGGGGAGAAAGAGGTCAGAGCATAGGGTAGGGCAGTGTGAGCAGAACCAGCGGTGTCGTTTGACTTAGCAAACGAGGATCGGATGTCGTCGACCTTCTTTTCAAAATGGTTGAAAGTCATCTGCAGAGAGGGAGGAGGGGGGATTCAGGAGGGAGGAGAAGGTGGCAAAGAGCTTCCTAGGGTTAGAGGCAGATGCTTGGAATTTAGAATGGTAGAAAGTGGCTTTAGCAGCAGAGACAGAGGAGGAAAATGTAGAAAGGAGGGAGTGAAAAGGATGCCAGGTCCGCAGGAGGCGAGTTTTCCTCCATTTCCGCTCGGCTGCCCGGAGCCCTGTTCTAGTGCGGGTCTTGTGCATACCCAGCCTCTCACACATGGTGGCGAACACACGGGACTCAAAGTTTCTGCCTTGGTCGCTGTGGATGGACTCTGCAGCTCCAAACCTGCTGAAGATCCCCGCTGTCAGGGCGTCGACGATGGTCTCTGCCTCCTGGTCAGGCAGAGCATAGGCCTCGGGCCATTTTGTGAAATAGTCCATGGCCGTGAGCACCCAGCGGTTTCCACTGTCTGTGGTGGGAACGGCCCAACTACATCCACTCCCACCCTCTCCATGGAGCCCCCACTGGGAACTGTTGGAGCTGAGCATGAGAGCGGCCTGGGGGCCCTTTCTCGCTGTGCAGTTGTCACAGCGGCGACAAAAGTCCACCACATCCCTCTTGTGCTGCCCCCAGTAGAAGCCCTGACGGAGACGGCGCAGTGTTTTTGTGACCCCAAAGTGTCCAGTCCCCACCCCCCATGAGTACTCTGGAGCACAGCCTCCCGCAATGCTTTTGGGACCACCACCTGCCACCTCTCCTCTCCCGTAGCTGACTCCTTCCATGCCCGCTGTAGCACGCCATCAGCCAGCCGCAGTCTCTCAAACTTCGACCACAACCCTTTGGTCGCGAGTGAGAGCGCTGTCACCTCTTCCCATGGTGGCCTCACCTGCGCCTCTACCCACTGTAGCACTGGCTGTAGGTCTGTGTCCCGTCCCTGCTGCTGCCGCCATTCAGCCACGCCGACAGTCTGCAGCTCACAGCAGACAGGCCCGCCGCCCCGACACACTGTGGCACAGACACCCTCCTCTGCCCGCAGCTCTCTCTCCCGTCCCTCTCTCCGTTCACAGTGGCGGCAGCCGTCTGCAGTACAGGGCCGACGGGACATGGCGTCGGCGTTGGAGTGGCGTGCCCCTGCCCTGTGCACCACCGTGAAGTCATACGGCTGAAGCTCCTCCAACCAGCGTGCCACCTGCCCCTCTGGCTCTCTGAAAGACATGAGCCACTGGAGAGCAGAGTGGTCAGTCCTTACAGTAAAGGGCAGACCACCCAGGTAGTACTTGAAGTGTTTGACGGAAGCCACAACAGCCAAGAGCTCCCGCCGGGTGACACAGTAGCGGCGCTCATGTTTGTCAAATGTTTTGCTGAAGTACGCCACCACTCTCTCCTCTGGCCCCAACTGGGCCAGCACCCCACCATGCCCACATTGTTCGCGTCTGTGTCCAGGATAAAGGGCAAGGTGAGGTCAGGGGGGCGAGCACGGGGCCTCGATCAGTGCACGTTTGAGGGTGTTGAACGCCTCCTCACACTCCACTGTCCAAGTGAAAGCCTTGTCCTTCGGCAGCAGGCGGTTCAGTGGAGCAGCAACGCTTGAGAAGCCCCGTACAAACCTCCTGTAGTACGAGGCCAGGCCCAGGAAGCTCTTCAGCTGACGCTGGTCGGTGGGGGTGGGCCAGTCTCTGTCAGCCCCTACCTTGTCCTCCATGGTGCTGATCCCCTCCTTCCCCACTCGGTGGCCCAAAAAGGACACCTCTCTCCTCATGAATTGGCACTTCTCGGGGTGGAGCTTCAGACCTGCGGCAGCCACCCTCTCCAGCACACGCCGTAGCGCCCCAGGGCTGACTGGAAGGAGCTGCCATGGGCCAGGATGTCATCGAGGTATACCAGACACTGCTGTCGGGGGATGCCATCCAGCACCCTGTCCATCAAACGCTCAAAAGTAGCTGGAGCGTTGCACAGGCCAAAGCACAGGACCTTGAACTGCCAGTGTCCTCTGTTAGTGGAGAACGCAGTTTTGGCTCTGGCCTCTGGGGAGAGGGGCACCTGCCAGTAGCCACTGCGGAGGTCTAGTGAGGAGAACCAGGAGGACCCCTAACCAGGTCCAGCGACTCATCGATACGTGGTATGGGGTATGAGTCCTTCCTGGTTACCTCATTCAGCCGCCTGTAGTCCGCACAGAACCTCAGCTTGCCCCCTTCTTCGGAACCATGACGACTGGCGCCGCCCAGGGGCTGTCTGAGGGCTCAATGAAGTCTGCCCGCTGCATCGCCAACACAGCCTTGTCTGCCGCCTCCTGGCGTGCCAGCGGGATACGGCGGGGACGCATCTTGATGGGTCGAGCATCACCTGTGTCGATCTCATGCTGCACCAGATGAGTCTGACCCACCTCTTCCTCACTCAACGCAAAGCTGTCTCTGAATTCAAACAGCAACCGCCACAACCGTTCCTGCTGCTCGGGGTCAAGACCAACACAGTTCCTCCCCCATATCTCCCTCACTGCAGACAGTGTCCTCTCCTCTCCCATCTGGGGTAGCTGGGCTGGGGGGGTGCAGCCCGGGCTCACAGAGGGCTGTGTCATGGAGGTAGCTGGGGGAATGTAACACACCGCCGTAGGTGACAGGGGGACTGGGGGAAAGTCACACACAGCTGTGGGGGAGGGGGCGCAGCCATGAGTCTCTGCTGCTTTAACTGTTGGAGTAAAGGGTTTGTTGGGTTGAGTGAATGTGACATTACATGGTGACTTCCGTCCCTCCCTGGAAGCTCAGTGTGCCCCTATTTAGGTCTAACTGGCAGCCTGTGCTCCTAAGAAAGTCCAACCCCAGGATACAAGGGTCCTGCACAGCCGCCACCCACACAGGATGACGCACAGTCCTGCCCCCTACTGTCAGAGTCATTATTCCCTTCCCTTTCATGGGTGCCAGCTCACCTGTGACTGTGCGGAGCTGCACAGTTGTAGGCTCACACTGAGTCCAACCTGGCACAATATCTGGCCTCACCAGGGTTACTGTGGACCCAGTGTCCACCAGGGCGGAGCAGGGCACCCCCCTCCACAGTGACATGGACATGACAAAAAGCCCCAACACAGGTCCGGCCCACCACAACAACAGGCTCCATCCGCTTGCCCTCGTCTGCTTCTGGGGAAGTGGAGCCTTGCTTCCCCCGTCTGTGCCGGTGGGCTCCTCCTGAAGATGATGGTGGTTGGGATAGAAAGCCAGGGGTCCGCACTACCCGGTCTATGCGGACCCCAAGCCGTTTCCCTGAGCTCTGGGGGACATGGGGCAATCTCGGCGCAGATGGCCTGGCTGGCCACAACCCCAGCAGACCCTGGGACCAGGGCGTGTGTTTCGTTCCGCCTGTAGCGACACAGCACGAATGAGTTTTGTAATTTCGGCCACCCAAGCAGGCTTTTCCGGCTCGGGCTGCTCTGCCCCCAGCTCGCACAGAGGGTGTGTGTCCCTGCACCCCCACCAAAGCCCCAGCTGAAGCCCCAGCCCACACCAGCTCCCTCTCCAAAGCCATCTCCAAGGCTGTCTGCAATGACTCAGGATGAGCCAGCTGGGTCTGTATGCGCAGCTCCGTAGGAGAGAGCGCCTGTATGAACTGGTCCCGTGCTAGCTCGCTCTGCACGGAGGGGGCATGTGAGCATATGCCCGCCGAGAGAGAGGCTCTCAATGTCATTAGCTAGCACCCGTAGAGGCTCTCCAGGCTGCCTGCGTCTATTACTCAGTTCGGAGCGCAGTAGCCGGGCTGTACACACTGTCCATAGCGCCTCCTCAGTGCTCCCACTAAAGCACCATAATCATGCCTGTCCTCGGGGCTAATCAATATCAAACAGGCCAGAGCTTCATCCGTGAGGCATAAAGCCAACTGCAGTGCCCTTTCTTCATCCGACCACCCCTAAAATGAGCTAACAGTTCAAACTGAGCATGAAAAGCTTCCCAATCCGCCTTACCGGAATACTTCGGGTCTTAATGGATACGGACGCAGCCGGGAACTGGGCGCCGCCATGTTTGTTTACATCCTGAGCCCCAGATTCCTCGTCACGCCGCGTCGCGTCACCACTTCGGTCCGCCCACCAGAATCCGCGCGAAATACAGTCGACGAAGCACTCATGCCCGCTTCAGCCGCCATCGCTCTAACGTCCTCCCTCAAGCGGCCTCTGCGCTCCGACGCCTGGCGATCTCCTCAGACAGAGCCCCCGACGTCCATTCACACGCACCTCCTTGGCCATAATTGTCCCCTACCTCCACCTTCACTTTCGGATTCCCTCAGAGCATTTTCAATCCCGTTCTCACCTACGGTAGCTAGCCACATAAGTCAGCTAGCTAGCTGGCTAACTTGTATCAACGTTTTACTTCTGACACCAATGTAATGACCTGACTAGATCATAAATGAACAATTGTCCAGACAGAGGCTTGAGTTTGCACATTGACGGTTTATTAAACCAACTTTACACAGGCTACTGTTTGGGCCGTAGCACACGCCAAATAGATGACAGATAACCCACAAGCCAAACGTGACCTTCTCTTGTGAAGCCCAGACGTAAGAGAGAGAGAGAACAAAGGCTGAACCTGGTCTTAACTTCAATGCTCCACCCCCTGCCCAACCCCCTCCACGCCACTCCGCCAACCACCAGGATGCCCGGCATCAGAACATTCCAGGCATTCCCGTGATTGGCAGATAGCAGGTTGATTGACATGTCGGACCCCGCGAACACCGGGTACTGGTCAGTACAACACAACCACCTCCTAGCCTAACACATAACACACAGCTGTCTGTGCGGGTCGCTACATTATTTTTGATACTCTCGCAAAGCTAACTAAAAAGCAGCATTCCCCAAGAGAGGATGGCTTTCACTTGAGCAGTAATAAATGAATGAACTTCTTTGAGGAAAAGATCATGATCATTAGAAAGCAAACTACGGACTCCTCTTTAAATCTGCGTTTAAATCGGTTGGAATTATTATGAATAAATGAATAAACAATATCCCCATTTTAAATAGAATTGGAACTAAGTAAACTTATATTCTGTTTTATTATATCTGATTAACAATAAGAGTTCATAAGAAGGGATTGTGTGACACCGACAAGGAGTAATTAAAGTTAATGAACACCATTCCAACTAGGAAGAAACAAATGGGTGGTGGACTGTGTAAACACATAAGGTCATTAACCTAGGGTTGAACCTACAGAAACTTAGCTCTGGGGTTTTTAGATAAAACAGTGAGTGCATTCCTAGGTTTTCTGTTAATTAGAACTGTCAGCTCAGTGGTGATCGATAATGTTGAGGGGTCAAAAGTTACCTGGGAGTGTGTTAGTAAGTTAGAATGAACTTTTCTTCTCACTTTGTCCCGGTCGAGAGGAGGGGATTCTGTCAACCCTCCCGTGGTCCTGGGGTCAGGGTGACCCAGGTCCTGTGTGTGGGGGCTCCCCTTTCTGTGCTCTGTGCTCGCGGGTCAGAGCGACCCAGGCCCTGTGTTTCCAGGGCTCCCGCTCTGCGCTCGCAGGTCAGAGTGACGGTGCCAGCCACTGGCGAGTCGTGTGCCGTTGAGCGTAGTAGAGAGTCTGTGAGTGTGGCCGCTCTGCGCTCTGCTCTCTGCGCTCACGGGTTAGAGCGAACCTGCCAGCCACAAGCGAGGCATGTAACGTTGAGCTTAGTAGAGAGTCTGCGAGTGTGGCGAGGCTGTGACCGGCTCCCCGCTCTGCGCTCTGGCCTCCCCGCTTTGCGCTCTTGGGTCAGAGGGACCCTGCAAGCCACTACACAGGTTGTGCTCTGTGCCCTGCTCGTGGGCTAGAGAGCAGCCCTGTGTTGTAGTTGTGCTCTGTGCTCTGCGCTCGTGGGTCAGAGCGACCCAGGCCCTGTGTTTCCAGGGCGCAGAGCGTATGTGGTTGAGCGTAGTAGAGTGTCTGCCAGTGTGGGAGGTTGTGCCCGGCTCCCAGCTCTGTGCTCTGGCCTCCCCGCTCTGCACTGTGGGTCAGAGCGACCCAGTCCCTGTGTTTCCAGAGCTGGCGCTCTGCGCTCCTGAGTCAGCCACTGGCGAGCGACCCAGCCAGCCGCTGCACAGGTCCAGACGTGCTCCGCTGTGTGCTAGAGAGCAGCCGAGTGTTAGCCGGCCCTACGTAGAGGGATACTAATATTGGGGCACCCACCCACCCACACACACACACACACAGCACACACACAGTGACCGGCGCCCCACCCGTGCCAAGTGCGCTCAGCCTCTCAGCACCCGATCAGTGGAGCCTCCAGTCTCCCGCGCAAGTTCTAGAACAGATCTGTCCAGCGTGGACCAAGAAGACTACTCGGATTGCCAGGAGGAGGAGGAAGAGGTTTCGGAAGACGAAGACGGGAGGAATACAACCCCGAGCACTGCGAGGTCGACCCACACATGCCTCTTCTCCCTCTTCTGAGGAAGAGCCCACTGCCCGACAGCACGAGGAAGAGATCTCCTTGGCCCCGGACCACCGCGTGCTGTGAAAACGGCAAAATCGAGTGGTCCCCATGGCCTACGGCTGGCGACCCACGATCTGCCACGCCGGGCCGGGACCAGACTCCGGGCCCCACGGCCTATGCCGGACGGCCTACAGGTCCGCCTTCCACCTGTTTGTCACACCTGCACGGGGCCAGAAAATACGGGCGGCTGGCGACCCATGGACGCCACGGACCTGCGCGCCTACGTAGGGCATCTACAGGTCGCCTACGCGCGCCTACGTAGGGCGTCTACAGGTCCCGAGGCGAGGCCGCGGCAAGCCTGTGGGACGCCGAGAGCGGCAGGACCGTGTTCCGAGCTCCCGCCCGCGCTGCTCGAGTCCAGGGGCAGAGGACCTGTCCTGTCCTCCAGGTTCGCCTTCACGCCCACCGCCACTCTGGTGTCCTACCTGGCAAAGAAAAACAAGAACGTGCTACTTTTGAGCACGCTGCACACAGAGGGCCACATTAGCGATCGCCGCGACAGGAACCCGGCCGTCATCCTAAACTACAACTGCAACAAGGGCGGCGTGAACAACCTAGACAAGGTGGTCGGCACCTACAGCTGCAGACGGATGACTGCCCGCTGGCCCCTGGTCGTCTTCCACAACATCCTCAACGTGTCCTCCTACAACGCCTTTGTCATATCAAGCCTGACTGGATGCCTCGCAAGCGGAACAAGCGCACTGTGTTCCTCGAGCAGCTGGGAAAGGCACTTGTGAAGCCGCTGATCCATAGAAGGCAGCATCTGCCCCGCACCGAAGCAGCGTCAGCGCTTGTCAAAGTCCTACAGAGTGCTACGGTGGTGGCACGGCTGTTGCAGGTGTAAGAAATGTCACATCTGCAAAGGCTGTTCACACGCCTACTGTCACACTTGCGCACATTGGCCCTTTAGCCAGGACGGGACAGGGTGACCCGGAGGACGCGGGGACTAGACACAATACGAGGACGACGGGAGGGTTAAAAATGTATTTAATTTTTGTTCTATTATCTTTACTATAGGTTATAACTGATTTTGGCCCAATAGACCTGACATGTTACCTCTTTCAATGAGCTTTCCATTTTGATATGGTTATTTTACCATAAAATCTTTAGGTCAACCTATAAAATAAAACATTTAAAAATCTGCATCCCTGCCCAGCCTGGCAAGAGTGGCCCAAAAGGTGTTTAGCATCCTCATTGGCTCTGCAATGTCTGAGAGGGTATTCTCCACTGCTGGCTTGCTCTACCGGCACCATCACATGAGCCTGAAGCCACAGACTCTGGCCAAACTTGTGTTTCTAAGTGTTCATTCAAAGGCACTGTATGCTGAGCCTAATAAGGCATGTTTTGTTTCATTTGTATTTCATTCTGATAATACCTGTCTGGCTCCTGAAATATTTAGATTGTTTTTGCGTTGTTTAATACTACATGTGGCCTATTTGAAATGATGAACGCTGCTTACAGTCACCTTTTCATGTTGTTTACTAGAATACTTTTCATTCAAATCATATGGTCTGGTTTTGATACGTCAAAACCAAATGGTAGGTCCAGGTCGTCACTAAAAATAGATGTGTTTTTGTGATTTTAATGAAGGGAGCGAATTTAGAATTGAGGAGTGTTTTTTGGCACTCAATTCAACTCACATGCTCTGATAGAGAACAGAAGATGCCACATTGAAAAATAAATGTGTTTGTATGATTAATGCCTAAGCAAATTCATTTCCATGTGTCCTTTCTGTGTTTGGTTCAACAGTTAACCCAAACTAAGCTAGCAGTGATTTTAAAAATCGTATGGAAACATGTTCTCAGAACTTTAATAAAACCTTAATTACCTTTGAATAAAATCTAATTCCCAGAACAGGTGAAATGTTCACTCATTCTCAGACTGTAAAAAAAAAAGATAACGGTCAGGAAAGTATGGTTTCGTTTCCAGAACCAATGGGAAACCAAAAACTTACATTCCCACAACTTCCAAGGAACCAAATGTCCTAGCTGGGAGGCTTTCAAAGGGCACTTCAGACAAACAGATTGCAATTTTGGTGCACGCAGAATGGAGTCTTGAGTACATTCAAGTGCGTGTTCCATGGCAAATCTTCTGTTCAGGAAAACCCAGGGCATAATGCATGTCACACTAGTAACTGTGGATTAAACATAGAGCTCATGAACGTTGACACTGTAAATGACATGAGTTTTCAAATATGGAAATGTGAAGTGCACATTCGGATTCAAGGTGTGTGGTTTGCTTGTATGACATCAAAGCAGTATTTATTATGATCCTCAAGGTCTCATCTTTCAGAACACATTGACTCCTCTCGATTTAAAGCGTTTCCCTCACTCATACAATAACAAATGTGCAAAAGTAGCCCAATAGTATGGGGCATCTTCTTGTTGTGCACGGTGCTCAGGAGCATGCTAGTTTTCTGTTCTTCCTGATAATGAATTGCACCCACCTGGTGTCCCTGGTCAAAACCAGTCCCTGATTAAAGGGGAACAATTAAAAATGCAGTGGCGCTGGATTCACGTCGAGGTCCAGAGTTGAGTTTGAGGGGCTGAGGGCAAGTGAACTGAACTGAGCAGTAGGGCAAGTTGAGCCTGCTTTAAAGTTGCCCCAGGTGTTTAAGAAAAGGAATTCAAACAGGCATATCCTAAAATGGATATTTCTGGTTCATCACTATTGTTTAGGCGAAAGACAGATAATTTATGGCAACCGGGCAAATTGAGCCTGCTCTGAGGTTGTCCCTTTAAGGAGGGCATTTGTTTCCAATGGAGTTGCTATGGTTCTGGATTAATATAATTCTCAGCCTACCACTGGCTTGGTTCTGACTGTAGGGAGGAGCTCACAGCCTGCAATAAAAAGGGCTGATTACTTCGAATGAAAACAGAGTTCTAGGTGTTAGTCTGTCTGGGAACATCTTTGCATGTTCTAGTGTAGTTTACAATACAACTGTTCTTTAGCTCCTGGAGGAAACATTTTATTTTACGCTATAGATATATTTTCCAAAATGACTGTGTCTGTAAGCAGTTGTTTCATCACTCTGGTCGTTTTGTTCCTTTGGCGGATCGAAGACATTGCAGAAGCTTGCAGATGCGCTCCTGTGCATCTTCAACAGGCTTTTTGCAACGCAGACGTCGGTAAGGACATTTTGGCAATATTTCTGACATCTCAGGTTCTCAACTCCGGTCCTAGAGTTACTCAAACGGTACAATTTTATTGTAGCCCTGGACAATAACACATGATTCAACAATCATCAGGCCCTCAATGAGTTGAATCAGGTGTTTTTGTCCGGGGATATAACAAAGTTCTGTTTGGTATACTCGAAGGCTGTAGTTGGCGAACATTGGGCAACTACACTATCAATGCGCAGCATGCAAACGTTTTAAAAATTGTGGTTATAATAATTACCATGATATGAACATGATCATTGTATTTACATACTCTCAACCCTCTTCCTGGAGAGCTGCCATCCTGTAGGTTTGTGATCCCACCTAATTTGCACACCCGATTGTAGTAATTAGCCAGTTGATGAACTGAATCAGGTTTGTTACTACTGGGTTTGGATTGAAACCTGCAGGAGGATAGCGCTCCAGGAACAGGGTTAGAGAACCCTGGCTGTAGCACTGGCTGAGACTCCTGCTACAAGTGTTATATTTGCCTCTAGGCCTACACATTATGCCTACAGTTGAATGCTAAATTATATACACCAAACGAGTTAATACTCCTTCTACATTTAACCCAAGGTACTCAGTTGTAGTGTAGACTTATTTATATCGACTAGTCGTAGGCTACAGATGCCGTGACTTAATTTGAGCCAGTTTCACACCAGGAACATAGTCCTGCAGCAATGTGTATTGTTATGTGGAGTAATAAATATTTTTCATTTGTGCAAATCAAGTCTGGCATTTAAGTGAACTTTTTAGGTGGCTTTTTAAACCTTGAATACACAAGTTTGCAGTTCATGCAATGGGATGATTAAATGAAGATTTGGCCACTGTATATCACTTACCTTGGACAGTTAATTTCTTTCATGTGCTTCTTAAAAGGAATGTTTTCAACCTGAATTGTACTTGAATTAAGGGCACATTTTCTCTGCACAGCTGTGGTGCCATCTTGAGGTCTGAAACATCTGCAAAATGTGTCTTTTGTAGTGTAACGTCCCTTAACTGGTACAGCTGTTAGTAAAAACCTCTTCTACTGTAGTTTCATTAGATCAGGATGTCTGCAAAACAAACTGTAATTCCAGTGATAAAAGCAACATGTACATCTGGTGTACTGGTCCTGATGATAGACAGCTGTGGAATAGAGGGAACTAAACCTTACAGGAGTAGTTCATCTGTTTGGCAAGGATGAATCGTTTGAATATCTTCTGAATCAGACTGAAGTGAAGAGGTTGTCGCTGTCAGCACCTTCTACCCAGACAGGTGGGTGGAGGAGGAGCTGGTGTCATAAGGTCTGTGCCTCAGTCTTCCTACCAGCACCTGAACATCTGCAGACCAGGTGGGGTTTAGTTAAACTAGGCGTGTTGAATTAAAGGCAGACTATTAGAGCTAGGAATCTAGGACCTGGAGGTATAATGGACTTGTCTGTTGAGCCCAAACAGGGTGAACTTATGCACAACATTTTTAAGAATGTAATATCTTGTCTGTGACGTGTTCTGTTGTCTTAGGTCTCATAACGCCCTTAAACCATCAGTGTCTAACTGACCATTGAAAGGAAAATGGGGCTTGTCAGTTAAACCACGTTTCTCTCCTCCAGTGATCAGGGCAAAGGTGGTTGGTGTGGGAGTTGCGTCTCGTGACACCAAGTATGACATCCAACAGATCAAGGTATGATTCTCCTTTTTATTAAGTGGTTGTTCCTTCCTGCACTGACACATTGAAGCCCCCTGAACCCCAGTCTGACAGCTGGTCCCAGTTCTCTCCTTTCCCCTTCAGTGTTTGCAGATCTGGGTTGGCATAAACAGTGCAGTTGTGGAGCTTCCACCATATATAAAGGAGCTTCAGTAGAAATGCCTCTTGCTGGAAAGCACATTATTCAGTTGCTGTTCCTACCAGTCCTAGACTATGGTGACATCATGCACTGCACTTTATTACTGGTGATGGGGGTTTGGTACTCATCCCTGCATTCTCTACCAGGAAGTTGGCTGGCTCTTTGTTACTTTAGTTGATAAATTGCCAGATGTTCTTTTATAAAGCACTTTTACTAACTCTCACTGTACCTAACATTATTTCTGACCTTTAGACATTATAGTTAGTCTCTCAGATCAGGGATGTTTAACTCTGGATATTCCATTGGGCTCTCCTGAGTTGGATGAATCTGCTTGAAATATTTTTGCGGAACGATCTTAAATGTTCTAAATGTGACTTGTAGTTGCCTTTCGGGCGACTCAGAATTGTTTTGGACTTTCCTGCTTACATTTTGTGTTTCTCGAGTTCGGGCTTCTGTAAAAAAAAATACCTTGGTCTCTGTATGACACCCTGATAAAAATGAAGGTTAGATTAAGCAATATTTTTTGATCTGCAAACATCCGGATGGGGTATAGGGAGGGAATTAGGAAAGACTTAGTGCCTGAGAGCTGTAGTCAGTTAGGTTAAACTGTATATTTAGATGTTTGACAGATCCTTCGTTCTCTCCTTGTGATTGGCTAGATGTTCAAAGGTCCTCACCGGGTTATCCGCGCCATCTTCACTTCATCCTCCTCAGCCTCGTGTGGTGTGACCCTGGAAATCAACAAGGAGTATCTCTTCACAGGTGTGGTTCTCACTGTTACCCAAGTTCATTGTTATCACTGGTTAACCTGCTCAACCTATGCTTGCAACATCATGGCCTATTCTGAACTATTGACTTCATCTTGTACAAGTCAAGTGCTTCAGAAAAAATACTTCTTTAATTTAAAGTTTATTTAACTAGGCAAGTCAGTTAAACATTCTTGTTTGCAATGACGGCCAAACCCTGACGACGCTGGGCCACTTGTGTGCCGCCCTATGGGACTCCCAATCACGGCCGGATGTGGTACAGCCTGGCTCTTCCAGTTACACTTTATAATACCTAATGTTAAGAATGTAAATGTTTAATGCTTAAAAATGTTTACAACTAATGCATCGCTAAATTCTAGTGTTCCAGGCTGCATCAATATGTCTTCCTGCTCCAGGGTAAAGTTACCCCCAGGGACAGATCTAGGATCTGTTTCAGCCTCCCCCAATTCTAATCTTAACCATTTGTGGGGGAAAGAAGGGGAACTTATTAAATATCAGCATCTGGGGGTTAACTTTTACCCCACAGGTTGATAACTCACTTTCTTCTGTCTTCAGGCAGCATAAATACTGATGGCAGGATGCATATAGGCATGTGTAACTTTATTCAGTACTGGGACGACTTGAATGGCACACAAAAGAAGAGCTTGACTCAACGCTACCGAACCGTCTGCGCTTGCACGGTGTGTGACAGGAATTATAGTAAAATTACTTTACACCACTTGTTCAATTTTTACTTTGTCACATTGGCTGAACACAAGAGCTATAGTATTGGGGTAATGATCAGTTGGTGATCTGGGTCTTTCTCTCTCCCTGCTCTGAGTTACAGATCATCCGCTGCTCTTCCCTCCCCTGTCCCGTCAGCTCCCCAGATGAGTGCCTTTGGACAGACTGGTTGTTGAACGATGGCCAAAGTGGACCCCAGGCCAAGTACTCTGCCTGTCTCATGAGTTTTGATGGGTCCTGTTACTGGTCCAGGGATATGGATCCATCCAAGAAGTAGTTCCTGGATATTGACTACTCCATAATAACTCTACAGGCCTTCCGCTCAGTGGCTAAATATGCCTGCAATTTAAAAGCTGGTCACTTGTGCAATAAAAATAAACTACTCCTCAAATATAGTGCCCCAAGTATTAATTTATTGTGTCATTCGTCAGTTTAAGCTGGAACCAAAGGTGTTATTGAAACTCAAGTGTGATGTCTGTGTTTCTGACTAGAACATTGTTCCTGAAATACCATCCTAAAGACTGGGTTGTGTTCAGGATAAATGTTTTTTTACATGGTCTTCCTTGACAAAGAAATTGAATGCATTTTAATGAAATTGCTGAGAACACTCTCACTTGCTGACAAAGTTTTCAGAGCCTTGATTCTTAAGTTGTCACTAAGTTTGTTCTTAAATTTTTCAATATTTTCTCGTACTCACTACCCACTGGGCAATGTATTCAACACTTGTTGCATCAAAGTACCCTAATGTACTCTACACTGCTGTACTGTACTCTACTGTACAACTGTTGTACCCTACTGTACTCTGCCCACTGTACTATACTCTGCTGTACTGTACTCTACTCTGCTGTACTGTACTACTCTACTCTGCTGTACTGTATCCTACTCTACTCTGCTGTATCCTACTGTACCCTACTCTACTCTGCTGTACCCTTCTCTACTCTGCTGTACTGTACTGTACCCTAACCTACTTTACTCTGCTGTACTGTACCCTACTCTACTGTACTCTACTCTGCTGTACCCTACTCTACTCTACTCTGCTGTACTGTACCCTACTCTACTCTGCTGTACTGTGCTGTATTCTACTCTGCTGTACCCTGTCCCTACTCTGCTGTACTGTACTGTACCCTACTCTACTCTACTCTGCTGTACTGTACCCTCTACTCTACTCTGCTGTACTGTACCCTACTCTACTCTGCTGTACTGTACCCTACTCTACTCTGCTGTACTCTACTGTACTGTACCTACTCTACTGTACTCTACTCTGCTGTACTGTACCCTACTCTACTCTGCTGTACTGTACCCTACTCTACTCTGCTGTACTGTACCCTACTCTACTCTGCTGTACTCTACTGTACTCTACTCTACTCTGCTGTACTGTACTGTACCCTACTCTACTCTGCTGTACTGTACTCTACTCTACTCTACTCTGCTGTACTGTACCCTACTCTACTCTGCTGTACCCTACTCTACTCTGCTGCACTCTGCTGTACTGTACTCTGCTGTACTGTACCTACTCTGCTGTACTGCTCGTACCCTACCCTACTCTACTCTGCTGTACTGTACCCTACTCTACTCTGCTGTACTGTACCCTACTCTACTCTGCTGTGCCTACTCTGCTCTACTGCTACCCTGCTCTGTGCCTTTACTGTACTTTACTGTACTCTACTGTACTCTACTCTAAAAAAATGTATTTGCAAATTATGGTGGAAAATAAGTATTTGGTCAATAACAAAAGTTTATCTCAATACATTGTTATATACCCTTTGTTGGCAATGACAGAGGTCAAACGTTTTCTGTAAGTCTTCACAAGGTTTTCACACACTGTTGCTGGTATTTTGGCCCATTCCTCCATGCAGATCTCCTCTAGAGCAGTGATGTTTTGGGGCTGTTGCTGGGCAACACGGACTTTCAACTCCCTCCAAAGATTTTCTATGTGGTTCATGCTGAAAGACCCAGCCACGTTTCGTCTTCAATGCCCTTGCTGATGGAAGGAGGTTTTCACTCAAAATCTCATGACACATGGCCCCATTCATTCTTTCCTTTACACGGATCAGTCGTCCTGGTCCCTTTGCAGAAAAACAGCCCCAAAGCATGATTTTTCCACCCCCATGCTTCACAGTAGGTATGGTGTTCTTTGGATGCAACTCAGCATTCTTTTTCCTCCAAACACAAGTTTTTACCAAAAAGTTATATTTTCTCCAAACACAAATAAATTGTCTTAGGCCATAAATACATAATGTTACCACTTTGTTTCTTCTGGCCAGATGGGACAGGGCATATAGAGGCCAACAGTTGATCAGACTGATACTGCAGGTCAGATCACTAATGTTTAGGTGTAGGCTGCTA
Source organism: Oncorhynchus keta (assembly GCF_023373465.1). NCBI lineage: Eukaryota > Metazoa > Chordata > Actinopteri > Salmoniformes > Salmonidae > Oncorhynchus > Oncorhynchus keta. Next base: position 32,438,838 of record NC_068425.1, on the reverse strand, counting down.
CAACATTTCTCTGAAGACTTTTTGCTTGTCTATTGGGAGTGAGTTATTTTCATGTTTGCTAAAATAATACCAGTGGGAAGAGGATGGCACATGTCTATATAAATCAGAGCGCACTCTGCACGACCTGTAATTTCTGTGAATCTGATTGGTCAAAGAGGTGGCACCACAGGTCCCAGAGTGGTGAGGACATTTTTTTCTTCTGCTGTAAAGTTACTCCAGGAGATTTTTTTTCCCCCTGAAAGCAACAAACTGGAAGGATGTATGGAAGGATGCGACTGGAAGGATGTATGTAACACTGTGTGGCTATAATCAGCCCTGGGAGGACTTGAGTGCCCTGTACACCAATATACTGTACACCTTATACTTTACAGGCCATTTGCTTTGTTATTTAAAGATGCCTGCAATTAATTTTTTTTAAATGTGATTTATATTAAATAAAAGTGCTTACTGGTTACTTCTAAAAATGCAATAAAATGAACTACAAATTAATTATAGTGCTCCAAGTGTTAATTTCTTCTGCCGTTCATTTGTTACAAGTTTTTTAAACGAACAAAAGGTGTTATTGAAACCCAGAATGGTTGTGTGTTGTTGGCCCATGTGGTTGTTTCGAAATTGAACAGTTCCTGAAAAATGCCATCCTAAATCCTGGGGTGTGTTCAACAGCGCACAATGTAGAAAGTTCAGATGAATAACAAACTCTTCTCTGACAGGAAGAAAGGAATCATGTAGGCTCTAATGGCATTTCTATCAGCAACGTTCAACATTTGTCTACTGATTGTGGCCCTTTAGTAGTTTGGGTTTAAACCAGGGCTTTATCTATGTAATGATATTGACCAAATTAAACCACTTTGATTCTTTCTTCCTTGCTTTATAAGCCAGAACATTATTCTTGGTGTATATTCTTCAGTGGATTAATATTCTGTTCATTCTTATGCACAATGGTATGTTCCTGTGCTAATAGAATTAGGAAACTGAGGATGTCTTGCAAACTGGTTGTTATACAATTGGCATATTCAGCCAGTTGGATTATGTTATTAGCACAGGAGTGGTAAAAGTGCCACACTGACTGACATCACTGGGTTGAATTCACTATAACTGCTTTATTCAATTGAATGGCTTCTCTGCTTATCTTACTACGGACAAAAATATTCAATTTCTCTGCAACGTAGATGGTAAACCTGGTTGTTTTGGTTCACAGTGAAGGTAAGCATTTCTCTTTAATCTTGTACTGGAGTCCACATTGCAGATGGGCACAGGCATAAAATCACCACACTGCTAACCTTAAATTAAGATAAAAAAAAGCACATTTCCTTCATGAATTATAATTTTGACTGCAGCTGGCCTAAGGGGAAATCGCCCAGGTCTGCCTCCAGGACAAGACTCATGACAAACATCAACCTGTTCAGTGTAATGTTTACAGTGGGTATTCATTCACCATCCCTTGGATGTAAAAAATGTTTTTGCGGAATTGAAATCGATTTTGAAAAAATAGGGATCCCCCCCAAAAAAGACAAATGAATAAAAATAGGAATCCCCCCAAAAAATACAGACAAATTAATAAAAAAATAGGAATCCCCCCCAAAAAATACAGACAAATGAATAAAAAAATAGGAATCCCCCCAAAAAAATACAGACAAATGAATAAAAAAATAGGAATCCCCCAAAAAAAAAAATACAGACAAATGAATAAAAAAATAGGAATCCCCCCAAAAAATACAGACAAATGAATAAAAAATAGGAATCCCCCAAAAAAAATACAGACAAATGAATAAAAAAATAGGAATCCCCCCAAAAAAAAATACAGACAAATGAATAAAAAAATAGGAATCCCCCCCCAAAAAAAAATACAGACAAATGAACAAAAACTAGTTGTAAAGTATTAACTGCCTTTAGACAAGCCTAAATTAGGTTAAGGGAAAGCATTTGGCTTAAATCTCATAAATGACATGGACTGAAATAGTGGTTTACATGATTTTTGAGTGACTACCCTTCCTCTGTTCCTTCTACATCTGCAAGGTTCCTCAAAGACCAGGGAGCTTTTTGAAAGGCTTATAAAGAAGGGCAGTGATTGGTAGATGGGTAACAAAGTTAACAATTATGCTGTGGATTATGTATAACACCACCCAGACATAAAAGATAGTCGTCTTTCTGAACTGAGCTGCAGGACAGGAAGGAAACTGCTCAGGGGTGTCACCACAAGGCCAATGGGGATATTAAAATGACTACGGACATCAATGGCTGTGATGGGAGAAAACTGAGGATGGATCAACATCGTAGTGAATCTACAATAATGACCTAAATGACAGTGAAAATAAAAATATTCCAAAACATGCATCTTGTATGTAACAAGGTACTAAAGTAATACTGCAAAAAACATCTTGAATGATACACTTTTTGGTTTAAATGCAAAGCATTAAGTTTGGGGCAAATCCAACAACATATCACTGAGTAACTGCCTCCTTATTTTCAAGCATATTGGTGGGCTATATAAATACATTTGATTTGAATTTGATTTGCATCATGGTATGTGTATCCTTGACCTTGGCAAAGACTGGGGAGTTTTTCAGGATAAAAAGATACAGGATGGAGCTAAGCACAGGTAAAATCCAAAAGAAAAACCTGCTTCAGTCTGCTTACACCAGACACTGGGAGAGGAATGCACCTTTCAGAAATACAATAATCTACAAAGTTCCTGACTGGTCACATCAGTTTTGACTGAAATGTCCTTGAAAATTGCAGTCTAGCAAATATTGGGCAAATATTGCCTAATCTCGGTGTGCAAAGCTCTCAGAGACTTAGGGCTCTATTCAATCAGATCCTCTTTAGCCAACATCCGCATAGCAGTTGTTTTGGCGGTGTCTGAGGTGGAACCGTGTTAGAGCTCTCAAATCCACAAGTGGCTCCTGGAATTATAGCTAAAACAGATGGGGCCACATATTGCCATTGACTGCACGGAGTTGCATTAAGAGAAAACCCTGTAATCTTGTTTAAAAGTTTCAACCACCCCAAAATATCTCACTATAAAGAACACGTAGCCTATAAAACACTATATTACTACCATTACTACTGCCATCACTACCAATACTACTACTACTACTTCACAATAAGTGCTACTTCACAATAAATACTTCTAGACAAGCAAGCATACCACATTTACTTCTGTAAATGTCATTTTCTAGTTGTTTTAATAAATTTCATACATTTGATTAGACAAACTCTGTTCTCATTATGGCCCATATAAAACCGTTTTGCAACTGATTAATCACTGACTTCCCCTCCACAGAGATTGATAAGGTCTGAAAGGGACATCCCCATTGGCCAAGCCTGCAGTCTTTCTTGGTAAACTGATGATTTTGGTAACTTGCCTGAAAATGGGAAAATTGTGGTTTACACACAGAAATGCCAGAACTTGTCAGTCTCTTAATTAAACAACATGAAAGAAGCTGAAAAATCTAGTTTTCTGACAATGTGTAGCACTACCTAGCATGCTTGCTAGCTTGTTATCACCCACATGAGTGCGAAGCTGGTGTGGTTAGGCTGGTTAGTTACCGCTAAATAGTGTATCTCGGCCTGAGTAATAGGATAAATGTGTCTCTGCTCGCCCTGACTAAAAGTTACACTTCCAGTGTAGCAGGCTTAAAAAAAATGTATTTTGTGACGCCCCTGGAATTCTTTGCAGTTTGGTTGTTTTCTGTTAAAAGTTCCCTGCCTAATGGGACAACAACAGAGCAGGCTCAACTTGCCTAGCTGCCATAATGGACATAAATTGTCCATCTTTCACTTAAAAAATGGGTATAAACCAGAAAGATCAGTTTTTTTTTACTGGAATTCCTTACAATTTTGTGGTTTTCTGTAGAAGAAAACACTTGGGTCAACTCTAACCCTGTAAGCCTTAAAGTCCCTGCATCAGCTCTTGGACCAACAGGCTCTGATACAGCTTCTACCCCAAGTCATAAAACTGCTTAATAAGATGACTAAATAGTAAATTAATTGGTGACTCGGACTACATGCGTTGACCTTATCTTACAGTGACTATATTCACACCCACACGACTATAAATAAATACACAGTACATACTGTACACGCACACTGAACGTACACTCTCACACAAAACCTACACATGTTGACATACAATACACACACACACACTTTTACACATCATATGCTGCTACTCTGCTCTTTATTTGACTATTATTATTATCTATCCTGATGCCTTGTCACATTACCCTGCCTTCATGTACATATCTACCTCAAATACCTTATTATTATCTATCCTGATGCCTAGTCACATTACCCTGCCTTCATGTACATATCTACCTCAAATACCTTATTATTATCTATCCTGATGCCTAGTCACTTTAACCTGCCTTCATGTACATATCTACCTCAAATACCTTATTATTATCTATCCTGATGCCTACACATTACCTGCCTTCATGTACATATCTACCTCAAATACCTTATTATTATTATCTATCCTGATGCCTTCATGTCACATTACCCTGCCTTCATGTTCATGTACATATCTACCTCAAATACCTTATTATTATCTATCCTGATGCCTAGTCACATTACCCTGCCTTCATGCCTTCAAATGTACATCCTGATCACATTACCCTGCCTTCATGTAATACCTTATTATTATTATCTATCCTGATGCCTAGTCACATTACCCTGCCTTCATGTACATATCTACCTCAAATACCTTATTATTATCTATCCTGATGCCTAGTCACATTACCCTGTCTTCATGTATGTACATAAATACCTCGTACCTCTGCACATTGATCTGGTACTAGTACCCCTGTATATAGCTCCATTCTTGTGTATTTTATTCCATTTGTGTTACTATTTTCATGATAATGGTTTTACTCTGTTTTGTTGGGAAGGGCTCGTAATCAAGCATTTCATGGTAAAGTTGATCCCCGTTGTATTCAGCTCATGTGACGAATAACATTTGATTTGACTTGAAATGAATAGGAGTGTCTCACGCTCTGCAAAAGTATTTAGTATTTAGAGTATTTAGCAGCTCTTATTCCTGGGATCCAAACAGGAACAAAACAATTACATCACAACAAAACAACACCCTACATCATAAATAAACCAATACATCATACAATAAATTACTACGTTATTACTCTAATATTACACATTTACAATATATAATGTACAATACTACAATCTTAGTGTGTGTGTGTGTGTGTGTGTGAGAGTGTGAGAGTGTGTGTGTGTCTGTGCACGTGTGTCCTCACAGCACGTCAATACCTCTCACAAAGACAAGTTGTGATGCAGTCAATCTCTCCTCTACTTTGAGCCAGGAGAGATTGACATGAAACGTTATTGATATTAGCCCTTTGTGTACATTTAAGGGGGAAGGGCACTCAAAATGTATGGCACTGAAACAAATGAATGATGATTGGCTGAAATGAATTGATAATAATAAGATTGTGGGAGCTGTTTTGGTTGACCAGTGCAGCTTATTACATTATCAATTAGTCTGGTGTTATAAAAAACATATGTGTTATGTCTTTACATTATCTGCTATATCGTGGATTGAGAGTTAGCTGTCTAATAGAACACAGCCTGTTCTTTAATGGATGCCTCTCTAACAAACCAGGTAGAACTAAACCTCATCTAAAACCCTGAACCTCATCTAAAACCCTGAACCCTCATCTAAAACCCTGTACCTCATCTAAAACCCTGAACCTCATCTAAAACCCTAAACCTCATCTAAAACCCTCAACCTAATCTAAAACCCTGAACCTCATCTAAAACCCTGAACCTCATCTAAAACCCTGAACCTCATCTAAAACCCTGAACCTCATCTAAAACCCTGAACCTCATCTAAAACCCTGAACCTCATCTAAATCTTGTCACGATCTTGGCATCAGTGAAGGTCTGTGAGGGAACACTGGTGGCGCATTCCGTGTGACAGCGTGAGGGAGATTCCTGTCTGACCAAAGACGACCTGGACCCACCCAGACCAGACTTTTACTGAGAGGTGCCCGGGGGAAGATACCTGATCCGGCAAACGTCTGAGGGACACGTCTACTGGATTTCAGTAAGTCAACTGTCACGCCCTGACCATAGAGAGCTGTTTATTCTCTATATTGGTTGGGACGTGACAGTGACTAGGGTGTGTTATCTAGGTGATTAATGATCAATGTTGGCCTGGTATGGTTCCCAATCAGAGGCAGGTGTTTATCGTTGTCGCTGATTGGGGATCATATTTAGGCAGCCATTTCCCCATTGTGCTTTGTGGGATCCTGTCTAGGTATAGTTGCCTGTGACGGTCTACCGTCTAGCGACGGCCTGCAGTCCAGAGCCTCCAGCGACGGTCTGCGGTCCAGAGCCTCCACTCTCCCCTGGGTGAAGGCGTCTTTGCTGAACCTGGCAGGTGGACCTGGGCACTGTTTGATCCCAGGTGATCTCGTGGTGGTCAAAGACGTACTTCAGGAGAAAGAGTTGTCAGGACCCCCCGTTGGAGAGGGTCGTACCAAGTTCTTCTAACCACACCCACTGCGGGGAAGGTGAGAGAGATACCTGGATCCACGTGTCACACTGCAGATGATCCAGGAGAAGATGGGGCCTCGCCAGTTACGGTGGTGCAGTGTGGCCCCCTGCATTAGCACATTAGTTTAGTCACGGTAATTACACTTCTCCAAGCACTGATGCTGCTGATGGTCATTAGTAGACTACCAAACTTGCTAACTGCCTGGTACTCTGCAATATAGTGTTTCTCTAATCACTCTGACATCAATGCAAGTGTAATCGAAAATCTAATCAAACACTTCATGAGAGCCCATGGGGTCATGTTGCACAACATTTCTATAGGATATACAATTGCACATCAAAACATGTGATGGCCTCTATTAAAAAGAAGTGGTTCCCATCAGGTTTCTTTAGGCTAGGCCTACTATATTTATTTCTCAACTATTGCCGCTTTCCATGTTGTCTGTAGCTTGTGAGGTGTGGAAACACTTTGTTGCTTTTATGAATTTTGTCTTGCTGCATTTTGTCCTATGTCTGTCTGTATGCTGTCTGTTGTCCTATGCTCTGTCTGTATGCTACGTCTTGCTTGTCCTATGTTGCTCTGTCTGTATGCTATGTCTTGTCTTGTCCTTGCTTGTCCTATGTTGCTCTGTCTATATGTATGCTTGTCCTATGTTGCGTCTGTATGCTATGTCTTGTCCTATGTTGCTGTCTGTCTGCATGCTCTGTCTGCATGCGTCTTGCTTGTCCTATGTTGCTCTGTCTGTATGCTATGTCTTGCTTGTCCTATGTTGCTCTGTCTGTATGCTACGTCTTGCTTGTCCTATGTTGCTCTGTCTGTATGCCACATCTTACTTGTCCTATGTTGCTCTGTCTGTATGCCACGTCTTGCTTGTCCTATGTTGCTCTGTCTGTATGCTACGTCTTGCTTGTCCTATGTTGCTCTGTGTGTGCTCACTGCTCAATGATTGTCTATATTGTAATTGTTTTTAATAACCTGTCCAGGGACTGCGGTTGAAAATTAGCCGGCTAGTTAAAACCGCCACTTTTACTGAAACGTTGATTAATGTCCACTGTCCCTGTAAAAATAAAATAAACTCAAACTCAAGTGCAGAGATGTATTTTTTCCCCTGACCTTGTTTCGAAACAGGTGAATGAAAATGGTCTAAATCAAAACTAATTTCACATATATTTAGTATATGTAAAGACAAGATCAAATCAAGAATAGTCTGATGGGTGACAATATGAGCCTATCACTTGTGAATGATGCCCAGCTTAAGGCAAGAAACAATGCCTTTTTTGGGGGGGGACTGTTTTGATTCATAGTCGCACACCTCATGTAGTTGTCACGAACGTTATAAGGAGAGGACCAAGATGCAGCATGGTATGTTTCCATCCTTTTAATTAGGAAGAGAAAAACTAAGAACAAAAACAATAAAGCGCACTAACGAAATGTGCCGCTGATACTGGCAACTATACCTAGACAAGATCCCACAAAGCACAATGGGAAAATGGCTACCTAAATATGATCCCCAATCAGAAACAACGATAAACAGCAGCATCTGATTGGGAACCATACTAGGCCAACATAGAAATATAATTAACCTAGATAACCCACCCTTAATCCAACTAACCAACATAGAGAATAAAAGCTCTCTATGGTCAGGTTTGTAATCACAACTAAAGTGGCCCACAAATGTCTAAAATTAAGCACATTAATTCGCTTTACAACGAGTGTAGAGCCTAACTGGCATACATACTGTATGCAGCGCGCGAGTTTCAAGTTTGGGGAAGATAATTTCACCATAAAAATGCACCTTTATAATAAAAGCATTACACGCAGAAATGCATTTGTGGTCACTTTTGAGAATTGTGTTTCCGCTAATGGAACGTTTGCGTTTAAAGCATACTGTCGTGTGCACATTGCTGCACGTATAATGTGAATAAATAGCCTAATAGTTTATCAACATTTAAGCAAAACACTCTGATCTGCTGGGTCAGCCTCATTGCGTAAAAACGTTTTTTTATTTATGCTAGTGGTAGTACTATATCGCATTCCACAACTGTCCCAGACTATGTTTGGAATATTTATGTCTAGCACAGAATAGAATAGGTAAACTGTTGTACTATGGGGGATAGTAGATTGACATAGGCTAGTGCTTTTGCTGTTCGTTAGGCCTACTTATCTTGCTGGCTGACGAAAAGTAAATGTGGACAGTTGTTCCAATATCTTCAATATGCACCTCAGAATTGGATAAGGACGTGCACAGTTGCGTACCCGATGTGTCTGCCTTTGCCTGTATCCTATGAGAAAGACCCGATCATTTGATGGAGAGCCGTGTGAATGAGAGGTGCTTCAGAGCGGGCAGCATTTAGGAAGAAGGGCTGTAAAAGACATGGATATTTTAGGGTGCATTATGGCCACACAAAGGGGATGCCTCCGGGAAATTTAAGGCATTATCTATAGCTTCTCAAATTGTGAATGAGAGAGTGACGAAGTGTTTACAGCCTGCGCAACAAAACAAAGCAGATCTCATGCCTTTCAAGCGACTTTTTTCAATTCATCATTAGAGTTGCATCATGCAAGCTTACAATGTATTAAAAAATCAAAACATATAGCCCAACGTTTGTTGAACAACTACAGTTTCATTAGTACCTCTAAATTAAGTATGTAGGAGTACCTATTTCTTTGTTAACCGCTCAACACAGAATAGCCGCACGTGCGCACTCAAATCGTTTGGAGAAAATATCCTTTCTATTTTATTCAGCATTGTTAAATTTGATTCTTTATACTATAAAATAATGCCACGGAATTCTAAGCAAATCTTCTCTGCTAAATGAACTAGTGCAGCCCACAACCATATGGCATAGCCAGATCAGGACCTGACATAAGGACAACTCAGTATGCTATTCTGTTCTTCTGAAATAGACTACATTTTCTTAATTTCATGTTTCTTTAGACCAATCTAAAATAAATGATGGATTTAATGTGAAGGTGTAGCCTATATTACATGGATGTATTATACTTTGTCTAATGTAAATGTTCCAAAATTCTGCGTCAGTGGCTTGTAGGCTATATGTGGAAGCCAGGAGATGCTGAATGTGTTCATGTTAATTAACGGTAAATTACGTGAGACCCACAGTTATTTGCTTGACAATCGTGACCGCCACAGCCCTACTTATAAGTTAACCCGTTAACAGCCCTACAATAAGGAGAAATGTGCCATGTTTGTTTTGTTTTTAAACCTTACAATAGGGGTAAAAGCAGAACATTGTTTGAGAGTGATTTGTGTGTATTAGCAGTAGTGGTTGTCCGACAAGAAAGAGTAGAAGGGTCCTAGTTGAAAGTAATAAAGACAATCAGTTGATGTCCAATTTCATGAGTGTTGACAGTATGTGTTATTAGTGGCTTTCAGATATCACTCTAATATTGCAATATCTTAGTAATTTGAAGAAGCTAATGTTTCAATACAAGGCCACATGATGAACAGAGGGATTGAGCCTTGGGACTGATATTAAATGAAAGGCTGCCATCTGGTGTTTGGGTTAAAGATAAGCCTCCTGTGGACCAATCGATAACCCTCCAATGAAAGTGAGTGGTACTCACTGAACTCAGGGTGTAAGGGACACAGTGGAAGCATATGTTTTTCACCCTTTCCAATTATTTTCACTCAATTCGATAGTTTGAATAACACCAGTCCAGAATTGAAGTAGATCCAAGTAAATGTTTAAGTACCGAATATTGAATTGATAAGTCAGCGCCAACTTTTTGAAGGCCCTAGTGGATTTGTTAAACAACACGTTTTATATTTTGTCTATTTGACATCCCAGAGAAAGTTAATACAGAACAGATGTCAACACAACCCGATTGTGGTAAGAGCTATGGAAACAATGATTAAACACTGAGAGATGTATTTACCTCTGAGTCTACGGATCCCTTGTGGATGTGTGTGTGTTTTAATAGATTCACTCCTGTTGATAGAAGTACAAACTTGCCTGTAGATTTGACCTTCATTATGATGATAGTATTTCCATAAATTAAATTGTGTAATGAAGCATGTGTGTAACTGATTGACTTACTAGAATGAAGGGTTTGAAAGGATAAACTATCTGGTTTTATGTGTTGATTTAGCTTACTTTAATATAAGTATTGCGATAGAACCTCATTTGACAGTTTAAGCCATAAATTAATGATTACCTTAAAATGTTACAATCGTTACCACAGAAGTGGTAAAAGGAGGGAGTGTGAGGGAACATTTTGTTGTCTGCAGAGATAGCCTTGAATTGTACACAGCATTTCCTCTCACTCTATCTTGCTTCGTGCAGTTGACTGTGACCTCTTCAGACCAATTGGCAGTACGCCCAGAACATTGCAAACGCAACACAGTACGTCCAGAACCAAAAGGATTATCTCAGTTTCAAGGTCTCAGCTTTGAGAGAAGAAGCCTTGTGAGGTGTCACTCAGTCACATGCAGGAACCAATGTTAAAAGTGAATAATGTAAATTATTCTTGTATGACTGGTTTGTGTAGCATTACATAAGGACTGAAAGGGAACAACAGCCTTGGCAGAGTTTTCATCAAGCTTGGACTGAGTTTGTGAACCTCTCCAGACATCATAATAAAGAGTGATTCATTTCATATTGACATCAGGTGTCCCTGGTGTTGAATCTCCACCACACCATGCAAATAAACTGATATCTCCAGCTTGAACAGACAGATTTTGATGGAGATTTTTGTATTAAGCCAATTAGATTTCCAAGGGGCGTGGTCATCAATTGTAACGTTCTTTAAGGTGAAGGCTGCTACAAAATATGTTCCACACCCGACCCACATTACCTGTGATTTGATTGGTCAAGGAGGTGGCACCACAGGTCCCAGAGTGTGTTTTTCTTCTCCTGCTCTCGTGATTTCTATTTTACTGAAAACAACAACACTGTAAGTACTTCTAGTAGGCGTTGCCTAAAACAGATATGCCTGGTTCATCCCCATTGTTTAAGTGAAAGACGGACAGTTTATGACATGTATTGCAGCCGGGCATGTTGAGCCTGCTGTGTGGTTGTCCCATTAGGCAGATTATTTTTTAAACTGAATTACATTTACATTTAAGTCATTTAGCAGACGCTCTTATCCAGAGCGACTTACAAATTGGTGCATACACCTTATGACATCCAGTGGAACAGCCACTTGCATCTAAATCTTTTTTTTTTGGGGGTGAGAAGGATTACTCACCCTTACTTACCCTATCCTAGGTATTCCTTGAAGAGGTGGGGTTTCAGGTGTCTCCGGAAGGTGGTGATTGACTCCGCTGTCCTGGCGTCGTGAGGGAGTTTGTTCCACCATTGGGGGCCAGAGCAGCGAACAGTTTTGACTGGGCTGAGCGGGAACTGTACTTCCTCAGTGGTAGGGAGGCGAGCAGGCCAGAGGTGGATGAACGCAGTGCCCTTGTTTGGGTGTAGGGCCTGATCAGAGCCTGGAGGTACTGAGGTGCCGTTCCCCTCACAGCTCCGTAGGCAAGCACCATGGTCTTGTAGCGGATGCGAGCTTCAACTGGAAGCCAGTGGAGAGAGCGGAGGAGCGGGGGGTGACGTGAGAGAACTTGGGAAGGTTGAACACCAGACGGGCTGCGGCGTTCTGGATGAGTTGTAGGGTTTTAATGGCACAGGCAGGGAGCCCAGCCAACAGCGAGTTGCAGTAATCAAGACGGGAGATGACAAGTGCCTGGATTAGGACCTGCGCCGCTTCCTGTGTGAGGCAGGGTCGTACTCTGCGGATGTTGTAGAGCATGAACCTACAGGAACGGGACACCGCCTTGATGTTAGTTGAGAACGTCAGGGTGTTGTCCAGGATCACGCCAAGGTTCTTAGCGCTCTGGGAGGAGGACACAATGGAGTTGTCAACCGTCGAGATCATGGAACGGGCAGTCCTTCCCCGGGAGGAAGAGGAGCTCCGTCTTGCTGAGGTTCAGCTTGAGGTGGTGATCCGTCATCCACACTGATATGTCTGCCAGACATGCAGAGATGCGATTCGCCACCTGGTCATCAGAAGGGGAAAGGAGAAGATTAATTGTGTGTCGTCTGCATAGCAATGATAGGAGAGACCATGTGAGGTTATGACAGAGCCAAGTGACTTGGTGTATAGCGAGAATAAGAGAGGGCCTAGAACAGAGCCCTGGGGGACACCAGTGGTGAGAGCGCGTGGTGAGGAGACAGATTCTCGCCACGCCACCTGGTAGGAGCGACCTGTCAGGTAGGACGCAATCCAAGCGTGGGCCGCGCCGGAGATGCCCAACTCGGAGAGGGTGGAGAGGAGGATCTGATGGTTCACAGTATCGAAGGCAGCCGATAGGTCTAGAAGGATGAGAGCAGAGGAGAGAGAGTTAGCTTTAGCAGTGCGGAGCGCCTCCGTGATACAGAGAAGAGCAGTCTCAGTTGAATGACTAGTCTTGAAACCTGACTGATTTGGATCAAGAAGGTCATTCTGAGAGAGATAGCGGTAGAGCTGGCCAAGGACGGCACGCTCAAGAGTTTTGGAGAGAAAAGAGAGAAGGGATACTGGTCTGTAGTTGTTGACATCGGAGGGATCGAGTGTAGGTTTTTTCAGAAGGGGTGCAACTCTCGCTCTCTTGAAGACGGGAGGGACGTAGCCAGCGGTCAGGAATGAGTTGATGAGCGAGGTGAGGTAAGGGAGAAGGTCTCCGGAAATGGTCTGGAGAAGAGAGGAGGGGATAGGGTCAAGCGGGCAGGTTGTTGGGCGGCCGGCCGTCACAAGACGCGAGATTTCATCTGGAGAGAGAGGGAGAAAGAGGTCAGAGCATAGGGTAGGGCAGTGTGAGCAGAACCAGCGGTGTCGTTTGACTTAGCAAACGAGGATCGGATGTCGTCGACCTTCTTTTCAAAATGGTTGACGAAGTCATCTGCAGAGAGGGGGGGAGGAGGGGGGCATTCAGGAGGGAGGAGAAGGTGGCAAAGAGCTTCCTAGGGTTAGAGGCAGATGCTTGGAGCGGAGCGGGAGGGGAGGACCGAGCCGGCCTGGAGGATAGGGGACATAGGGAGTCAAAGGATGCAGTAAGGGAGGAGAGGAGGGTTGAGGAGGCAGAATCAGGAGATAGGTTGGAGAAAGTTTGAGCAGAGGGAAGTTACACCTGAACTGTAAGTAATTTCAGTAGGAGCTTTGCAAAATATATATTTTTTACTTTTAGTCAGGGCGAGCAGAGCGTGAGCCACTTTATCCTGCTATTCCAGCTGAGATACACTATATAGCGGTAACTCACCTAGCCATGCTAGCTTCGCCCTCATGTGGGTGCTAACAAGCATGCTAAGCAGTGTTAGGTATCAACAGCCATTGTCAACCAATCAAGTAGGGGTTGGAAGCTCTGGTGAGGTTCGATTGTTTACTCGCAAGCAATATCACCAAATATTTGCTTGATGATCAGCTTTGCCCAACTTTAGTCCCGCCCTGTTCAGCTCCCTCTCCCATGCTCGCATCTCCCAATGGTCCCTGGCCACTCTGCTTCTCACCGCTTTACAGTCATTGAAAATGAATGGGAAGCTGTTGTTTCACCATGTGATACTGTCTCCAGTGTATATACCCTGTCAGACGTGAGCTGCAGGTTGAAATCCTGAAATCACGCTCTGCAAAAGTTTGTAGTATGTGTCCGATGTAGCAGTCCAGAAAAACAGATTTTCTGCTTCCTCCCTGTCGTTTAATTAAGGGACCGACAATTTCTGGCATTTCTGCGTGTTAACAACTATCGGGTAAATGACCATAATCTTCAGCAACCATAAAATACTGCTGATTTGGCTGATGGGAAAGTGCCTTTCAGACCTTAAAGTCTCTGTGTGTCGGGTATGACATAGTGATTAATCAGTTACAGAATGGTTTTATATGGGCTATGGTGGCCTTTTCTAATCAGGTCACACAGATTTAAACTCCTGGAAAAACTCCTGGCCCTATAAGGAGGATGAAAACCCTGTCATACTGCAGCAACCTTAATCATTTGAATTATATTTTAAAACTGGAATAACAGGGGAGTTTTCCTTACACAGACACAGAGACAACTGTGATTAGACAATACAACTAACAGGACAGAGTTTGTTTTATGCAGTGTTGCATCATGTAGGCCCAGGGATAGAAATGGCCTGTGTCCAAAATCCTTCAATTCCATCCCTGTGTATTCATACTACTTGACTTATTCCACATTTTGTTGTGTTCTAGTCTTAATTCAAAATGTATTACATTTATGTTTTTTCTTCACCCATCGACACAGACTACCCCATAGTGAAAACCCGTTTTTACATACGTTTTCACACCCCTGAGTCAATACTTTGTAGAAGCAACTTTGGCCACGATTGCAGCTGTGAGTATCTCTGGGTAAGTCTCTAAGAGCTTTCCACACCACACATCAGCGATTACAGCTGTGAGTATCTCTGGGTAAGTCTCTAAGAGCTTTCCACACCACACATCAGCGATTACAGCTGTGAGTATCTCTGGGTAAGTCTTTAAGAGCTTTCCACACCACACATCAGTGATTGCAGCTGTGAGTATCTCTGGGTAAGTCTCTAAGAGCTTTCCACACCACACATCAGCGATTGCAGCTGTGAGTATCTCTGGGTAAGTCTCTAAGAGCTTTCCACACCACACATCAGCGATTACAGCTGTGAGTATCTCTGGGTAAGTCTCTAAGAGCTTTCCACACCACACATCAGCGATTACAGCTGTGAGTATCTCTGGGTAAGTCTCTAAGAGCTTTCCACACCACACATCAGCGATTACAGCTGTGAGTATCTCTGGGTAAGTCTTTAAGAGCTTTCCACACCACACATCAGTGATTGCAGCTGTGAGTATCTCTGGGTAAGTCTTTAAGAGCTTTCCACACCACACATCAGTGATTGCAGCTGTGAGTATCTCTGGGTAAGTCTCTAAGAGCTTTCCACACCACACATCAGTGATTACAGCTGTGAGTATCTCTGGGGTAAGTCTCTAAGAGCTTTCCACACCACACATCAGCGATTACACCTGTGAGTATCTCTGGGTAAGTCTTTAAGAGCTTTCCACACCACACATCAGTGATTGCAGCTGTGAGTATCTCTGGGTAAGTCTCTAAGAGCTTTCCACACCACACATCAGTGATTGCAGCTGTGAGTATCTCTGGGGTAAGTCTTTACTTTCCACACCACACATCAGTGATTGCAGCTGTGATATCTCTGGGTAAGTCTTTAAGAGCTTTCCACACCACACATCAGTGATTGCAGCTGTGAGTATCTCTGGGGTAAGTCTCTAAGAGCTTTCCACACCACACATCAGCGATTACAGCTGTGAGTATCTCTGGGTAAGTCTCTAAGAGCTTTCCACACCACACATCAGCGATTACACCTGTGAGTATCTCTGGGTAAGTCTTTAAGAGCTTTCCACACCACACATCAGTGATTGCAGCTGTGAGTATCTCTGGGTAAGTCTCTAAGAGCTTTCCACACCACACATCAGTGATTACAGCTGTGAGTATCTCTGGGGTAAGTCTTTAAGAGCTTTCCACACCACACATCAGTGATTGCAGCTGTGAGTATCTCTGGGTAAGTCTCTAAGAGCTTTCCACACCTGGATTGTACATCATTTACCTATTATTATTTACCTATTATTCTTTTCAAAACGCTTAAAGCTCTGTCAAATGTGTTGTTGATCATTGCTAGACTATTTTCAAGTTTTGTCAATGATTTTCTAGCAGATTTAAGTCAAAGCTGTAACTCGGCCACTCAGGAACATTCACTGTCTTGGTAAGAAAATCCAGTGTTGATTTGGCCTTGAATTTTAGGCTATTGTCCAGCTGAAAATAAAATTATTCTCCCAGTGTCTGGTGGAAAGCCTGTGCTGTGCTAAATTTGGTTTCTTCTTTTTTTTTATCCCAAAAACTCCTCAGTCCTAACATGATGCAACCACCCTTATGCTTGAAAATATGTAGAGTGGTACTCAGTAATGTGTTGTATTGGATTTGCCCCAAACGTAACACTTTGTATTCAGAACAAAAAGTGAATTGCATTGTAACATTTTTAGCAGAATTACTTTAGTTCTTTATTGTAAAATGGATGCATGTTTTGGAATATTTTTATTCTATACAGGGTTCCTTCTTTTCACTCTGTCAATTAGGTTAGTATTGTTGCGTAACTACAATGTGGACCGGACCCATCGTCAGTTTTCTCTTATCACAGCCATTAAACTATGTTGCTGTTTTAAAGTCACCACTGGCCTAATAGTGAAATCCATGAGCACTTTTCTTCCTCTCCGCCAACTGAGTTAGGAAGGATGCCTGTATCTTAGTATTTACTGGGTGTATTGATACACCACCCAATGTATATTTAATAACTGCACCATGCTCAAAGGGATATTCAATGTCTGCTTTTTGTTTACCCACCTACCAATGGGTGCCCTTCTTTGTCATGCATTGGAAAACCTCCCTGGTCTTTGTGGTTGAATCTGTGTTTGGAATTCACTGTTTGACTGTGGGACCTTACAGATAATTGTATGAGAGGGGTACAGAGATGAGGTAGTCATTCAAAAATCATGTTAAACACTACTCCAGGGGGTAGTGAGGTCTGCACAACGCATCACCGGGGGCAAACTACCTGCCCTCCAGGACACCTACACCACCCGACGTTACAGGAAGGCCATAAAGATCATCAAGGACATCAACCACCCGAACCACTGCCTGTTCACCCCGCTATCATCCAGAAGGCGAGGTCAGTACAGGTGCATCAAAGCTGGGACCGAGAGACTGAAAAACAGCTTCTATCTCAAGGCCATCAGACTGTTAAACAGCCACCACTAACATTGAGTGGCCGCTGCCAACACACTGACACTGACTCAACTCCAGCCACTTTAATAATGGGAATTGATGGGAAATGATGTAAATATATCACTAGCCACTTTAAACAATGCCACCTTATATAATGTTACTTACCCTACATTATTCATCTCATATGCATACGTATATACTGTACTCTACATAATCGACTGCATCCTTATGTAATACATGTATCACTAGCCACTTTAACTATGCCACTTTGTTTACTTTGTCTACATACTCATCTCATATGTATATACTGTACTCGATACCATCTACTGTATGCTGCTCTGTACCATCACTCATTCATATATCCTATGTACATATTCTTTATCCCCTTACACTGTGTATAAGACAGTAGTTTTGGAATTGTTAGATTACTTGTTGGTTATCACTGCATTGTCGGAACTAGAAGCACAAGCATTTCGCTACACTCGCATTAACATCTGCTAACCATGTGTACAATTTGATTTGTATTGTACACAAAGTGAGTCCATGCAACTGACTATGTGACTTGTTAAGCACATTTTTACTACTGAACTTACTACTGAACTAATGAGTGCTTGTTTCCTTTGAAATGGTTGTGTTTGCATAGACTCAAATGTACAGCTTCATATGACTTAGCATTCTAGCTCCATCCTAGTGGGATAGTGGACTATTTCCATGGATAGAGAACAGAAGATTCAACAACAAAAAATGAATTCCAAAGCAAAATCATTTCCATGTGTCCTGTCTGTGCTTAGAGTTGAAACAGTCAACCCAAACTAAGCTAGCAGTATTATTAAAAGTCTTATGTGAAACATGTTCTCAGAATGTTATTTAATTATCTTCAAATAACCTATCATTTCTGTTAATAGAACATTAATAAAACTACCCAGGAAAACTTTCAGGAAACCATAGTAAAACATTCTCAGAACCTCCCTGCAACCTAAAAATAAATGTTCCCGGAACAGGTGAAGTTCACACTTCAGTTCTCAGAATGTTTAAAAAACAATACCTTTTACCAGTCAGGAAGCTGAGGGCTTTGTTCCCAGAACCAATGGGAAACCAAAACCTGCATTCCCACAACCAAATGTGCTGGAAGGCTTTCAAACAGCACTTCACACAAACAGATTGTATTCTTGGTGCGCATAGAATGGTATCATGAGTGCATTCAAATGTATGTTCTGTTGCTATTTTCTTCACAATATGACTCAGATAGGCCCATTCTGTTCAGGACAACCCAGGCTACACCAGATGACATCCCTGTGGATAAAAAAGATATAAACATTGATACTGTAAATTACATTCATTTTTAAATATAGAAATGTGTGGTTTGCTTGTATGACAAAGTGGTATTATAATCCTTAATGGCGTATCTTTCATAACACATCGACTCCTCTCAATGTAACGCGGGAGGGATGGTGTTATCTTCTTGTCTCTTGTGGTGCTCAAGTTTATAACGGCTGTCAGTCGGCTGTCAACCCCTACGAGTGCTGTGAAGTGGAGAACCTGAGCTCTTATTTACATTTACATAACATTTAAGTCATTTAGCAGACGCTCTTATCCAGAGCGACTTACAAATTGGTGCATACACCTTATGACAACCAGTGGAACAGCCACTTGCATCTAAATCTTGTTGGGGGGGAGAAGGGGTGTTATGTATAGCGTGTTACTGTACTTATCAACAACAACAATCTGCCATTTTCATCTCATATATGGGGTGACAGGGGCAAGTGAACTGAGCAGTTGGGTAAATTGAACCTGCTCTGAAATTTCCCCAGGTGTTTTAATTTTTTTTTTACTGAAACTACAACTTTAAGGAATTCCAGTAGGCTTAGCCAATTTTTTTTTCTATTGAACCTTTATTTAACTAGACAAATCAGTTTAAGAATAAAAATTATTATTTACAATGACGGCATACCCCGTCCAATCCCGGACTCGGGACTCCCAATCACAGAGTCTGCAGTGACGCCTCTTGCGCTGATAATGCAGTGCCTAAAATTGCTCCGGAGCCCCAAAAAAACAAAAACCGAGCTTTCAGTTTCATTCCCAATTTATGGCATTTATGGCAGCCGGGCATGTTGAGCCTGGTCTGTGGTTGTCCCGTTATCGGAGGATTTTTAAAAAATTGAATGGTTACGGTTCTGGATTAATAGAATGCTCAGCCTACCACAGGCTGGGTTCTGTCTGGAGGAGGAGCTCACAGCCTGCAATAAATAGCGGATGATTACGTTGAGTGTACTTTACTCCTCACTCTTTCATTCGTCAAATCCTTTAGTGATATTTTGGCGACCCCGTAATTCGATTCCAAATGACTCGGTATGTAAGCAGTTGTTTCATTACTCTGCTCGTTCTGTTCCTTTGGCGGGTCGAAGACATCGCAGACGCTTGCAGATGCTTCCCTCGGCATCCTCAACAGGCTTTTTGCAATGCAGAAGTTGGTACGGTAATTTGGCAACATTTTACTTCTCAGGTGAGAGCTATCAATACGCAACATGAGAACATTTTATGGATTGTCTGTGGTCGTAGTATAAATGATTTGGACATGATCATTAAGCTTATCTACATCTTCTCACACAGTTATTTACATAGTTAAGTAGGCGACAGTAAGATGGTTTAGAGCCAGGACTCTCCAACCCTGTTCCCGGAGAGCTGCCTTCCTGTAGGTTTTCAAGCCAACCCCTAGTTGTAATGAACCTTGTTCTGTTTATCAACCAGTTAATTATTAGAATTAGGTGCGCTAGCTTAGTGTTGGAGGAAACCTACAGGACTGCATCTCTCCAGGAACAGAATAGAGCCCTGCTACACTATATTTATCTAAGGTATGAAGTGTGCCTACAAATGAATTATTTGAGATGTATGTGTTTACATAACATTAAGGATACCTGCTCTTTCCTCGACATGGACTGGCCAGCTGTAAACTATGATCCCTTATTGATGTCACCTGTTAAATCCTCTTCAATCAGTGTAGATTAAGGAGAGGCAGGTTAAAGAAGCATTCTACACTGTTCTCTCTCCATATCACCCTTAAACCATCAGTGTGACTGACTAGTATACCGGAATAGATTTCAATAGCGTTAGTTAAACCATGTCTCCCTCTTCTAGTGATCAGGGCGAAGGTGGTTGGAAAGGAAGCGGTGTCTAACGCCATCAAGTATGACATCCAACAGATCAAGGTATGATTCTCCTTTTAAGTGATTCTATAAAAATGTCTTTCTCTAAATGGTAATGTAATTATTGTCACTCTTCCTACTGGTCCTAGACTATGGTGACATCTCCTATGTACTCAGCTGCTACTTCGTTAAAGATATCACTACATTCTCTACCAGAGTTGGTTGGCCCTTTTTACTAAGACTTCCACTGCCTGACATCATTATTAAGGCATAAGTTAGCCATGCCTGAGACTGGTAACTGGAAGTTCCTTATGGAGTTAGGTAAACCAGCTTTTATTGTGTATTTTTTGCTCCTGATTTGTGGAGCCTTGATAAAATATTTTACATTTTGGAAGAAAATTAATACAAAAAAGCAGAAAGCTGGTCTCATTTCGGAGTTTCTTATTTTGAGTTCTTTGTTTATTTTATTGTATTTCTAATTCAGGGCTCATCTGTAAAATGGATCTGGGTTAAATAATGATTGCTTGCACATTACAGATCTGTTGACATTAAAGGGTAAAGACTAACTGTGCCTGAGTGCTACAGTCAGTGAGGTTCCAAACTATATATGTAACTGGTTGACAGATCTTCCTTTCTCTCCTTGTGATTGGCTAGATGTTCAAAGGTTATGACCAGGTTATCCACGCCATCTACACTTACACCACTTCGTGCAGCGTGACTCTAGAAATCAACAAGGAATATCTCTTCACAGGTGCGGTTCTCACTATGTTACCCAAGTTCAACAGCCAACACTGGTTGCTGTGCATTGAAATGGCCATTGATAAAATACAGTTTTCATTGTCCGTAGCATATGTCTGCCCATAGCATAACCTCACCGCCTCCATGGGGCACTCTGACCACAATGTTTACATCAGCAAATCGCTTGCCCACAACGCCATACACGTGGTCTGCCGTTGATCGGTTTGGAGGTACTGCTAAATTCTCTAAAATGGGGGTGGCTTATGGTAGAGAAATCAGCATTCAATTCTCTGTAAACCGCTCTGGTGGACATTCCTGCAGTCAGTATGCCAATTGCACGCTTCCTCTACTTGAGACATCTGTGGCGTTGTGACAGAACTGTGCATGTTATTGTCCCCAGCACAAGGTGCACCTGGAAAATGATTATTCTGTTTAATCAGTTTCTTGCTATGCCACACCTGTCAAGTAGATGGATTATCTTGGTAAAGGAGAAGTGCTCACTAACATGGATGTAAACAAATTTGTTTGTTTGTATGAAACCACCCAGACATTATGCATACCCACCATGGTATTGGGTAGCTGCTGACATTTGATAACTTACCTGGTTTGGAAATTAAACTCGGGTCATCAAATTGCAGAGAACATATACATTTTGGCCAGCTTTTTTAAAGATTGTATTACAAGGTATGCCATATGTGTAGGATATGCCATGTTAGTATATGCAGCTGTAGGTTTTAAACCCCATTCTAGGCTGTTACAACATTTCTGTAAAGAGTTTGTCTATCGGGAGTGAGTTTCCGTTAAAATAATACCAGCGCTCTGCTTTCTATAGACGTTCCATGCCCGACCCACACAACCTGTGATTTCCTTGAATCTGATTGGACAGAGGTGCCACCACAGGTCCCATAGTGGCGGGGCAATTATTTTTCTGATTGTAACAAAGTTCAGGTTTGCCCCCAAAAAATGTTTGATCGTAATATACACCAGATAGGTGCAGTGAAATGTGGTTTTAGAAGGTCAGGTATATTAGTATGCTTGTCCTTGGTGCAAATTGGAGGTAAGTGCCATGTACAAGGGCACACAGACTGCTCAGTTATTCCAACCAGCAATGTTTTGGTTACTGGTCACACTAACCACTAGGCCAGTGTTCCCAACAGTACACATTTGTTGTAGTCTGTCCAGGAAGTCCAGGATCCAGTTGCAGAGGGAGGTGTTTGGTCCCAGGGTCCTTAGCTTAGTGATGAGCTTTGTGGGCACTATGGTGTTGAACACTGAGCTGTAGTCAATGAGCAGCATTCTCACATATGTGTTCCTTTTGTCCAGGTGGAAAGGGCAGCGTGGAGTGCGATTGCGTTATCTGTGGATCTGTTGGGGCGGTATGTGAAATGTAGTGGGTCTAGTGTAACCGGAATGATGCTGTTGATGTGAGCCATGACCAGCCTTTCAAATCACTTCATGGCTACTGATGTGAGTGCTACAGGGCGGTAATCATTTTGGCAGGTTACCTTCGCTTCCTTGGGCACAGGGATTTTGGTGGTGGTCTGCTTGAAAGATGTAGGTATTACAGACTCAGTCAGGGAGAGATTGAAAATGTCAGTGAAGACACTTGCCAATTGGTCAGTGCATGCTTTGAGTACACGTCCTGGTAATCCGTCTGGCCCCGCGGCTTTGTGAATGTGGACCTGTTTAAAGGTCTTGCTCACATCGGCTACCGAGAGCGTTATCACACAGTCGTCTGGAACAGCTGGTGCTCTCATGCATGCTTCAGGGTTGCTTGCCTCGAAGCGAGCGTAAAAGGCATTTAGCTAGTCTGGTAGGTTCACGTCACTGGGCAGTTCGCAGCTGGGTTTCCCTTTCTAGTCCAACATAGCTTTCAAGCCCCGATGAGTGTCATAGCCGGTGTAGGAGGATTCTCTCTTAATCCTGTATTGACGCTTTGCTTGCTTGATGGGTCGTCTGAGGGAATGGAGGGATTTCACAAAAGTGTCCGGATTAGTGTCCCGCTCCTTGAAAGTGGCAGCTCTAGCCTTTAGCTCGATGCGGATGTTGCCTGTAGTCCATGGCTTCTGGTTGGGATATGTACTTATTGTCACTGTGAGGGGGACGTCGTCGATGCACTTATTGATGAAGCCGATGACTGAGGTGGTTTTACTCCTCAATGCCATTGGATGAATCCCGGAACATATTCCAGTCTGTGCAAAACTGTCCTGTAGCGTAGCGTCCGCGTCAACTGACCACTTCCGTATTGAACGAGTCACTGGTACTTCCTGCTTTAGTTTTTGCTTGTAAGCAGGAATCAGGAAGATAGAATTATGGTCAGATTTTCCAAATGGAGGGAGAGCTTTGTATGTGTCTCTGTGTGTGGAGTAAAGGTGGTCTAGAGTTTTTGTTTTTTCCTCTCTGGTTGCACATGTGACATGCTGGTAGAAATTTGTTAGAAACGGATTTAAGTTTGCCTGCATTGAAGTCCCTGGTCACTAGGAGCATCGGTTCTGGTCTACTGTGCTTCTCTGTATAGTACTTACCCTCCTCTTAAAGCCCTCATGAACCATGTCTATCTAGGTCTACTGTGCTTCTCTGTGTAGTACTTAGCCTCCTCTAAAAGCCCTCAGGAACCATGTCTATCTAGGTCTACTGTGTTTCTCTGTACAGTACTTACCCTCCTCTTAAAGCCCTCATGAACCATGTCTATCTAGGTCTACTGTGTTTCTCTGTGTAGTACTTACCCTCCTCTAAAAGCCCTCATGAACCATGTCTATCTAGGTCTACTGTGTTTCTCTGTATAGTACTTACCCTCTAAAAGCCCTCATGAACCATGTCTATCTAGGTCTACTGTGTTTCTCTGCATAGTACTTACCCTCCTCTAAAAGCTTGCATGAACCATGTCTATCTAGGTCTACTGTGTTTCTCTGTGTAGTACTTCCCCTCCTAAAAGCCCTCATGAACCATGTCTATCTAGGTCTACTGTGTTTCTCTGTGTGAGTACTTACCTCCTAAAAGCCCTCATGAACCATGTCTATTATTCCTCCACTAGATGGGGTCATTCCTTCAATCATATTCAGTTGTAAATACTCCGTATGGAGGCTGAATTGGGTTAAAAGGTGTGAGTTCCTCTTTGGCCAAACTACTCTCTGACCTCTCTGAGACTTTACTCACATTTTCGGTTAAGTGACCATAATCTTTGAGCAACCAATAAATACTGCTGACTTGGCCGATGGGAAAGTGTCTTTTAGACCTGAAAGTAAATCTCTGGACAGGATATGACATAGTGATTAATCACAGTTTTAAACTCCTGGGCCTATAGGGAGGATGAAAACTCTGTCAAACTGCAGAAACCTTCAAATCAAAGTTTGTTTGGTTGTGTACATCGATGTGCAGCGAAAGGCTTGTGTTTTCTAGCTCCAAAAGTGAAGTAATATCTATAAATTAAAAAACAACACACAAATAATCTAAAAAGTAAAACAATTAATAATTATCAGAACGAGCAATATCAGAGTCTGAAATATAGACAGTCTGGACAGTAAATGCATAGAAAAGGTGTGGAGAGCAGTAGTTATAGTAAAACCTTGTACTTGTTCATATGAATTATATTTTAAAAGGGGGTTTTGTTACACAGACAACTGTGATTAGACAATAGAACTAACAGGACTGAGCTTGCTTTAGGCAGGGTTGCATCATGTAGTCCCATGGATGGAAACAGCCAATGCCCCAAATCCTTAAATTCCATCCCTGTGTAGGCCTATATACATTTGTAATTAGACTAGACTGTGTTAATGGACCTGTCACTTATTTCATCACTATTTGAATTTTGGATTAAAGAAGTTGATCACATTCACATTTTCTCATAAGACAAATACATTGTCTTAGGCTATAAATATATAACTTTCCCACTTTGTTTCCCCTGGCCAGATGCTTCTTCACCTACATTCCTTGCTTTTGGGGTTTTCAGGTTGGGTTTCTGTACAGCACTTTGTGACATCAGCTGATGTAAGAAGGGCTTTATAAATACATTTCATTGATTGATTGATTGATGGGACAGGGTGTATAGAGGCCTACGGTTGATCAGACTGATACAGCATGTCAGATCACTAATGTTGAGGTGTAGGCTGCTACAACATTGTTACCACCACTTTGTTTCCCCTGGCCAGATGGGACAGGGTGTATAGAGGCCTACAGTTGATCAGACTGATACAGCATGTCAGATCACTAACGTTGAGGTGTAGGCTGCTACAACATTGTTACCACCACTTTGCTTCCCCTGGCCAGATGGGACAGGGCG
>NC_068425.1:32359448-32413299 GCF_023373465.1 Oncorhynchus keta | reverse complement strand
AAGGTGTTTAGCATCCTCATTGGCTCTGCAATGTCTGAGAGGGTATTCTCCACTGCTGGCTTGCTCTACCGGCACCATCACATGAGCCTGAAGCCACAGACTCTGGCCAAACTTGTGTTTCTAACTGTTCATTCAAAGGCACTGTATGCTGAGCCTAATAAGGCATGTTTTGTTTCATTTGTATTTCATTCTGATAATACCTGTCTGGCTCCTGAAATATTTAGATTGTTTTTGCGTTGTTTAATACTACATGTGGCCTATTTGAAATGATGAACGCTGCTTACAGTCACCTTTTCATGTTGTTTACTAGAATACTTTTCATTCAAATCATATGGTTTGGTTTTGATACGTCAAAACCAAATGGTAGGTCCAGGTCGTCACTAAAAATAGATGTGTTTTTGTGATTTTAATGAATGGAGCGAATTTAGTATTGAGGAGTGTTTTTTGGCACTCAATTCCACTCACATGCTCTGAGAGAGAACAGAAGATGCCACATTGAAAAATAAATGTGTTTGTATGATTAATGCCTAAGCAAATTAATTTCCATGTGTCCTTTCTGTGTTTGGTTCAACAGTTAACCCAAACTAAGCTAGCAGTGATTTTAAAAATCGTATGGAAACATGTTCTCAGAATGTTCATTTAATTACCTTTGAATAACCTCAAATTTGCATTCTCAGAACTTTAATAAAACCTTCCATGGCAAATGTTCTCAGAACCTCCCTGCAACTTAAACAAATCTAATTCCCAGAACAGGTGAAATGTTCACTACCATTCTCAGACTGTAAAAAAAAAGATAACGGTCAGGAAAGTATGGTTTCGTTTCCAGAACCAATGGGAAACCAAAAACTTACATTCCCACAACTTCCAAGGAACCAAATGTCCAAGCTGGGAAGCTTTCAAAGGGCACTTCAGACAAACAGATTGCAATTTTGGTGCACGCAGAATGGAGTCTTGAGTATATTCAAGTTTGTGTTCCATGGCAAATCTTCTGTTCAGGACAACCCAGGGCATAATGCATGTCACACTAGTAACTGTGGATTAAACATAGAGCTCATGAACGTTGACACTGTAAATGACATGAGTTTTCAAATATGGAAATGTGAAGTGCACATTCGGATTCAAGGTGTGTGGTTTGCTTGTATGACATCAAAGCAGTATTTATTATGATCCTCAAGGTCTCATCTTTCAGAACACATTGACTCCTCTCGATTTAAAGCATTTCCCTCACTCATACAATAACAAATGTGCAAAAGTAGCCCAATAGCGGGGTATGGGGCATCTTCTTGTTGTGCACGGTGCTCAGGAGCATGCTAGTTTTCTGTTCTTCCTGATAATGAATTGCACCCACCTGGTGTCCCTGGTCAAAACCAGTCCCTGATTAAAGGGGAACAATTAAAAAATGCAGTGGCGCTGGATTCACGTCGAGGTCCAGAGTTGAGTTTGAGGGGCTTAGGGCAAGTGAATTGAACTGAGCAGTAGGGCAAGTTGAGCCTGCTTTAAAGTTGCCCCAGGTGTTTAAGAAAAGGAATTCAAACAGGCATATCCTAAAATGGATATTTCTGGTTCATCACCATTGTTTAGGCGAAAGACAGATAATTTATGGCAACCGGGCAAATTGAGCCTGCTCTGAGGTTGTCCCTTTAAGGAGGGCATTTGTTTCCAATGGAGTTGCTATGGTTCTGGATTAATATAATTCTCAGCCTACCACTGGCTTGGTTCTGACTGTGGGAGGAGCTCACAGCCTGCAATAAAAAGGGCTGATTACATCGAATGAAAACAGAGTTCTAGGTGTTAGTCTGTCTGGGAACATCTTTGCATGTTCTAGTGTAGTTTACAATACAACTGTTCTTTAGCTTCTGGAGGAAACATTTTATGCTATAGATATATTTTCCAAAATGACTGTGTCTGTAAGCAGTTGTTTCATCACTCTGGTCGTTTTGTTCCTTTGGCGGATCGAAGACATTGCAGAAGCTTGCAGATGCGCTCCTGTGCATCTTCAACAGGCTTTTTGCAACGCAGACGTCGGTATGGACATTTTGGCAATATTTCTGACTTCTCAGGTTCTCAACTCCGGTCCTAGAGTTACTCAAACGGTACAATTTTATTGTAGCCCTGGACAATAACACATGATTCAACAATCATCAGGCCCTCAATGAGTTGAATCAAGTGTTTTTGTCCGGGGATATAACAAAGTTCTGTTTGGTATACTCGAAGGCTGGAGTTGGCGAACATTGGGCTACTACACTATCAATGCGCAACATGCAAACGTTTTAAAGATTCCGTGGTTATAATAATTACCATGACATTAACATGATCATTGTATTTACGTAAGTAGGCAACAGTAAGATGGGCTACAGCCAGGCCTCTCCAACCCTCTTCCTGGAGAGCTGCCATCCTGTAGGTTTGTGATCCCACCCTAATTTGCACACCTGATTGTAATAATTAGCCAGTTGATGAACTGAATCAGGTTTGTTACTACTGGGTTTGGATTGAGAACCTGCAGGAGGGTAGCTCTCCAGGAACAGGGTTAGAGAGCCCTGGCTGTAGCACTGGCTGAGACTCCTGCTACACCAAGTGTTATATTTGCCTCTAGGCCTACACATTATGCCTACAGTTGAATGCTAAATTATATACACCAAACGAGTTAATACTCTTTCTACATGTAACCCAAGGCACTCAGTTGTAGTGTAGACTTATTTATATCGACTAGTCGTAGGCTACAGATGCCGTGACTTAATTTGAGCCAGTTTCACACCAGGAACATAGTCCTGCAGCAATGTGTATTATGTGGAGTAATATATATTTTTCATTTGTGCAAATCAAGTCTGGCATTTAAGTGAACTTTTTAGGTGGCTTTAAACCTTGAATACACAAGTTTGCAGTTCATGCAATGGGATGATTAAATTAAGATTTGGCCACTGTATATCACTTACCTTGGACAGTTAATTTCTTTCATGTGCTTCTTAAAAGGAATGTTTTCAACCTGAATTGTACTTGAATTAAGGGCACATTTTCTCTGCACAGCTGTGGTGCCATCTTGAGGTCTGAAACATCTGCCAAATGTGGCTTTTGTAGTGTAACGTCCCTTAACTGGTACAGCTGTTAGTAAAAACCTCTTCTACTGTAGTTTCATTAGATCAGGATGTCTGCAAAACAAACTGTAATTCCAGTGATAAAAGCAACATGTACATCTGGTGTACTGGTCCTAATGATAGACAGCTGTGGAATAGAGGGAACTAAACCTTACAGGAGTAGTTCATCTGTTTGGCAATGATGAATCGTTTGAATATCTTCTGAATCAGACTGAAGTGAAGAGGTTGTCGCTGTCAGCACCTTCTACCCAGACAGGTGGGTGGAGGAGGAGCTGGTGTCATAAGGTCCTGTGCCTCAGTCTTCCTACCAGCACCTGAACATCTGCAGACCAGGCGGGGTTTAGTTAAACTAGGCGTGTTGAATTAAAGGCAGACTACTAGAGCTAGGAATCTAGGACCTGGAGGTATAATGGACTTGTCTGTTGAGCCCAAACAGGGTGAACTTGTGCAAAACATTAAGACTGTAATATCTTGTCTGTGACGTGTTCTGTTGTCTTAGGTCTCATAACGCCCTTAAACCATCAGTGTCTAACTGACCATTGAAAGGAAAATGGGGCTTGTCAGTTAAACCACGTTTCTCTCTTCCAGTGATCAGGGCAAAGGTGGTTGGTGTGGGAGTTGTGTCTCGTGACACCAAGTATGACATCCAACAGATCAAGGTATGATTAGCCTTTTTATTAAGTGGTTGTTCCTTCCTGCACTGACACATTGAAGCCCCCTGAACCCCAGTCTGACAGATGGCCCCAGTTCTCTCCTTTCCCCTTCAGTGTTTGCAGATCTGGGTTGGCATAAACAGTGCAGTTGTGGAGCTTCCACCATATATAAAGGAACTTCAGTAGAAATGCCTCTTGCTGGAAAGCACATTATTCAGTTGCTGTTCCTACCAGTCCTAGACTATGGTGACATCATGCACTGCACTTTATTACTGGTGATGGGGGGTTTGGTACTCATCCCTGCATTCTCTACCAGGAAGTTGGCTGGCTCTTTGTTACTTTAGTTGATAATTTGCCAGATGTTCTTTTATAAAGCACTTTTACTAACTCTCACTGTACCTAACATTATTACTGACCTTTAGACATTATAGTTAGTCTCTCAGATCAGGGATGTTTAACTCTGGATATTCCATTGGGCTCTCCTGAGTTGGATGAATCTGCTTGAAATATTTTTGCGGAACGATCTTAAATGTTCTAAATGTGACTTGTAGTTGCCTTTCGGGTGACTCAGAATTGTTTTGACTTTCCTGACTTTTCTGCTGTAAAAAAAAAATACCTTGGTCTCTGTATGACACCCTGATAAAAATGAAGGTTAGATTAAGCAATATTTTTTGATCTGCAAACATCCGGATGGGGTATAGGGAGGAATTATGAAAGACTTAGATTTTGCAAAATAAAGATCCTTCATTCTCTCCTTGAATGATTGGCTAGATGTTCAAAGGCTGACCGGGTTAGCCATCTTCACTTCATCCTCCTCAGCCTGTGTGGTGTGTTAGGTTAAACTGTTAGTTCATTGTTATCATTAACATTTAGATTTTGAAAGATCCTTCGTTCTCTCCTTGTGATTGGCTAGCTTTATAATATGTTCAAAGGTCCTGACTTCCTGCTAGGGGTTATCCGCAATTCTAATCTAAACCATTTGCCATCTTCACTTCATCCTCCTCAGCCAGGATGCATTGTGGTGTGACCCTGGAAATCAACAAGGAGTATCTCTTCACAGGTGTGGTTCTCACTGTGATCAGTTGGTGATCTGGGTCTTTCTCTCTCCAAGTTCATTGTTATCACTGGTTAACATGCTCAACCTATGCTTGCAGCATCATGGCCTATTCTGAACTATTGACTTCATCTTGTACAAGTCAAGTGCTTCAGAACTGGTCACTTGTGCAATAAAAAATACTACTTTTATAGTGCCCCAAAGTTTAAGTGTCATTTAACTAGGCAAGTCAGTTATTGAAAAACATTCTTGTTTGCAATGACGGCCAAACCCTGACAACTCTAGGGGTTTTTTGTGCCGCCTTATGGGACTCCCAATCACGGAACCAGATGTGATATGCCCATAGTAAACCTTTTTTTTTTGTCAAGTTGCTAATATATGCAAATAAAAAAATATTATTGGCTCTTCCAGTTACACTTTATAATACCTAATGTTAAGAATTTAAATGTTTAATGCTTATAAATGTTTACAACTAATATTACATCATGTTCTTATTTATTGTCGTGTTTGAGAACCGAAAGACACAGACTGCTATGTGGTAAAATTCTAGTGTTCCAGGGTATCAATATGTCTTCCTGCTCCAGGGTTTGTTACCCCAACTTGGCTATGCAAATTAGCTGTGTCTTCGGTGGTGGTTTTGACATAAAGGATCTGTTTCACGGGAAAACATTTAGAAATCTGACCCCAATATCTAATCTAAAACCATTTGTGGGGAAAGAAGGGTAACCCTAGTCCCCTTCTCCAATGTCAGTTAAATCTGGGGTTACCCTTTTACCCCACAGACATTGACGTCTTGACTCACTGTCTATGGATAACCATTCAGAATATTTTTAATGTCTTCAGGCAGCATAAATACTGATGGCAGGATGCATATAGGCATGCATGTAACTTTATTGGGAATATGTACTGGGTATATTTAAAATTGTCTAATAGGAACCTGGTTTAGACTTGAATGGCACCATGTCTAACAAAATCGTTTCTCTTATTTGAGCTTGACTATGGACTCTTTTACCAAATAAATGTTCTGTATACCCTTGTCACAACTGATTGGCTCAAACTGTGCATTGACATTCCACAGGTGTGTGACCTGGAATGAAGCTGGTAGTGCAAAGCTGTACTACTTTACACCACTTGTATATTGGTTTAATTTTACTTTGTCACATTGGCTGAACACAATGAGAAAATAGTAAAAATAGTATTGGGGTAATGATCAGTTGGTGATCTGGAAACTCTCACAACTGCAACAATTGACACCATAAAGATAGTAGATATATGTTGAGTATCAACATTAGGAACTGCTCTGAGCTACAGATCAGCACCCACTACCATCCGCTGCATGGACTCTTCCCTGCTTCCCACAGTTGTGTCAAGTTGGCTGGGTGTCTTGGGTGGTGGACCCCCTGTCCCAGTTCTTCAAAGCCTGGCACCCACTACCCCAGATGCATAGTGCCTTTGGCCAAAACAGACTGGTTGTACTGAACTGATGGCCACTGCAACTCTGATGTGGATCTTTGGTTTGTCCTGACAGGCCAAGTACTCTGCCTGTCTCATGAGTTTTGATGGGTCCTGTTACTGGAATGCCACGTGGACTTGCTATCTGTTGTATCCAGTTCTGACTAGCATGTGAAGTAGTTCCTGGATATTGTTCACTTTGCCTAATAAAATACAGTATGTATGATTCAAATAAATGACCATAAAACATATTTGGGGAAAAGTTTCCATATCCATATCATTATTAAATAGCCTATCTAAAATATGTTAGGAGTCTACTATGTTGAAATGGCCAACATTTTCCGCTGAACAAAAGTGGCTAAAGGCCTTCTATGCCTGCAATTTACTCTGCTGGTCACTACTGTGCAACTGAAAAATAACTGTACTAGTCTACACTCCTCAAATATAGCCTACTGTACCCCATTCTACTGTACTTAACCCTACTGTGTCTATTCAGCCTCTGTTTACTCTGCTGGAACTCAAAGGTGTTATACTGAAACTCTACAGCTGTGATCCTACTCTACTGTTTCTGACTACTGACCCTACTGTACTCTACACTACTGTACCCTTCTACTGAAATACCCATGTACTCTAACCCTACTGCCTGGGTTGTAGCCTTCAGCTGGACCCTACTACACTGCTGTAGGATAAATGTACTTTTTACACCCTACTGTACTCTCCTTGACAAACTGTAAATGTACTCTACTCTACACTACTGTAGCCTACTGTGGTTCCCTTCTGCTACTGTACCCTACGTACTCTACTCTACTTGAATGCATTTGCCTCTAACTACTCTGTACCCTACTGCTGTACTGTACCCTACTCTACTGAGAACACTACACTTGCCTACTCTACTGTAAGTACTGTTTTCACTCTACCTACTGAACCTGTACCCTACTCTACCCTGTACTCTACTGTACCCTACTCTACTGCTGTACTGTACCCTACTCTACTCTGCTGTACTGTTCTGCTGCTACTCTACTCTACTGTACCCTACTCTACTCTGCTCAACGATTACCCTACTGTACTCTACTGCTGTATCCTGTACCCTACTCTACTCTGCTGTACTGAACCCTACTCTACTCTGCTGTACCTGAACTGTACCCTACTGTACTCTACTTTGCTGTACCTACTGTACCCTACTCTACTCTACTGTACCTATTGTACTGTACTGTACCCTACTGTACTCTGCTGTACCCTACTCTAGCCTACTCTACTGAACGGTACCCTACTGTACTCTACTGTACCCTACTCCTACTCTACTTTGCTGTACTAACTGCTGTACTGTACCCTACTCTGCTGTACCCTACTCTACTGTACTGTACCCTACTCTACTCTGCTGTACTGTACTACTCTGCTGTACTGTACCCTACTGTACTCTGCTGTACTGTACCCTACTCTACTCTGCTCTACTGTACCCTACCTACCCTACTCTACTGTACTCTACTCTACTGTACTGCTACCCTACTGTGCTGTACTGTACCCTACTCTACTGTACCCTACTCTCTGCTGTACCCTACTCTGTACCCTACTCTACTCTACTCTGCTGTACCCTACTGTACTCTGCTGTACTGTACTCTACTCTGCTGTACTGTACTACTCTACTCTACTCTGCTGTGCCTACTGTACTGTACTGCTGTACTGTACTCTACTACTCTACTCTGCTGTACTCTACTACCTACTCTACTCTACTCTGCTGTACTACCCTGCTGTACTGTACTCTGCTGTACTGTACTCTACTCTACTCTGTGCTGTACTGTACCCTACTCTGTACTGTACTGTCTCTACTCTACTCTGTACTGTGCTGTACTACTACCCTACTGCTGTGCTGTACTGTACCCTACTCTACTCTGCTGTACTCTACTCTACTGTACTGTACCCTACTCTACTCTACTCTACTCTGCTGTACTGTACTGTACCCTACTCTGCTGTGCTGTACTCTACTCTACTCTGCTGTACTCTACTCTAATGTACTTTTGAGTTTCTTACAATTGAAGAAAGGGCCCATGGACTGTTGATCGAGTGGTCTTGGTCTTGAGACCACATCAATTCAGTCTTTAACTTGTCATGGTCTCAACTTATTGGGTCTGGGTCTTGGGACAAATGTCCTGGTATAAATCTTGGTCTTAGCTCCTGGATATTATCTTAGTCTTTGGTTTACAAACCATAGGCAACCCAATTTGAAGAAGACAATACTTTCTGATCATAGGCTGATTACTCCCAACCCATAGGAATCCCCACCCAGTTGACCACTTTTAAATGGGGGAAGCCCTCGATGGCAATGTCTTTCCCAAAATGAGTTATATCCATCTAGAGTCCTCCATTTATCTCTATGATTGACACTTGACACCGAAATGCAAATTAACACACAATAGAGATTATACTTCTCTAAATGAAATGTAAAGGTTTTGA
Organism: Oncorhynchus keta; assembly: GCF_023373465.1. NCBI lineage: Eukaryota > Metazoa > Chordata > Actinopteri > Salmoniformes > Salmonidae > Oncorhynchus > Oncorhynchus keta. The sequence goes on along the minus strand of NC_068425.1, from coordinate 32,404,597 downwards.
AAATCAGGTTAAATCATGTTTTTAATTTGGTATGTTAATATATTTTTATATGTTCATCTGTAATAGAAGGTTAATTAAAATGAACTCTACTGTATGTGGTTCTTCCTTTTATTGCAACTTTTTCACCATGTTTCAGTAGTGACACATTGAGTGGGGTGGTAGGGAATTCAGGTAAATATTTCAAATCTGCAGTAGGTGTGTGAATAATATACTGTATATTCCTATTGGAAGACATACAGTGGGGCAAAAAAAGTACTTAGTCAGCCACCAATTGTGCAAGTTCTCCCACTTAAAAAAAAATGCATTTGCAAATTATGGTGGAAAATAAGTATTTGGTCAATAACCAAAGTTTATCTCAATACATTGTTATATACCCTTTATTGGCAATGACAAAGGTCAAACGTTTTCTGTAAGTCTTCACAAGGTTTTCACACACTGTTGCTGGTATTTTGGCCCATTCCTCCATGCAGATCTCCTCTAGAGCAGTGATGTTTTGGGGCTGTTGCTGGGCAACACGGACTTTCAACTCCCTCCAAAGATTTTCTATGTGGTTGAGATCTGGAGACTGGTTAGGCCACTCCAGGACCTTGAAATGCTTCTTACGAAGCCACTCCTTCGTTGCCCGGGCGGTGTGTTTGGGATCATTGTCATGCTGGAAGACCCAGCCACGTTTCATCTTCAATGCCCTTGCTGATGGAAGGAGGTTTTCACTCAATCTCACGACACATGGCCCCATTCATTCTTTCCTTTACACGGACGGATCAGTCGTCCTGGTCCCTTTGCAGAAAAACAGCCCCAAAGCATGATGTTTCCACCCCCATGCTTCACAGTAGGTATGGTGTTCTTTGGATGCAACTCAGCATTCTTTGTCCTCCAAACACAAGTTTTTACCAAAAAGTTATATTTTCTCCAAACACAAATAAATTGTCTTAGGCCATAAATACATAATGTTACCACTTTGTTTCTTCTGGCCAGATGTGACAGGGCATATAGAGGCCAACAGTTGATCAGACTGATACTGCAGGTCAAATCACTAATGTTTAGGTGTAGGCTGCTACAACATTTCTCTGAAGACTTTTTGCTTGTCTATTGGGAGTGAGTTATTTTCCTATTTGCTAAAATAATACCAGTGGGAAGATGATGGCACATGTCTATATAAATCAGAGCGCACTCTGCACAACCTGTAATTTCTGTGAATCTGATTGGTCAAAGAGGTGGCACCACAGGTCCCAGAGTGGTGAGGACATTTTTTTCTTCTGCTGTAAAGTTACTCCAGGAGATTTTTTTTTCCCCCTGAAAGCAACAAACTGGAAGGATGTATGGAAGGATGCGACTGGAAGGATGTATGTAACACTGTGTGGCTATAATCAGCCCTGGGAGGACTTGAGTGCCGCGCAAAAGAAGAGCTTGACTTGTCGTTACCAAAGAGGCTGCAATTGCAAGGTGTGGTGTGTGTGATGGGAATGAGTCATTACTGTACACCAATATACTGTACACCTTATACTTTACAGGCCATTTGCTTTGTTATTTAAAGATGCCTGCAATTAGTTTTTAAAAAAATATTATGATTTATATTAAATAAAAGTGCTTACTGGTCACTTCTAAAAATGCAATAAAATAAACTACAAATGAATTATAGTGCTCCAAGTGTTAATTTATTCTGCCGTTCATTTGTTACAAGTTTTTTAAACGAACAAAAGGTGTTATTGAAACCCAGAATGGTTGTGTGTTGTTGGCCCATGTGGTTGTTTCGAAATAGAACAGTTCCTGAAAAATGCCATCCTAAATCCTGGGGTGTGTTCAACAGCGCACAATGTAGAAAGTTCAGATGAATAACAAACTGTCTTCTCTGACAGGAAGAAAGGAATCATGTCGGCTCTAATGGCATTTCTATCAGCAACGTTCAACATTTGTCTACTGATTGTGGCCCTTTAGTAGTTTGGGTCTAAACCAGGGCTTTATCTATGTAATGATATTGACCAAATTAAACCACTTTGATTCTTTCTTCCTTGCTTTATAAGCCAGAACATTATTCTTGGTGTATATTCTTCAGTGGATTAATATTCTGTTCATTCTTATGCACAATGGTATGTTCCTGTGCTAATAGAATTAGGAAACTGAGGATGTCTTGCAAACTGGTTGTTATACAATTGGCATATTCAGCCAGTTGGATTATTATGTTATTAGCACAGGAGTGGTAAAAGTGCCACACTGACTGACATCACTGGGTTGAATTCACTATAACTGCTTTATTCAATTGAATGGCTTCTCTGCTTATCTTACTACGGACAAAAATATTCAATTTCTCTGCAACGTAGATGGTAAACCTGGTTGATTTGGTTCACAGTGAAGGTAAGCATTTCTCTTTAATCTTGTACTGGAGTCCACATTGCAGATGGGCACAGGCATAAAATCACCACACTGCTAACCTTAAATTAAGATAAAAAAGCACATCTCCTTCATGAATTATAATTTTGACTGCAGCTGGCCTAAGGGGAAATCGCCCAGGTCTGCCTCCAGGACAAGACTCGTGACAAACATCAACCTGTTCAGTGTAATGTTTACAGTGGGTATTCATTCACCACCCCTTGGATGTAAACAAATGTTTTTGCGGAATTGAAATCGATTTTGAAAAAAATAGGGATCCCCCAAAAAGACAAATGAATAACCATAAAGACATGGAGGGGAAAATGACAAATGAATAAAAACTAGTTATAAAGTATTAACTGCCTTTAGACAAGCCTAAATTAGGTTAAGGGAAAGCATTTGGCTCAAATCACATAAATGACATGGAGTGAAATAGTGGTTTACATGATTTGAGTGACTACCCTTCCTCTGTTCCTTCTACATCTGCAAGGTTCCTCAAAGACCAGGGAGCTTTTTGAAAGGCTTATAAAGAGGTGCAGTGATTGGTAGATGGGTAACAAAGTTAACAATTATGCTGTGGATTATGTATAACACCACCCAGACATAAAAGATAGTCGTCTTTCTGAACTGAGCTGCAGGACAGGAAGGAAACTGCTCAGGGGTGTCACCACAAGGCCAATGGGGATATTAAAATGACTACGGACATCAATGGCTGTGATGGGAGAAAACTGAGGATGGACATCGTAGTGAATCTACAATAATGACCTAAATGACAGTGAAAATTAAAATATTCCAAAACATGCATCTTGTATGTAACAAGGCACTAAAGTAATACTGCAAAAAACATCTTGAATGATACACTTTTTGGTTTAAATGCAAAGCATTAAGTTTGGGGCAAAACCAACAACATATCACTGAGTAACTGCCTCCTTATTTTAAAGCATATTGGTGGGCTATATAAATACATTTGATTTGAATTTGATTTGCATCATGATATGTGAATCCTTGACCTTGGCAAAGACTGGGGAGTTTTTCAGGATAAAAAGATACAGGATGGAGCTAAGCACAGGTCAAATCCTAAAGAAAAACCTGCTTCAGTCTGCTTACACCAGACACTGGGAGAGGAATGCACCTTTCAGAAATACAATAATCTACAAAGTTCCTGACTGGTCACATCAGTTTTGACTGAAATGTCCTTGAAAATTGCAGTCTAGCAAATATTGGGCAAATATTGCCTAATCTCGGTGTGCAAAGCTCTCAGAGACTTAGGGCTCTATTCAATCAGATCCTCTTTAGCCAACATCCGCATAGCAGTTGTTTTGGCGGTGTCTGAGGTGGAACCGTGTTAGAGCTCTCAAATCCACAAGTGGCTCCTGGAATTATAGCTCAAATAGATATTGCCGTTGACTGCACGGAGTTGCATTAAGAGAAAACCCTGTAATCTTGTTTAAAAGTTTCAACCACCCCAAAATATCTCACTATAAAGAGCACGTAGCCTATAAAACATTATATTACTACCATTACTACTGCCATCACTACCAATACTACTACTACTACTTCACAATAAGTACTACTTCACAATAAATACTTCTAGACTAGCAAGCATACCACATTTACTTCTGTAAATGTCCTTTTCTAGTTGTTTTAATACATTTCATAGGTGTCCTGATTAGACAAACTCTGTTCTCATTATGGCCCATATAAAACCGTTTTACAACTGATTAATCACTGACTTCCCCTCCACAGAGATTGATAAGGTCTGAAAGGGACATCCCCATTGGCCAAGCCTGCAGTCTCTCTTGGTAAACTGATGATTTTGGTAACTTGCCTGAAAATGGGAAAATTGTTGTTTACACACAGAAATGCCAGAACTTGTCGGTCTCTTAATTAAACAACATGAAAGAAGCTGAAAAATCTAGTTTTCTGACAATGTGTAGCACTACCTAGCATGCTTGGTCGCTTGTTATCACCCACATGAGGGCGAAGCTGGTTAGGCTGGTTAGTTACCGCTAAATAGTGTATCTCGGCCTGAGTATTAGGATAAATGTGTCTCTGCTCGCCCTGACTAAAAGTTATACTTCCAGTGTAGCAGGCTTAAAAAAATGTATTTTGTGACGCCCCTGGAATTCTTTGCAGTTCGGTTGTTTTCTGTTAAAAGCTCCCTGCCTAATGGGACAACAACAGAGCAGGCTCAACTTGCCTAGCTGCCATAATGGACATAAATTGTCCATCTCACTTAAAAAATTGGTATAAACCAGAAAGATCAGTTTTAGGCTATGCCTACTGGAATTCCTTACAATTTTGTGGTTTTCTGTAGAAAGAAACACTTGGGTCAACTCTAACCCTGTAAGCCTTAAAGTCCCTGCATCAGCTCTTGGACCAACGGGCTCTGAGACAGCTTCTACCCCCAAGTCATACAACTGCTTAATAGGCATAAGACGACTAAATAGTAAATTAATTGGTGACTCGGACTACATGCATTGACCCTATCTTACAGTGACTATATTCACACCCACACGACTCTAAATAAATACACAGTACATACTGTACACGCACACTGAACGTACACTCTCACACAAAACCCACACATGTTGACATACACTACACACACACACACTTTTACACATCATATGCTGCTACTCTGCTCTTTATTTTACTATTATTATTATCTATCCTGATGCCTTGTCACATTACCCTGCCTTCATGTACATATCTACCTCAAATACCTTATTATTATCTATCCTGATGCCTAGTCACATTACCCTGCCTTCATGTACATATCTACCTCAAATACCTTATTATTATCTATCCTGATGCCTAGTCACATTACCCTGCCTTCATGTACATATCTACCTCAAATACCTTATTATTATCTATCCTGATGCCTAGTCACATTACCCTGTCTTCATGTACATATCTACCTCAAATACCTTATTATTATCTATCCTGATGCCTAGTCACATTACCCTGCCTTCATGTACATATCTACCTCAAATACCTTATTATTATCTATCCTGATGCCTAGTCACATTACCCTGTCTTCATGTACATATCTACCTCAAATACCTTATTATTATCTATCCTGATGCCTTGTCACATTACCCTGCCTTCATGTACATATCTACCTCAAATACCTTATTATTATCTATCCTGATGCCTAGTCACATTACCCTGCCTTCATGTACATATCTACCTCAAATACCTTATTATTATCTATCCTGATGCCCTGTCACATTACCCTGCCTTCATGTACATATCTACCTCAAATACCTTATTATTATCTATCCTGATGCCTAGTCACATTACCCTGTCTTCATGTACATATCTACCTCAAATACCTTATTATTATCTATCCTGATGCCTAGTCACATTACCCTGCCTTCATGTACATATCTACCTCAAATACCTTATTATTATCTATCCTGATGCCCTGTCACATTACCCTGCCTTCATGTACATATCTACCTCAAATACCTTATTATTATCTATCCTGATGCCTAGTCACTTTACCCTGCCTTCATGTACATATCTACCTCAAATACCTTATTATTATCTATCCTGATGCCTAGTCACATTACCCTGTCATCATGTATGTACATACCTACCTCAAATACCTTATTATTATCTATCCTGATGCCCTGTCACTTTACCCTGCCTTCATGTACATATCTACCTCAAATACCTTATTATTATCTATCCTGATGCCGTCACATTACCCTGCCTTCATGTACATATCTACCTCAAATACCTTATTATGATCTATCCTGATGCCTAGTCACTTTACCCTGCCTTCATGTACATACCTACCTCAAATACCTTATTATTATCTATCCTGATGCCCTGTCACTTTACCCTGCCTTCATGTACATATCTACCTCAAATACCTTATTATTATCTATCCTGATGCCTAGTCACATTACCCTGTCTTCATGTACATATCTACCTCAAATACCTTATTATTATCTATCCTGATGCCTAGTCACATTACCCTGCCTTCATGTACATATCTACCTCAAATACCTTATTATTATCTATCCTGATGCCTAGTCACATTACCCTGTCTTCATGTATGTACATAAATACCTCGTACCTCTGCACATTGATCTGGTACTAGTACCCCTGTTTATAGCTCCATTCTTGTGTATTTTATTCCTTTTGTGTTACTATTTTCATGATAATGGTTTTACTCTGTTTTGTTGGGAAGGGCTCGTAATCAAGCATTTCATGGTAAAGTTGATCCCCGTTGTATTCAGCTGTATTCAAATAACATTTGATTTGACTTGAAATGAATAGGAGTGTCTGACGCTCTGCAAAAGTATTTAGTATTTAGAGTATTTAGCAGCTCCTCTTCCTGGGATCCAAACAGGAACAAAACAATTACATCACAACAAAACAACACCCTACATCATAAATAAACCAATACATCATACAATAAATTACTACGTTATTATTCTAATATCACACATTTACAATATATAATGTACAATACTACAATCTTAGTGTGTGTGAGAGAGAGTGTGTGTGTGTGTCTGTGCATGTGTGTCCTCACAGCACGTCAATACCTCTCACAAAGACAAGTTGTGATGCAGTCAATCTCTCCTCTAATTTGAGCCAGGAGAGATTGACATGAAACGTTATTGATATTAGCCCTTTGTGTACATTTAAGGGGGAAGGGCACTCAAAATGTATGGCACTGAAACAAATGAATGATGATTGGCTGAAATTAATTGATGATAATAAGATTGTGGGAGCTGTTTTGGTTGACCAGTGCAGCTTATTACATTATCAATTAGTCTGGTGTTATAAAAAACATATGTGTTATGTCTTTACATTATCTGCCATATCGTGGATTGAGAGTTAGCTGTCTCATAGAACACAGCCTGTTCTTTAATGGATGCCTCTCTAACAAACCAGGTAGAACTAAACCTCATCTAAAACCCTGAACCTCATCTAAAACCCTGAACCCTCATCTAAAACCCTGAACCTCATCTAAAACACTAAACCTCAACAAAAACCCTGAAACCTCATCTAAAACCCTGAACCTCATCTAAAACCCTAAACCTCATCTAAATCTTGTCACGATCTTGGCGTCAGTGAAGGTCTGTGAGGGAACACTGGTGGCGCATTCCGTGTGACAGCATGAGGGAGATTCCTGTCTGACCAAAGACGACCTGGACCCACCCAGACCAGACTTTTACTGAGAGGTGCCCGGGGGAAGATACCTGATCCGGCAAACCTCTGAGGGGTCAACTGTCACGCCCTGACCATAGAGAGCTGTTTATTCTCTATATTGGTTGGGACGTGACAGTGACTAGGGTGTGTTATCTAGGTGATTAATGATCAATGTTGGCCTGGTATGGTTCCCAATCAGAGGCAGGTGTTTATCGTTGTCTCTGATTGGGGATCATATTTAGGCAGCCATTTCCCCATTGTGCTTTGTGGGATCTTGTCTAGGTATAGTTGCCTGTGACGGTCTACCGTCTAGTGATGGTCTGCAGTCCAGAGCCTCCAGCGACGGTCTGCGGTACAGAGCCTCCACTCTCCCCTGGGTGAAGGCGTCTTTGCTGAACCTGGCAGGTGGACCTGGGCACTGTTTGATCCCAGGTGATCTCGTGGTGGTCAAAGACATCAGGAGAAAGAGTTGTCAGGACCCCCGTTGGAGAGGGTCGTACCAAGTTCTTCTAACCATCCCCACTGCGGTGAAGGTTGCTGAGAGATACCTGGATCCACGTGTCACACTGCAGATGATCCAGGAGAAGATGGGGCCTCGCCAGTTACGGTGGTGCAGTGTGGCCCCCTGCATTAGCACAGGAGTGCTAATAAGTACAACGGTACAAGTACTGTATCATCGCCAACCGGCATGAAGACAGTCAAATTAGACTTCTCCAAGCACTGATGCTGCTGATGGTCATTAGTAGACTACCAAACTTGCTAACTGCCTGGTACTCTGCAATATATTGTTTCTCTAATCACTCTGACATCAATGCAAGTGTAATCGAAAATCTAATCAAACACTTCATGAGAGCCCATGGGGTCATGTTGCACAACATTTCTATAGGACATACAATTGCACATGAAAACATGTGATGGCCTCTATTAAAAAGAGGTGGTTCCCATCAGGTTTCTATAGGCTAGGCCTACTATATTTATTTCTCAACTATTGCCGCTTTCCATGTTGTCTGTAGCTTGTGAGGTGTGGAAACACTTTGTTGCTTTTATGAATTGTGTCTTGCTGCATTTTGTCCTATTTTGCTCTGTCTGTATGCTACGTCTTGCTTGTCCTATGTTGCTCTGTCTGTATGCTACGTCTTGCTTGTCCTATGTTGCTCTGTCTGTATGCTACGTCTTGCTTGTCCTATGTTGCTCTGTCTGTATGCTACGTCTTGCTTGTCCTATGTTGCTCTGTCTGTATGCTACGTCTTGCTTGTCCTATGTTGCTCTGTCTGTATGCTACGTCTTGCTTGTCCTATGTTGCTCTGTCTGTATGCTACGTCTTGCTTGTCCTATGTTGCTCTGTCTGTATGCTACGTCTTGCTTGTCCTATGTTGCTCTGTCTGTACGCTACGTCTTGCTTGTCCTATGTTGCTCTGTCTGTATGCTACGTCTTGCTTGTCCTATGTTGCTCTGTCTGTATGCTACGTCTTGCTTGTCCTATGTTGCTCTGTCTGTATGCCACGTCTTGCTTGTCCTATGTTGCTCTGTCTGTATGCTACGTCTTGCTTGTCCTATGTTGCTCTGTCTGTATGCTACGTCTTGCTTGTCCTATGTTGCTCTGTCTGTATGCTACGTCTTGCTTGTCCTATGTTGCTCTGTCTGTATGCTACGTCTTGCTTGTCCTATGTTGCTCTGTCTGTATGCTACGTCTTGCTTGTCCTATGTTGCTCTGTCTGTACGCTACGTCTTGCTTGTCCTATGTTGCTCTGTCTGTATGCTACGTCTTGCTTGTCCTATGTTGCTCTGTCTGTATGCTACGTCTTGCTTGTCCTATGTTGCTCTGTCTGTATGCCACGTCTTGCTTGTCCTATGTTGCTCTGTCTGTATGCTACGTCTTGCTTGTCCTATGTTGCTCTGTGTGTGCTCACTGCTCAATGATTGTCTATATTGTAATTGTTTTTAATAACCTGTCCAGGGACTGCGGTTGAAAATTAGCCGGCTAGTTAAAACCGCCACTTTTACTGAAACGTTGATTAATGTCCACTGTCCCTGTAAAAATAAAATAAACTCAAACTCAAGTGCAGAGATGTATTTTTTCCCCTGACCTTGTTTCGAAACAGGTGAATGAAAATGGTCTAAATCAAAACAAACTTCACACATATATTTAGTATGTGTAAAGACAAGATCAAATCAAGAACAGTCTGATGGGTGACAATATGAGCCTATCACTTGTGAATGGTTTATTATCACTTGTGAATGATGCCCAGCTTAAGGCAAGAAACAATGCCTTTTTTGGGGGGGGCTTTTTTGATTCATAGTCGCACACCTCATGTAGTTGTCACGAACGTTATAAGGAGTGGACCAAGATGCAGCGTGGTATGTTTCCCTACTTTTAATTAGGAAGAGAAAAACTAAGAACAAAACAATAAAGCGCACTAACGAAATGTGCCGTTGATACTGGCAACTATACCTACACAAGATCCCACAAAGCACAATGGGAAAATGGCTACCTAAATAAACAGCTGCATCTGATTGGGAACCATACTAGGCCAACATAGAAATATAATTAACCTAGATAACCCACCCTTAATCCAACTAACCAACATAGAGAATAAAAGCTCTCTATGGTCAGGTTTGTATCACAACTAAAGTGACCCACAAATGTCTAAATTTAAGCACATTAATTCGCTTTACAACGAGTGCAGAGCCTAACTGGCATACATACTGTATGCAGCGGGCGAGTTTCAAGTTTGGGGAAGATAATTTCACCATAAAAATGCACCTTTATAATAAAAGCATTACACGCATAAATGCATTTGTGGTCACTTTTGAGAATTGTGTTTTCCGCTAATGGAACGTTTGCGCTTAAAGCATACTGTCGTGTGCACATTGCTGCACTTATTATGTGAAGAAATAGCCTAGTAGTTTATCAACATTTAAGCAAAACACTATGATCTGCTGGGTCAGCCTCATTGCATAAAAACGTTTTTTTAAATGCTAGTGGTAGTACTAATTTGGGATCTATATCGCATTCCACAACTGTCCCAGACTATGTTTGGAATATTTATGTCTAGCACAGAATAGAATAGGTAAACTGTTGTACTATGGGGGATAGTAGATTGACATAGGCTAGTGCTTTTGCTGTTCGTTAGGCCTACTTATCTTGCTGGCTGACGAATAGTAAATGTGGACAGTTGTTCCAATATCTTCAATATGCACCTCAGAATTGGATAAGGACGTGCACAGGTTTGAAAGGATAAACTATCTGGTTTTATGTGTTGATTTAGCTTACTTTAATAGAAGTATTGCGATAGAACCTCATTTGACAGTTTAAGCCATAAATTAATGATTACCTTAAAATGTTACAATCGTTACCACAGAAGTGGTAAAAGGAGGGAGTGTGAGGGAACATTTTGTTGTCTGCAGAGATAGCCTTGAATTGTACACAGCATTCCTCTCACTCTATCTTGTTTTGTGCAGTTGACTGTGACCTCTTCAGACCAATTGGCAGTACGCCCAGAACATTGCAAACGCAACACAGTACGTCCAGAACCAAAAGGATTATCTCAGTTTCAAGGTCTCAGCTTTGAGAGAAGAAGCCTTGTGAGGTGTCACTCAGTCACATACAGGAACCAATGTTAAAAGTGAATAATGTAAATTATTCTTGTATGACTGGTTTGTGTAGCATTACATAAGGACCGAAAGGGAACACCCTTGGCAGAGTTTTCATCAAGCTTGGACTGAGTTTGTGAACCTCTCCAGACATCATAATAAAGAGTGATTTATTTCATATTGACATCAGGTGTCCCTGGTGTTGAATCTCCACCACACCATGCAAATAAACTGATATCTCTAACTTGAACAGACAGATTTTGATAGAGATTTGTGTATTATGCCAATTAGATTTCCGTGGGGCGTGGTCATCGACTCTTACACTTAAGGTGTAGACTACTAAAAAATGTGTGCCACACCCGACCCACGTGACCTGTGATTTCCGTGAATCTGATTGGTCAAAGAGGTGGCACCACAGGTCCCTGAGTGGTGGGGACATTTTGTTCTCCTGCTCTGAAGTTACCCGAGTTTTTACTGAAAGCAACAACACTGTAAGGAATTCGAATAGGCGTAGCCTAAAACTGACATTTCTAGTTCATCCCCATTGTTTAAGTGAAAGACGGACAGTTTATGACATTTTATGGCAGCCAGGCAAGTTGAGCCTGCTTTGTGGTTGTCCCATTAGGCAGAGGATTTTTAAAAAACTAAATACAACCAAACTGTAAATAATTCCAGTAGAAGCTTCACAAAATATGTGTAACTTTTAGTCAGGGCGAGCAGAGTGCGAGCCACTTTATCCTGCTACTCCAGCTGAGATACACTATATAGCGGTAACTCACCTAGCCATGCTAGCTTCGCCTTCATGTGGGTGCTAACAAGCATGCTAAGTCGTGCTACGTATCAACAGCCATTGTCAACCAATCAAGTAGGGGTTGGAAGCTCTGGTGAGGTTTAATTGTTTACTCGCAAGCAATATCACCAACTATTTGCTTGATGATCAGCTTTGTAGCAGTCCAGAAAAAACAGATGTTTCTGCTTCCCCCCTGTCGTTTAATTAAGAGACCGAAAAAATCAAATTTTATTTGCCACATGTGCCGAATACAACAAGTGTAGACTTTACCATGAAATGCTTACTTACAAGCCATTAACCAACAGTGCAGTTTAAAAATATATATATTTATATTTATATGTTTATCAAGTAGGCTAAAATAAAAAGTAATAATAAAAAGTAACTCAATAAGAATAACAATAACGAGGCTATATACAGGGGACACCGGTACCGAGTCAGTGTGCAGGGGTACAGGCTAGTTGAGGTAATCTGTACATGTAAGTGGGGGCGAAGTGACAAGTTCTGGCATTTCAGCGTGTTAACAACTATCGGGTAAACGACCATAATCTTCAGCAACCATAAAATACTGCTGATTTGGCCAAGTGCCTTTCAGAATTTAAAGTCAATCTCTGTGTGTAGGGTATGACATAGTGATGAATCAGTAGCAGAATGATTTTATATGGGCTATTTTTTCTAATCAGGTCACATAGATTTAAACTCCTGGAAAAACTCCTGGCCCTATAGAGAGGATGAAAACCCTGTCATACTGCAGCAACCTTTCTCATATGAATTATATTTTAAAACTGGAATAACAGGGGAGTTTCCCTTACACAGACACAGAGACAACTGTGATTAGACAATACAACTAACAGGACAGAGTTTGTTTTATGCAGTGTTGCATCATGTAGGCCCAGGGATAGAAATGGCCTGTGTCCAAAATCCTTCAATTCCATCCCTGTGTATTCATACCACTTGACTTATTCCACATTTTTGTTGTGTTACAGTTTACATTCAAAATGGATTACATTCATGTTTTTTCTTCACCCATCTACACAGACTACCCCATAGTGAAAATGTTTTTTTTTAATCATTGCAAATTTATTGAAAATTAAATACAGAAATATCTAATTTACATACGTTTCCACACCCCTGATTCAATACTTTGTAGAAGCAACTTTGGCCACGATTAAAGCTGTGGGTATCTTTCGTTAAGTCTTTAAGAGCTTTCCACACCTGGATTGTACATCATTTACCTATTATTCTTTTCAAAACGCTTAAAGCTCTGTCAAATGTGTTGTTGATCATTGCTAGACTATTTTCAAGTTTTGTCAATGATTTTCTAGCAGATTTAAGTCAAAGCAGGAACATGCTCCAACTTATTGGTAAGAAACTCCAGTGTAGATTTGGCCTTGTGTTTTAGGCTACTGTCCTCCTGAAAGGCAAATTTATCTCCCAGTGTCTGGTGGAAAGCGGACTGGACAAGGTTTATTTTTAGGATTTCTCCTGCTCTTAGCTAAATTTGGTTTATTTTTTTATCCGAAAACTCTTCAGTCTTTAACGATGACAAGCATACCCATAACATGATGCAGTCACCACTATGCTTGAAAATTTGTGGAGTGGTACTCAGTAATGTGTTGTATTGGATTTCCCCCAAACATAACACTTTGTATTCAGAACAAAAAGTTTTTAGCAGTATTATTTTAGTCCCTTATTGCAAACGGGATGCATGTTTTGGAATATTTTTATTCTATACAGGGTTCCTTCTTTTCACTCTGTCAATTAGGTTAGTATTGTGGAGTAACTACAATGGTGTAGATCCATCGTCAGTTTTCTCCTATCACATCCATTAAACTCTGTTACTGTTTTAATGTCACCACTGGTCTCATGGTGAAATCCCTGAGCGGTTTTCTTCCCCTCCAAATTAGGAAGGACGCCTGTATCTTTGTAGTGACTGGGTGTATTGATACACCACCCAATGTATATTTAATAACTGCACCATGCTCAAAGGGATATTCAATGTCTGCTTTTTGTTTACCCACCTACCAATGGGTGCCCTTCTTTGTCATGCATTGGAATACCTCCCTGGTCTTTGTGGTTGAATCTGTGTTTGAAATTCACATTTCAACTGTGGGAACTTACAGATAATTGTATGTGAGGGGTACAGAGATTAGGTAGTCATTCAAAATTCATGTTAAACACTATTTTTGCACACAAAGTGAGTCCACGCAAATGATTATCTGACTTGTTAAGCACATTTTTACTCTTTAACTCAGGTTTGTTAGCTGCGCCCAGTAATTGTCCACACCTGATCTTAATGAGTGCGTGTTTCCTTTGAAATGGGTGTGTTTGAATAGACTCACAAACAAAACTTTAAGGAATTCCAGTAGGTTTCGCCTATTTTTATATTGAACCTTTATTTAACTAGACAAATCAGTTAAGAACAAATTATTATTTACAATGACTGCATACTCCGTCCAAACCCCGGTCCAATTGTGTGCCACCCTATGGGACTCCCAATCACGGCCAGATTGTGATACAGCCTGGAATCGAACCAGGGTCTGTAGTGACACCTCTAGCACTGAGATGTACAAAGAGAGAACAGTGTAGAATGTCCCCCCAAAACGGATCTTTCAGTTCCATCGTCAATTTATGGCAACTGGGCATGTTGAGCCTGTGGTTGAGCCATTAGTCAGAGGACTCTTTTTAATTGAATGGTTGCGGTTCTGGATTAATAGAATGCTCAGCCTACCACAGGCTAGGTTCTGGCTGAGGGAGGAGCTCACAGCCTGCAATAAATAGCGGATGATTACGTTGAGGGGAAAATACTTCTAAGAGTTATCCGTAGGTCTGGGAACAGTCCGAAGGGAAATACGTTCTTTTGTAATTTACGCCTCACACCTTTACTCGTTTCCAAATGACGCGGTATGTAAGCAGTTGTTTCATTACTCTGTTCGTGCTGTTCCTGTGGCGGGTCGAAGACATCGCAGATGCTTGCAAATGCTCCCCTCCGCATCCCCAAAAGGCTTTTTGCGATGCAGAAATTGGTAAGGCAATTTTGGCAACATTTAACTTTTCAGCCTTCACATGTTGAGAGCTATTAATACGCAGCATGCAAACATTTGATGATTATTGTCTGTGGTCGTAGTAGAAATAATTAGGACATGATCATTAAGCGTATTTACAATCACACAATTATATACAAAATAACTTGGGCGACAGTGATGGGCTATCAACCTTGTTCCTGTAGAGCTATGCTCCTGTAAATGTTGAATCCAAACCTATTTGTAACGAACCTGAGTCAGTTTATCAACCAGCCAATTATTAGAATCAGGTGCGCTAGATTAGGGATGGCGCAAAAACCTACAGGACTGCAGCTCTCGAGGAACAGGTTTGAGAGCCCTGCGTTGCTTTAGGAATAAAGTGTCACTACACATTTTATTTGAGATGTGTTTACAAAACATTAAGGACATCTGCTCTTTCCATGACATGGACTGGCCAGGTGTTAACTATGATCCCTTATTGATGTCACTTGTTAAATCCCCTTCAGTGTAGATTAAGGAGACAGTTTAAAGGCTGTTTAAACCTAGAGACATTTGAGACATGGCTTGTGTATGTCATTCAGGGTGACTGGGTAAGACCAAAGATTGAAGCGCTGTTAAATGGGTCAATGGTAGTATGTGCCAGGCACACCTGTTTGTGCAAAGAACTGCAACGCTGCTGGGTTTTTCACACTGAACAGTTTCCTGTGTATCAAGAATGGTCTACCACCCAAAGGACATTCAGCCGACTTGACACAATTGTGGGAAGCATTGGAGTCAACATGAGCCAGCATCACTATGGAATGCTTTTGACACCTTGTCGAGTCCATGTGCCAATGACTTGAGGTTTTGTTCTATGGACTAGTCTTACAACAGCAGCTACTGTACAGCATCTTCCTACCTGAACCAATCATCTACAGAGGGCATGTTTAAACCGGGTGTGTCAAATTAAAAGCAGAAGACCAGAACTAGGAATGTAGGACCAGGAGGGAAATGGACTGTCATCTGTTTTGCTGTTAACCTAGCCAAAATGTTACACCCATTAACTTATGCACAAACATTCTGAACAGACTGTTGGGTCTGTAAAGCGTTCTACACTGTTCTCTTTGCTCCATATCACCGTTACACCATCAGTGTGACTGACCAGTGTACCAGAATGGTTTAACGAACATTATTGAAATCCACATCTCCCTCTTCTAGTGATCAGGGCGAAGGTGGTTGGAAAGGAAGCGGTGTCTAACGCCATCAAGTATGACATCCAACAGATCAAGGTATGATTCTCCTTTTTATTAAGTGGTTGTTCCTTCCTGCACTGACACATTGAAGCCCCCTGAACCCCAGTCTGACAGCTGGGCCCAGTTCTCTCTTCCCCTTGGCTCTAGCCCTTCAATGTCTACAGATCTGGATAGGTATAAGCAGTGTCATTGTGGAGCTTCCACCATATGAAATGAGTATACTTCTATAAAAAGCCTCTCCCTATAAAGTGTTGACGTTCCTGTTGGTCCAAGTCTATGTTGACATCCTCTATGAACTCAGCTGCCACTTCATTAAAGCTATATCACTACATTCTCTAACAGATAGTTAGTTGGCCCTCTGATGTCACAGGTTGCTGCATTTCTATATTTGAATTTATAAAGTCATTTAACTTACACTCCCACTGTGCCTTACATCATTACTAACCTTTAGTCATGAGCTAGCTGTCCTTGAGGCTGGGTGTGGTAACTGGAATAAATGATCGCTTGCACCTTACAGATCTGTGAATATCAAAGGGTGAAGACTGACAGTGGCTGAGAGCTGTAGTCGGTGAGGTTCCAAATGATATATGTAGATGTTTGACAGATCCTCTGTTCTCCTTGTGATTGGCTAGATGTTCAAATGCCCAGACCAGGTTATCCACGCCATCTTCACTGCACCATCCCCAGCTGCATGCGGTGTGACTCTGGACCTCAACAAGGAGTATCTCTTCACAGGTGAGGTTCTCACTGTTACCCACGTTCTGTTGCCAACACTGGTTAACCCTCTGTCCTCAGACTCCAGCACAAATCAGCTTTCCATGTATCTGCATGTCCAGCCCTTAGATTTCACCTCAAGTGTTTTAGCACTTGTATTTTCAGGACAACCAGGGCTACAAGTAAACCACAAAACAATTTGATGTGGACTTTGGCATTCATGAGTTTCATTGGCAAATGTTAACATGAGGTCTGCCAAAGCTTGATATTACTTTTAAGTAACTTTAACTAGGAAAGTCAGTTAAGAACAGTCTTATTTTTAATGACTGCCCCTTGTTCAAGGGAAGAACGACAGATTTTTACCTTATCAACTCGGGGATTTGATCTTGCAACCTTTCAGTTACTAGTCCAACGCTTTAACCACTAGGCTACTTGCAGCGCTCATAAATGTTTATCTTCTCTTTAGAAGAACCCCTTACCTTCTAATGTCTCTTACCTTGTGCACATCATATAGAATAACATGTTACATGTTCATGAGTCTTAGCTTTTCATTAATCTACTGAACATAAATATCAATGCCACCGCTTCTAAAATGTTAACCTTGTTACAGTTCATATAAGGAAATCAGTCAATTTAAATATATTTATTAGGCCCTAATCTATGGATTTCACATGACTGGGAATACAGATTTGAAACTTGGTCGCAGATACGGTACCTTAAAAAAAGGTAATGGATCAGAACCAGTATCTGGTGTGACCAACATTTGCCTCATGCAGCTCAACACATCACCTACGTGTAATTTAGGCTGTTGCTTGTGGCATGTTCAGCTCGACATTGCTGGATATTGGCTGGAACACTTCGAACCAGTGCATCCCAAATATGCTCAATGCGTGACATGTGAGTATGCAGGCCCTGAGAAGAAGTTGGAAATGATCAGCTTCCAGGAATTATGGGGAGATCGTTGCGACATGGGGCCATGCATTATAATGCCTCAACGTGAGGTGATAGTGGAGGATGAAGGGCAAATTCTCTAAAATGGAGGTGGCTTATGGTAGAGAAATTAACATTAAATTCTCTGGCAACAGCTCTGTGGACTTCCCTGCAGTCAGCATGGCAATTGCATGCTCCCTCAACTTGAGCCATTTGTGGCACTGTAACAACTGCACATTATAGTGGCCTTTTATTGTCCCCAGCACAAGGTGCACATGTGTAATGATTCTGTTTAATCAGCTTCTTGATATGCCACGCCTGTGAAGTGGATGGATTACCTTGGGGAAGCGGAAATGCTCACTAACATGGATGTAAACAAATCTGTGCACACAACTTGGCAGAAATTTCACAAGAACTAATTTCTCATCTCTTATTTCGGGCGTTGAAAAAATAAATAATAATATATGCCATTTAGCAGACGCTTTTATCCAAAGCGACTTACAGTCATGTGTGCATACATTCTACGTATGGGTGGTCCCGGGAATCGAACCATGGGACCAACACTAAACTCGGCAAAAAAAGAAACGTCCCTTTTTCAGTACCCTGTCTTTCAAAGATAATTCGTAAAAATCCAAATAACTTCAGATATTTGTAAAGGGTTTACACTGTTTCCCATGTTTGTTCAATGAACCGTAAACTATTAATGAACGTGCACCTGTGGAACGGTTGTTAAGACACTAACAGCTTACAGACTGTAGGCAATTAAGGTCACAGTTATGAAACCGTGGGGCACTTTCCCCATGGTACATTGAGTGACTATCTCCTCTGTCTGTAGGCAATCTGGAGACTGGAAGGATGTCTGTAACACTGTGTGGCTATAATCTGCCCTGGGAGGACTTGAGTGCTGCACAAAAGAAAAGCTTGACTCACCGCTACCAAAGCGGCTGTGATTGCAAGGTGTGTGTGATGGGAATTAGTCATATTACTGTACACCAATATTTACACCGCACATTTACTAAAAGGGAGTATATTACTCTGGTCACATTGGCAAAACGCATGCCCTAGAGTATTGGTATAATAATAAGTGATCTTGGTCTCTCTGCTCCACAGATCATCCACTGCACTTCGCTCCCCTGTCCGATCAGCACCACAGATTCATGCCTGTGGATGGACTGGGGGACAAACAATGGCCGAAACCTTGCCTGTATCAAGCGTAATGGTTCTTGTGCTTGGAAGTAGTTCCTAGATATTGGGGACTCCTATACTCTACAGGCCATCTGCTTACTGACTCCAGATGACAAAGCTGTGAATGTGTAGTTTTAAATTAACTAACATGTCTTACTGGTCTCTTCTTGTAAAATAAACAAAACAAATATAGCATTGTTAATGTCTGCCATTTTTTAAATGGATTTAATTTAACTGGAACCAAAGCTGTTATCAAAACCCCAAATCGTGATCAGTGTTGTCCGATATGGTTATTTGTAAATGGAACAGTATTCCTGAAGCATCAAGCAGGGCGTCATGTAGAAGGTCAGATATGTTCTATACATGAAGAACAAATTGTCTTCTCTGACATGAAAGTAATCATGTAGGCTCTAATGGCGTTTCTATCTGGAACATTCTACATTTTTCTACTGATTGTGGCCCTTAAGTAGTTTGGGTCTAAACCAGGGCTTTAGCTATGTAATGATGTTGACCATTAAACAACTGACTTGTTCTGTAATATTCTTTAGTGGGATGAATAGTGTATTTCAGTCATTTAGCAGACCCTCAGACCAGGGAGCGTTTTGAAAGCCTTCTAAAGAGCAGTAATTGGTCGATGTGGAACAAATAGGACATTGCTTCTCATAAGAATGGTAAAGTTAATTCCGTATGAACCACCCAGACGTGTACCCACCATGCTATTGGGCATCTGCTGACATTTGAACTAACCTGGTTTAGAAGTCAAACACTGTATATTTTGGCCAGCTTTATTTCATAAGATGGTATTGCAAGGTTTGCTGTGTGTTGGACATGCCGTGTTGGCATATGCAGCTGTAGGTTATAAACCCCCATTCTAGGCTGTTATATTTCTGTAAAAGAGTTCACTTGTCTATCTGGAATGGGTTTCCTGTTTCTTTCTATAGACGTTCCGTGCGCCATGCCCGACCTTTGATTTCCGTGAATCTGGTCAAGTCCCAGAGTGGTGGGCAATTTAGTTCTTGATTGTAACAAAGTTCAGCTTTTCCCCACAAACATGTTTAATTTTCACCAGATGGGTGCAGTGAAATGTGTTTGGAGGTCAGTTATACTTGTCCCTGGAGCAAATTGAAGGTAAGTGCCACGTACAAGGGCACACAGACTGCTCAGTTATTCCAACCAGTGACCTTTGGGTTACTGGAGGACCCCCAACAGTACAAATTCTAGATGTATCAATGGACAATAAGCTCATTGACGGCTTGATAAGTTGAATCGGGTTTGCTTGTCCAGGATTAAAATACAAAGGTGTAATGTTTGGGTTACTATGGAGTTGGAAAACCCCACTAGGCGACCCCGGAGTTGGAAAACCCCACTAGGCGACCCCGGAGTTGGAAAACCCCACTAGGCGACCCCGGAGTTGGAAAACCCCACTAGGCGACCCCCGGAGTTGGAAAACCCCACTAGGCGACCCCCGGAGTTGGAAAACCCCACTAGGCGACCCCGGAGTTGGAAAACCCCACTAGGCGAGTTGGAAAACCCCACTAGGCGACCCCCCGGAGTTGGAAAACCCCACTAGGCGACCCCCGGAGTTGGAAAACCCCACTGGGCGACCCCGGAGTTGGAAAACCCCACTAGGCGACCCCCCGGAGTTGGAAGACCCCCGGAGTTGGAAAACCCCCCACGGAGGTTGGAAAACCCCACTGGGCGACCCCGGAGTTGGAAAACCCCACTGGGCGACCCCCGGAGGAAAACCCCACGGCGGAGTTGGAAAACCCCCCGGAGTTGGAAAACCCCACTGGGCGACCCCCGGCGACCCCGGAGTTGGAAAACCCCACTGGGCGACCCCGGAGTTGGAAAACCCCACTGGGCGACCCCGGAGTTGGAAAACCCCACTGGGCGAGAAAACCCCACTGGGCGACCCCCGGAGTTGGAAAACCCCACTAGGGGACCCCGGAGTTGGAAAACCCCACTGGGCGACCCCCGGAGTTGGAAAACCCCACTGGGCGACCCCCGGAGTTGGAAAACCCCACTGGGCGACCCCCGGAGTTGGAAAACCCCACTGGGCGACCCCCGGAGTTGGAAAACCCCACTGGGCGACCCCCGGAGTTGGAAAACCCCACTGGGCGACCCCCGGAGTTGGAAAACCCCACTGGGCGACCCCCGGAGTTGGAAAACCCCACTGGGCGACCCCCGGAGTTGGAAAACCCCACCCATGGCCCCGCTGCCTCCATCTCCCCATGCTTGCATTGTAGGCTGCCTCGTCACTGTTTGTAATCAGGCTGTCGTGTAGTCAGCAAATTTGAGTTGGAGTCAAGGTATTATTTTGCTATAATAGTTACTGTAAATTGGACAGTGCAGTTAGATTAACAATAATTTAAGCTTTCTGCCAATATCAGATATGTTTATGTCCTGGGAAATGTTTGTTACTTATAACCTCATGCTAATCACATTAGCCTACGTTAACTCAAATGTCCTGCGGGAGGGACAATGATCCCGTAGCGGTTTTAAAAGGCCAACTTTTCATGAACTTCACTTTGGAGAAGGTGATATGCTTCGGTTTGCTGCCTTACTGGTTTCAAATTGGTCTCGAGCAATCATAAGGCAAAATAAATCTTAAAACATTTGTCATTTATATTTACAATTCCCTTATACAAACAACTTTCTCATTTACCTATTGTACACGTCATCTTTCAGGATTTTTATTTCCCAATATTTTGTGTGTAAAGGACCTCAACACTTTATTCCGGCTGACAGTTTCCTAACCCTAAATAATATATACAAGATCAGAGTACTGTCCAGTGCCACGTTCACGTGCTAGTCAGAATTAGAAAACGTCTGACTTGATAACTGGTTGAACGCGGCACATGTACACTGCATTCGGGAAGTTATAACTTTTCCCACATTTTGTTACGTTACAGCCTTACTCTTATTCCTTCCTCAACCTGCAGATCCTCTCAAGCTCTGTCAGGTTGGATGGGGAGCGTCGCTGCAGAGCTATTTTCAGGTTTCTCCAGAGATGTTAGATCGGGTTCAAGTCCAGGCTATGGCTGGGCCACTCAAGGACATTGAGACTTGTCCCGAAGTCCCGCTTTGTCTTGGCTGTATGCTTAGGGTCGTTGTCCTGTTGAAAGGTGATCCTTCACTCAAGTCTGAGGTCCTGAGCAGGTTTTCATTAAGGATCTTTCTGTACTTTGCTCAGTTCATCTTTCCCTGGATTCCGACTAGTCTCCCATTCCCACAGCATGCTACACTATACATATGGTGCCAGGATTCCTCCGGATGTCACACTTGGCATTCAGGGCAAAAAGTAAATATTGGTTTCAGGTGCCTTTAGGTAAACTTCCAGTGGGCTATAATCTGCCTTTTACAGAGTGGATTCTGTCTGGCCACACCCATTGTTTAATTGGAGTGCTGCAGAGATGGTTGTCCTTCTGCACAGAGGAGCTCTGTCAGTGACCATCGGGGTCTTGGTCACCTCCCTGAGCAAGGTCCTTCTCTCCCAATTGTGCAGTTTTGCCAGGCGGCCAGCTCTGAAGAATCTTGGTGGTTCCAGACTTCCAGTGAGGGAGGTTGTGTTCTTGGGGACCATTGAGGCCGCAGACATTTTTTGGGAACCTTTCCCAAAAGGTGAGGCACAGATGTGTGCCTCAATCCTTTGAGCTCGGACAATTCCAACCTCATGGCTCGTTTAATTGCGCAGTCAACTGTGGGATCTTAGGTGCCTTTCTGTTAGTGGAATTCTAAATTCCTCTGTATTATTTCCCAATCAGAATTAAATACTCTGTCAATGCATTCTATGGGATCGTAAAACCCATATTATTATTATTATTATTATTATTATTATTATTATAGGAATGGACAGAGCCCCAGTCTAAACTCAGGTAACAGCGTGTATTTCAAGAGAGTACTCCGTACATCCATATTTTGCCACAGGTTATAAACTGAAAATGACGTCAGCGTTTTCTAAATGTTCTATCTATTCATGACACTAGTAGAGAGGCCCTCTAAAACTGGTTAAATCGTGTCTGTGGCTATAACAGAACGTGTTTAGGAGTAAAAATCCCTCGGAAAACTGTTCACCAAAAACACAAAAAAAATATTCATCCACCAGTCAATGTATTGTCTAAGGCGACAGAAAATAAATGAGGTTCCCCTGTCAACGCCTACAGCTTCCACACGATGTTGCCAGTACTGGCATTTCATGTCTGCTTTATCCTTGGTTAGATGACGTATAGGCACTTCCTGTCTTTGGGCGCACCACAGGATGTTGTGAAAGTGAAAACATGGACGATGATTTCAAGACTTGCTGCTATCGAATACAGATCGCCCCGTGATCAATTTGATAGATTAACGTTTATTAATACTTTAAGTTGGTTTAGAAAAGTAGTTTGAAGTGATTTGTAAAAGTTTATAGGCAACTTTTGTCATTTTAAAAAGTGATGTTGCGTCTTGTAAAGGGGATTTTTCCTGGATCAGACCGGTCTTCAGAAAATGACATTTTGGGTATACAATTACAGATTTAATCGGGAAAAATACCCAATTTTGATGTTTATGGGACATATAGGAGTGCCAACAAAGAAGCTCGTCAAAGGTAATGAATGTTTTATATTTTATTTCTACGTTTTGTGTAGCGCCGGCTACCGCAAAATCGGTTGTTTAGGTGACGTTCTGGTATTTTGGGGGTGCATGCTATCAGATAATAGCTTCTCATGCTTTCGCCGAAAAGCATTTTACAAATCTGACTTGGTGGCTAGATTCACAACGAGTGTAGCTTTAATTCAGTACCTTGCATGTGTGTTTTAATGAAAGTTTGAGTTTTATCAAAAACTATAGGTGGCGCTCTAAAATTTCCGCTGATTTGGTTCCGTCACAGGAACACTCATCCATAAGAAGTTCCCTTAACATACCCACCCTTTGATTAAATATTATACATTCAAACACACATTGTAGTTATATTGTAATATTGAAAAGCCCATTTCTATTTTTATTAGAGATATTTCTTGTCATCAAAACATCACCTAAACATAACCCAACACTTGCATTCGCCATAACTGTTTGGCGAATAACTCCCCGATATTTAATAAATATGCATTTGCATTCTCCCATGGCTCCTTTAATTGACTTATTTTAGATAACTTCCATCCGTCCCGGAATGAAGAATCCTACTTAAGCACGCATGTCTACGTATCAGGGGAAAAGCTCGAATAACCAAATTCAACCTAGCTTACTTCCCGAAACATATGCAGTTATGTTTTTCTATAGAGGTTGCTTTTCAAACTTTAAATACCCTAACATGGTTCCACACAATTGAAAGTGCTCAAACCTGGAATCACAACCATGGAATCCATTACCCATGATGTTTTACGATTCATACATCCAGTCTCTCTCTCTCCCATAGCCTAGTTCAATTCAAACAAACGCCACAAACCTTGATGCCTACCTAACGTATCAGCTGATAGTTTTTAGCATCTTTCCTGACTATCCTGGCGACTCTCAAATTACTGTTAACCTCTTGGTCCTAACTGGCACGCAGGCGTCCCATCTAGAGCTCTGGAAATGCAAATACACTACGCTAAATGCTAATAGTATTAGTTAAAACTCAAACGTTCATTAAAATACACATGCAGGGTATTGAATTAAAGCTACACTCGTTGTGAATCCAGGCAACAAGTCAGATTTTTAAAATGCTTTTCGGAGAAAGCATGAGAATCTATTATCTGATAGCATGTAACACCCCAAAAGACCCGCAGGGGACGTAAACAAAATAATTAGCATAGTCGTCGCTACACAAACCGCACAAATAAAATATAAAACATTCATTACTTTTGACCATCTTCTTTGTTGGCACTCCTAGACGTCCCATAATCACTATTGGGTCTTTTTTTCGATTAAATCGGTCCATATATAGCCTAGATATCGATCTATGAAGACTGTGTGATAAACGGAAAAAAATAGCGTTTCATAACGAAACGTCATTTTTTTTTTAATTCAAAAATTTGACGATGAACTTTCACAAAACACTTCGAAATACTTTTGTAATGCAACTTTAGGTATTAGTACACGTTAATAAGCGATAAAATTCATCAGGAGGCGATGTCAATTCTATAGGTGTCTGTTTCGAAAAAATGTCTTGGAGAGAGCTCGACCAAAACATCCGGTCGGAGACCGGAGGGAATCGATTCCCTTGATTCGGTTAGACCAAGAATCAAATGACAAGACTCTAGACAACGTGTGGAAGCTGTAGGCACTGCAACCTCGGCCTCATTTAATTCGATTCACTTTGAACATTTCCTTGAAGTCGCGGATGGATATTTTTTTTCCATTTTCAGTGATCAGATATTCCTGCACTTTTCGATGAAACGCACGTTCTGTTATAGTCACAGCCGTGATTTAACCAGTTTTATAAACGTCTGAGTGTTTTCTATCCACACATACTAATAATATGCATATACTATATTCCTGTCCTGAGTAGCAGGGCGCTGAAATGTTGCGCGATTTTTAACAGAATGTTCGAAAAAGTAGAGGGTCGACTTAACAGGTTAAAAATATATTTTGTAATTTATATCAACTTCTGAAAAGTTACTTGAAACACTAATACGCACATTAACAGACAAAAAATTTTCTCCGTTACCCCCATTCACAACGTAATTTCCGTGGCGACCAATAGTGCTTCGCTAGTGACATCATCATCAAGCGCTCAACCTTGGCCCAATCCGAAACGACTTTCAATGAATTGTAAATAATTGTTGTTCGATAACCCAAACCTAATTTATCACATCTGTTCAAATCCTGAATTATAATTTACCACCCCAACCAATATCTCTAAATTCGCTTATTTTATAAAAAACATTTCGATGGGCATAAATCGTAATTGTCTCTTCGTTATTATTTGGAATTAATTTTGATCTAGTAACTGTCTCGTCTTTGACTTTCCCCACAGTTAAATTACAACCTTGTTGACGACTTTTGCAGGGAGTGTTACAGTCCCGGGCGATATGTCCAATTTTGTTACAATTAAAACATCTTTTATTTTTCTTTTGTCTCACCTTATCCATTTTTCTCGACTTTATTCCCTAACTCCATTATACCTCCCTCGGCTTCAGCGGGATCCACATACTTGGGTGGTAATTTCACAGGTAGCTCCAGCAGCCGTATTCTTATAACTACTATTTCGTCGACTGGATTCTCTCTGTATTGTTGGTATAATCGAGGAAGATATAGTTTGTTACCCTCACCTCCACCCAATTGGTTTACTTTTTCATCTGCGGGAGCGGAGGGCATTGCCTCTCGAGTCTTGTCAGATTTAACTTTTTTCTCTGCGCGTCCCATTCTCTTTTTTGCTTCCGAAAGCCAAACTCCGGCGGTATATAACCCCTGTTTATTCTGCTTTTTCACATTATTTCCACATTCCTTATGTATCTGTTTTATAAGGGTTTCCAGCTTTTCTACATTTAGACGGCCATCAAAATCGTATTTCTTTCTCCATCTTAGACCGAAATCAATGTTTCTCTTGTCTTTCTGTTCCATATAACGCTTGTCCCCCGTTAGTTCCGGGGCTTCTTTTGAGACATTTACACCCATTCTAAATCCTTGCCGTTACTAGTAGCTATGGTATCTAATCACTTATCTATGCCTTTCTATATATAATTTTAAATTCTGTGCGTGTACTTCTATAAATTTGTAATTTACCGTTACTAAATCACTTTTGTTCCTTTTCTGTCTGACTATGTGTGTGTCTCTTTAAATGGAAATCTTATCAATAGCTTTGATTTTTGAATCAGATATTAGGTCTTACCTTACAACTATAAGCCCAGGGTTTGTAAATCCCTAGTTAATATCTTATTTTCCGGTTGTGTCAGAGTGCTTTTAAAGAACGCTAATAATCGTTATATAATCGTTATCTCACGCCACTAATTGTTAGACTTCCCTCTCGCATGGAACTTTCCTGTCTATAGATATGGCTTTTCTCATTTCTTTAGATTTCGGTTCCCTCTCCTCCTTATTTGGATATTTCAGTAGTATTAGTTGAATCGGAACGATGATCAATACTGCCACTATTCAAATGACCACTCCAGTTATCTTGCGCATTCCCTTCCTGTCTCCCCACGCCCAGTATTTGTACAAGATCACCGTCCTATTCCCCAGTACCTATTTAATATCCCGTCTTAATCTCGGGCGGGTGTGCCTCTCATGATTAAGTTTAGTTTATTTATGGGAGTGCACATTACCACAGGTTATTTTCGAACCTGCTTCAGTGTATATCGGTTATACAAAACCCAGTGTATGATGGTCATACAAACCCCTGTGGGAATAGCAAAGCTCCCATTATTGATGAATTCTGAAAATTTTAGAACATCAAATAAAGAACTCAAATCCCCCCAGAATCGAGAGTAAAGGCTACTATACCTGCTGCCGACTGGGAAAAGCACTGTTCGTTTGATCTAGTCACCGTATCTGCCGTCTGTAGTGTATACCAGCCTGTTTTTAACCTCCATTCCGGGGCCAGGTCTTTAAATAACGCGCACAATTGTTTTCCTGCGTACGACCTCCAGATGGCAGAGACGGGTATTTAAATCCGGCATCGAAGGACCAATTGTTAGTGGAATTCTAAATTCCTCTGCATTATTTCCCAATCAGAATTAAATACTCTGTCAATGCATTCTATGGGATCGTAAAACCCATATTATAGGAATGGACAGAGCCCCAGTCTTAAACTCAGGTAACAGTGTTTATTTCAAGAGAGTACTGCCACATACACATTTTTCCACAGGTTATAAACTGAAAATGACGTCAGCGTTTTCTAAATGTTCTATCTCTTCATGACACTAGTAGAGAGGCCCTATAGTTCTCGATCCTTCCCTCCTCACCTGAAGCCAAGGTCAGTCAGAGTAGATAGCATTCTAGACAGTCTGGAGATAGTTAATTCATTTGTACCAAGGCACTGTTCTAAACTCCTGACTATATTATATACAATTGGGAATGGGAGCAAGAGAGAATTCATATATGTACAGTACATAATAGTATTTGGACTAGTCAGTCCTGATTGAAATGTATACATAATTAGTCATCATTGATAAAAATTCCCTTAACACTTTCCAAATCAATTTACCAGAGGGTGAATCCAATAAAGTTGTAGAACAATGATCTAAGACAGGATGCACCCAAGCTCAATTTTGATCCTCATAGCAGAAGGTCTGAATACCTATATAAATAAGGGATTTTAATTACATTGGCAAATAGAATCTAAACCTTTGCCATTATGGGTGGAGACTGATGAAAAATGTATTTTATCCATTCTAGAATAAGGCTGTAACTTAACATGTGACAGAAGGGGGTCGGAATACTTTCCCGAATGCACTGTACTACCAGTTATGAAGTCGGAAATTTCAGTTTTGGCTAGTGCTGACGAGCACTTGTGAAGAGATACTCCTTGTTGATTTCCAGAAAGGCGCGACACGGGCCTCCAGTGGAGATGACGTGGATATCCTGGTTAGGACCTTTGAACATCTAGCCAATTACAAGGAGAGAAAGTATCCGTCAAACATCTACATATATAGTTTGTTCTATATGGCATGTAGGGACAACTTAACCTCACTGGTCTCTTTCACAGAGGAGCCCTGAATTACACATCAAAATTACAAGCAGAACAGAAGCAGTCATAAACAAACATTCAGTAATAAGGTCCTCAACACTTTGAATTGCCCGAGATGCAGCAGACAGTTTTACAACAAGGCACAAAAATAATATATTTACCTAACGGAGTAAAGACCGAAGGAAATTTCCAAAGTTATTCATCCCTTATCCCAGGTGTGGTAACTCATGTCTAAAGGTTAGTAATACTTTTAGTGAGGTTTCATAAAGGGATTAATACATTAACATATTGCAACGCGTCAACCTACGTGACAAACAGGACCAACTTCCTAGTTGAGAATGTAGCGTTGAGTACTAGACCTGTCGCCCATAATAAAGACCCCATTTGGCTACCCGGAGGTGGAAAATAATAAAGAGCAGTGCACTATGATAGCACGTCATCACACCCCTTTACTAACAAACAGTAATTGAGTCAAGGTACATTTCTCTAAAAGGTCAAGTAGCTGCTCATGATGTAGTGCTGTCTAACACCCACAACCATCCTGTCTTACCATACTGCATCAGTGGTTGAAGTAGAACGGCGCCAATACACTTTTTAAAATCACAATGCCGTATTGATGTTTAACAGTGACTAACCTATTTTATACGAGGTGCCTATACTCACATAGTTGATAGCTGTGTTACCAACAAGCACATGTCAAAATAATAGAAATGACATCTAATTTATAGAATTAAATACCTTTCTGTGAGATAAATAGCGCCAAAATCTGAATTAGTGAATACAGTTTACAGAAGAGTGACATAATAGCTTAGAAATGTCACCTGGGTTAACTTTAAAGCAGGCTCAACTTGCCCAACTGGTCAGTTCACTTGACCCAGGCAATGGGGTAACCCTTAAATCTCTGCTACAACTAGGTTCCGGATGTTCAACTGGATACCATCAGGAGAAAATAAAATGCCACACCACCAAATCACAGGTCGTGCAGGTCAGGCATGGGACAGGAAAATAACTTACTCCCATCAGACACAGGCAAAAACTCTTTACAGCAATGTTGTAGCAGCCTACACCTCAACGTTAGTGATCTGACATGCTGTATCAGTCTGATCAACTCAAAAACTGAAAAATTGGGCGTGCAAAATTATTCAGCCCCTTTACTTTCAGTGCAGCAAACTCTCTCCAGAAGTTCAGTGAGGATCTCTGAATGATCCAATGTTGACCTAAATGACTAATGATGATAAATACAATCCACCTGTGTGTAATCAAGTCTCCGTATAAATGCACCTCCACTGTGATAGTCTCAGAGGTCCGTTAAAAGCGCAGAGAGCATCATGAAGAACAAGGAACACACCAGGCAGGTCCGAGATACTGTTGTGAAGAAGTTTAAAGCCGGATTTGGATACAAAAAGATTTCCCAAGCTTTAAACATCCCAAGGAGCACTGTGCAAGCGATAATATTGAAATGGAAGGAGTATCAGACCACTGCAAATCTACCAAGACCTGGCTGTCCCTCTAAACTTTCAGCTCATACAAGGAGAAGACTGATCAGAGATGCAGCCAAGAGGCCCATGATCACTCTGGATGAACTGCAGAGATCTACAGCTGAGGTGGGAGACTCTGTCCATAGGACAACAATCAGTCGTATATTGCACAAATCTGGCCTTTATGGAAGAGTGGCAAGAAGAAAGACATTTCTTAAAGATATCCATAAAAAGTGTTGTTTAAAGTTTGCCACAAGCCACCTGGGAGACACACCAAACATGTGGAAGAAGGTGCTCTGGTCAGATGAAACCAAAATTGAACTTTTTTGGCAACAATGCAAAATGTTATGTTTGGCGTAAAAGCAACACAGCTCATCACCCTGAATATACCATCCCCACTGTCAAACATGGTGGTGGCAGCATCATGGTTTGGGCCTGCTTTTCTTCAGCAGGGACAGGGAAGATGGTTAAAATTGATGGGAAGATGGATGGAGCCAAATACAGGACCATTCTGGAAGAAAACCTGATGGAGTCTGCAAAAGACCTGAGACTGGGACGGAGATTTGTCTTCCAACAAGACAATGATCCAAAACATAAAGCAAAATCTACTATGGAATGGTTCAAAAATAAACATATCCAGGTGTTAGAATGGCCAAGTCAAAGTCCAGACCTCAATCCAATCGAGAATCTGTGGAAAGAACTGAAAACTGCTGTTCACAAATGCTCTCCATCCAATCTCACTGAGCTCGAGCTGTTTTGCAAGCAGGAATGGGAAAAAATGTCAGTCTCTCGATGTGCAAAACTGATAGAGACATACCCCAAGCGACTTACAGCTGTAATCGCAGCAAAAGGTGGCGCTACAAAGTATTAACTTAAGGGGGCTGAATAATTTTGCACGCCCAATTTTTCAGTTTTTGATTTGTTAAAAAAGTTTGAAATATCCAATAAATGTCATTCCACTTCATGATTATGTCCCACTTGTTGTTGATTCTTCAACAACATCTTTATGTTTGAAGCCTGAAATGTGGCAAAAGGTCGCAAAGTTCAAGGGGGCCGAATACTTTCGCAAGGCACTGTATGTAGCCTATAGTTTATCATTGTAGTTACCATTATAGTTACTGGCTTTGTGGATGCCCTGAATGTGTTGTGGATGTGACACACTGTTTTATAGTTATGTAGCCTATAGTTTATCATTGTAGTTACAATTATAGTTACTGGCTTTGTGGATGCCCCGAATGTGTTGTGGATGTGACACACTGTTTTATAGTTATGTAGCCTATAGTTTATCATTGTAGTTACCATTATAGTTACTGGCTTTGTGGATGCCCCGAATGTGTTGTGGATGTGACACACTGTTTTGCATGTTATTTTGGCACTAATACGTGTCACATATATCAGGTTGCAAACAATGTAAACAAATATATATAATTGAGTTAATAAAGCTGCATACAAACATGGTCTCTTTTTAGTTGTCTTCATAAGGCAACTCCAAAATGCAGGTGTTTCAGCCTAGCTCAGTGCTTTCTGTGGTGGTGGGGCAAGCCAGCAGAAAATACAGAGCGTTGCGCCGTGATTGGCTCAGTGTTCTGTCACTAATGGGGATACTACGTCACCGCCAAGTCTAAGGGGAGAGCTAGAAAACTCTAGCCCCTTGGATGCTGCCATAGATCTACCTTAGAAGTGCCCATCCAAGAAGGCTCACAGTCATTGGTCACAGATATATGAATGTCAAATCACGTTATGTGTACAGTAGCTTCGATTGGACTGATCATGTCAACATCATACTTTCAAAATCTTAGCTAGCAGTCATCATCATGAATCAAGTCGAACATCTACTGGCAAATCCTTTTCAATCCTTGTCATATGAAGAGAAATATTGAAGAGAAATTATAGATAAAACACATTGGTGCTCATTGGCAATTGGACATAAACATTACGCAACAAGATGGAAATCACAAATTCAACAATGAGTGATTTGGAAGAAATCAGTGACTGGCTAATGTTATCTGCAAGCATTGCAAAGCAATCACAAGTCTGCTATTCAGTGGAGTGGCTGTGTGATCCCAAATCTGGGATTTTTTATTTTATTTATTTAACCTTTATTTAACTAGGCATGTCAGTTAAGAACAAATTCTTATTTACAATGATGGCCTACCAAAAGGAAAAGGCCTCCTGCTGGGACAGGGGCTGGGATTATATATATATATATATATATATAGGACAAAACACACATCACGACAAGAGAGACAACACAACACTACATAAAGAGAGACCTAAGACAACAACATAGCAAGGCAGCAACACATGACAACTGATTAATTGCTATGTCATACCCTACACAGAGATTGACTTTCAAGGCACAGTGCAGTCAAAAAAACGTAATTGTTCTATGTTTTATATATATTTCTACACTATGAAGTTGGAAGAATACTGTAAAATTGTGAGAATTTTGATAATTCCCTTTTAGTGTAAGAGCTGTTTGAAAAGAAATGTCAGCCTGTTTTGGTGGGATGGAGTTTTGGGCTGCCTGGTGACATCCTCACGTGGTAAATGAGTGAAAAGACCAATATGACCAAACCTCTCTGCCAATAACAACTTGTTTGACCATTTTAATTCAAAACAATCACAGTAAGGTACTTAACTGGAGCCCAAAAAGGTTTTTATATTGAGATATAAATACGGTTGCATTGGACCTTTATTAAGGTCTGAAAGTCTCTTTCCTATTGGCCAAGTATTGTATCAAGGTCTGAACGTCTCTTTCCTATTGGCCAAGTATTATTTCAAGGTCTGAAAGTATCTTTCCTATTGGCCAAGTATTATTTCAAGGTCTGAACATCTCTTTCCTATTGGCCAAGTATTGTATCAAGGTCTGAACGTCTCTTTCCTATTGGCCAAGTATTATTTCAAGGTCTGAAAGTCTCTTTCCTATTGGCCAAGTCAGCAGTATTTTCTGGTTGTCGGAAGATTACGGTCACTTACCCGAAAATATGAAGACAGTTGTTAACTAAGAAATGCCACAACTTGTCAGTCTCTTAGTTAAACAATAGGGAGGAAGCAGGAAAATCTGTTAAATGGCCTGCTACATCGGACACGTAGGCCTAACTGTTACAGAGTATGAGACGCTCCTATGCTCCATGAGAGGCTTGCACTCTCATGGACATTTTGACATGAAGCTCATGTCTGACAGGGCGTATACACTAGACACAGCATCCCGAGGTAAAATACAATCGAACATCCACAAACTAACAGAATAACAATCCTGCACAAACCTAGGCGGACCTAACAGGCTTAAATAGAAAAAAAATCAAGAAACACAATAAGGAACAGGTGCAATTAAT
This sequence comes from Oncorhynchus keta, assembly GCF_023373465.1. Taxonomy (NCBI): domain Eukaryota; kingdom Metazoa; phylum Chordata; class Actinopteri; order Salmoniformes; family Salmonidae; genus Oncorhynchus; species Oncorhynchus keta. The sequence goes on along the minus strand of NC_068425.1, from coordinate 32,371,191 downwards.
AAGACCAAACGAACAGAAAAGGAAAAAGGGATTGGTGGCGGCTAGTAGACCGGCGACGACGACCGCCGAGCGCCACCCGAACAGGCAGGGAAGCCACCTTTGGTGGGACTCGTGACAGTCACATGCTCTGAATACAACGGGTGTCAGGCTGTGGGTAACTGGTGCATGGAATCAGGCACAGGAAAGCAGAGATGAGTGTACCAGGTCATTTATTCCACAAACTAACCAGTTTAAAACAAATGCTAAAGGTGTGTGAAATAACCGGTCACTCGTAAATAACAGGTGTAATAACGAACCAGGCAAACAATACCAGCCAACACGTAACGACTTGAACCTTATATAAAACACGCACACAATCATGAGGGAAACAGAGGGTTAAATAATGAACATGCAACTGGGAAATAGAAACCAGGTGTGTAGAAAACAAAGACAAAACAAATGGAAAATGAACAGTGGATCAGCGATGGCTAGAAAGCCGGTGACGTCGACCGCCGAACGCCGTCCGAACAAGGGGAGGGACCGACTTCGGCAGAAGTCGTAACAACGGGTGTTGACTTTACCATGAATTGCTTGCTCACGACCCTTTCCCAACAATGCAGAGTGAAAAAAATATGATTAAAATAGTAACACAAAAGGAATAAAATACACAAGAATGAAGTTATATACAGGGGTACTAGTACCAGAACAATGTGTAGAGGTACGAGGTATTTATGTACATACATGAAGACAGGGTAATGTGACTAGGCATCAGGATAGATAATAATAAGGTATTTGAGGTAGATATGTATATGAAGGCAGGGTAATGTGACTAGGCATTAGGATAGATAATAATACGAGTAAAATTAAGAACGGAGTAGGAGCAGCAAATGTGTGTGTGTGTGTGTGTGTGTGTGCGTATGTAGCGCATGTGAATGTGTGTGGGTTTTGTGTGAGTGTCAGTTCAGTGTGTATAAAGTGTGTATATAAAGTCTTGTCAGTTTCACGTGATAGGGAATATATACAAAACATTGCAGAGAGCATATCCAACTGACAATCTCTTAGAAACAAATATTGTAACCACGACTTAAAAAGAACGGATGTTGGCACAAGATGGATGGAAAATTGGAGCTTAACTAACAAAATTAGAGTTAACTGAAATGTCCGCGTAACCCAGTATAAACTAATGTATAGAATTTATTATGCAAGAGACTAATTCTACAGCACAACAATGTAAAACCAATAATGACTCAATAAACCATGCTTTCTGAACCAATAGAACTAACAGGGCTGATCTTGCTTTATACATGGTTGTATCATGTAGGTCTATAGTGCCTTCAGAAAGTATTCAGAATCCTTGACTTTATCCACTTTTTGTTAGGTTATTAAAAACATGTTTTTAATCAATCTACACACAATACCCCATAATGTGAAAGCAATAACAGGTTTTTAGAAATTCTAGCTCATTTATAAAAAAAAAATGTAAAAACAGAAATATCACATTTACACAAGTATTCAGACCCTTTACTCAGTACTTTGTTGAAGCACCTTTGGCAGCAATTACAGCCTCAAGTCTTCTTGGGTATGACACTACAACCTCGGTACACTGGTATTTGGGGAGTTTCTTCCATTCTTCTCTGGAGATCCTCTCACGGGGGTGGGGAGCGTTGCTGCACAGATTTTTTCAGGTCCCTCCAGAGATGTTCAATCGGGTTGAAGTCTGGGCTCCGGCTGGGCCACTCAAGGACATTCAGAGACTTGTCTCGAAGCCATTTCTGTGTTGTCTTGCCTGTGTGCTTAGGGTCTGGAGCATCTCTCTGTACTTTGCTCCGTTCATCTTTCCCTCGATCCTGACTAGTCTCCCAGGCCCTTCCTGGTGAAAAACCTGACATGATGCTGCCACCACCATGCTTCACCGTAGGGATGGTGCCAGGTTTCCTCCAGATGTGACGCTTGGCATTCAGGCCAAAGGTTTTAATCTTGGTTTCATCAGACCAGAGAATATTATTTCTCATGGTTTGACAGTCTTTTGGTGCCTTTTGGCAATCTCCAAGCAGGCTATCATGTGCCTTTTCCTGAGGAGTCGTCACGCCCTGACCTTAGAGAGCTTTTTATGTCTCTATTTTGGTTTAGTCAGGGTGTGATTTGAGTGGGCATTCTATGTTCTAGGTTTTTGTGCTTCTATGTTTTGGCCGGGTATGGGTCTCAATCAGGGACAGCTGTCTATCGTTGTCTCTGATTGGGAATCATACTTAGGCAGACTTTTTCCCCTGTTGTATTTTTGGGTTGATAGTTGGCTTTGTTAGAGGCATTATAGCCGAAGTTAAGCTTCACGGTCATTTCCTTGTTTTTTTGGCTACATTTCTATAAATAAAAGTGATATGTACCCTCACCACGCTGCACTTTGATCTCATTCCGACGACGGCCGTGACAGGAGTAGCCACTCTACCATAAAGGCCTGATTGGTGGAGTGCTGCAGAGATGGTTGTCTTTCTGGAAGGTTCTCCCATCTTGATCACCTCCCAGACCAAGGCCCTCCTCCCCCGATTGCTCAGTTTGGCCAGGCAGCCAGCTCTAGGCAGAGTCTTGATGGTTACAAACTTCTTCTATTCAAGACGGATGGAGGCCACTGTGTACTTGGGACACTTCAATGATGCAGACATGTTTTGGTACCCTTCCCCAGATCTGTGCCTCGACACAATCGTGTCTCGGAGTTCTACGGCTAATTCATTGCTTGGTTTTTGTTATGACATGCACTGTCAGACCTTGTGGGAACTGTGGGGCCTTATATAGACAGGTGTGTGCCTTTCTAAATCATGTCCAATCAATTGAATATACCTCAGGTGGACTCCAATCAAGTTCTGGAAATACCTCAGGGATGATCAATGGAAACAGGATGCACCTGAGCTCAAAGTCTTATAGCAAAGGGTCTGAATACTTATGTAAATAAGGTATTTATGTTTTTTTTATATATATATAAATGTGCAAAAATGTGCAAAAAAAAGTTTTTTCTTTGTCATTATGGGGTATTGTGTGTAGATGAGGATTTTTGTTCATTTAATCAATTTTAGGCTGTACCGTAACAAAATGTGGAAAAAGTCAAGGGGTCTGAATACTTTCCGAATCCACTGTATCTCTTTTCTCAAATTACATAACATTCACATTTTTATTCCTAAGCATTAATTCAGCTCTGCACAAACAGACATCAATGTAGCACACAGATGATCGTATTATCACATTCACATGAGTTATTACAATCTATGATTCTGTATTAATATCAGTGGTGTAGTGGTAAAACAGGTGGGTCATGGATAAGACAAACAACCACAGACATAAACATATTACATTTTTAAAAATGTATTGTTTGCCTTTTGATTGTGTTTTAATGTAGGCCTGTAGGGAAGACAGGCCATGTCCAGATGTTCATATTGAAACATACAGTGTAACTTGTTTTAAAGATTATTACAGATTGTCTCTGGGGATCCCACGTGGGGCCCCAACGCCTAGTTTGGGACCACTGTACTAAACTCTCTCTCTGTTTGCTTCCTCTCATATCTATAAGCGACTATTTACCAGTTGTGCACTCATTCCCCGAGAGCCGTTTTTGCAGTGGTGTAAAAATACTTTAAAATACTACTTAAGTCGGTTTTCACTTTACTATTGATATTTTGGACATCTTTTACTTCACTACATTCCTAAAGAAAATACTGTACTTTTTACTCCATACATTTATCCTGATACCCAAAACTACTTGTTACATTTTGAATGCTTAGCAGGACATGAAAATGGTCCAATTCACGCACTTATCAAGAGACCATCCCTGGTCATCTCTACTGCGTCTGATCTGGTGGACTCACTAAACACAGACGCTTTGTTGTAAATTATGTCTGAGTGTTGGGGTGTGCCCCTGGCTATCCATAAGGTAATACAATTATGCCGTCTGGTTTGCTTAATATAAGGAATTTGAAGTTATTTATACTTTTACTTTGATTACTAAGTATATATTAGCAATTACATTTACTTTTAACACTTAAGTATATCTAAAACCTTACACTTTGAGTTTTACTCAAGTAGTATTTTACTGGTGGACTTTCACTTTTACTTGAGTCATTTTCTATTAAGGCATCTTTACTTTTACTCAAGTATGACAATTGAGTAGTTTTTCCACCACTGCGTTTTTGTTTGTTTGGGGATGTCTGTAGACATGGCAGGAGAAGGGTTTGAAAATGGCCTTTTGTCCAGCACCTTGCAAACACACTGTCAGCAGCCAAGCAGCGTTTCTAGTTTTGCTTCTCTAGCGAGTTTAGATCAACACTGGAAGCAATATTTAGATGTTGACCCATCATTTATTCTCTTTATTGTGTACAAAATATACATTTTCGTTATTCATTTATTTGTCAAATTTGATAAAATTACAGAGGTCCGGATCTCTGTGTTCTCATATGTATGCTGAGCAAAAATATAAATGCAACATGCAACAATTTCAAAGATTTTACTGAGTTACAGTTCATATAAGGAAATCAGTCAATTTAAATAAATAAATGAGGCCCTAATCTATGGATTTCACATGACTGGGCAGGGGTACAGGCATGACTGGGCAGGGGTACAGGCATGGGTGGGCCTGGGAGAGAAATAAGCTTTTTGTGCGTATGGAACATTTCTGTGATCTTTTATTTCAGCTCATGAAACATACTGTAGGATCAACACTTTAGATGTTGCGTATATATTTTTGTTCAGTGTATTTACAGTCATGATTGGAAAACCTGACTTTGTCAAATGACGAAGAAAACGAGGCACTAAAACATGTAATTCCCTGTTAGTTGCGCACTCCAAAAGTGAATGCTTCAGTTGATGACATTGTTAGACTGCTTTCCCTGTTCAGGAAGACCACAATGTGTGATTTGTCCATTACACGAAAGAGGAAGTACTGTAGCTAACTAACAGAATTTGACAAAGGTTTGAGGTTGTTTTCACAAAGATTGTTGTCTGTGACAAAATTCTGACATTAGGTATAGGTTGTTTTCTGTGACAAACATTTGTATCCTTTACATTTTTTTTGTCAACTTCGAGAATGATGTAATGCTCAGCGTGTACCAGCTTCTTGTCAGAAAAATAAGAAGTACAGTATATACATTGTCACGACTTCCGCCGAAGTCGGTTCCTCACCTCGACGTCACCCGTCTTCTAGCCATCGCCTATCCACCTTTCATTTTCCATTTGTTTTGTCTTGTTTTTCCACACACCTGGTTTACATTCCCTCATTACTTGTCGTGTATATAACCCTCTGTTCCCCCCATGTCTGTGTGTGAAATTGTTTATTGTAAAGTGTTTGTGCACTCTGACTGGTTCGCGACGGGTTATTTTGTACCCAGATTTTGTTGTTCTGGGTGCCGTTGTTTTTTTTCTTCATATTAAACTGCTTCGGGTTTTACCCAGTTCTGCTCTCCTGCGCCTGACTTCCCTGCAGCCAGTCACGCACCCCTTACAAAATGAAGATGGATGATAGCCACCCAAACAACCTCTTGCAAAACTGATTGTGAAATCTGTGTTTTTTTGCTTTGACACATCAAACCACATTTTCCTTTTTCTCAAACATGTCTGAAAGCATCCGTCTCTATTTCAAAAGTTCCCATATTTAAAAATAAATGCACAACAACGATATAAAAAGAGAACTAGCTGAACTTTAAGCCATATAAGGTGCTTTGGTTGTCTCAGCTACATACAAATAAATGGTATCTTATTGCTTCACCAATCATCTTGCCTATATCTCTGGGACTTTATTATTTTGGTTGTAGGTTAACATCTGATTTCCTGTGATAACCACTTAACATGTCTTAGTAGAGAGTGAAATATATTTATAGTCATGTGTGCCAGATCAAACCTCTTGATACTGGGCCCAATATGAGATCACTCTGCAGGAAAAGGCTGTGAGATGACAGTAGGCCATACAGTACAGTGGCTCTAGGAGAACGTGCCTGTCTTGATAGTGGCATACTCTGTTTTTCCACCGCTCTCCAGACTCACTGCTGCGTTCCTTTTTCCTTTCATGTAGACGATGGTGGAGTATGTCACTGAGGGATCCTCCTGTAGAGAGGGACAGTAAGAGACACAGGCACTGCTGCTGACATCTAGGGATGCACAGATTTACACTCATTTACACTATAAATAATGTTTATACTAACAAACACACACTCTCTCTCTCACACTCACTCTCTCTCTCTCACACACACACACACACACACACACACACACACACACACACACACACACACACACACACACACACACACACACACACACACACACACACACACACACACACACACACACACACACACACACACACACACACACACACACACACACACACACACACACACACACACACTGTACTTCTCTTACTGGAGCACTGAGGGGTGTTGTTGTCTCCTCTTGGTTGTTGTTTCTGGGTTCTTGAACCGTATCATACATTACAGAGGGATCATCCTAGAGAGGAGAGATACAATGAGACACCACAGGTGGCTGGTGGCACCTTAATTGGGGAGGATGGGCTCATAGTAATGGCTGGAATGGAATCAATGAAATGGTATCGAACCCGTTTTCTATGTGTTTGATACCATTCCATTCACTTCATTCAAGCTGTTATTATGAGCCGTCTTCCTCTCAGCAGCCTCCTGTTTGAGACAAAACAGTGACTTCCACAGCACAGAAATTGCACAATGATCGAGACGTTATCTTTCTTGAGACCCTAATTTGGCCACTGAATTCAGTAACCGTCTTTAAGACACATACAAACACACTGTCTCTTACTAGTGCACTGAGCGGTATTGTTGTCTTGTCGCTTAAACCAGTGTTTCTGTCTGCAATCGTGGAACACATTGCAGAGGAATCATCCCAGGAGAAAGAAAATAAGACACACCTACAGTAACCTTGTCCCATTAACCGTATAATACCACAATGATAAGTGGGATGTGAAAAGTGGCAGTAATAAAGCCTCTCTTGAAAAAGCCGAACCTTGACCCAGAAAATATAAAGAACTATTGGCCAATATCGAATCTCCCATTCCTCTCAAAAGATTTTGAAAAGGCTGTTGCGCTGTTACTGCCTTCCTGTAGACAAACAATGTATACGAAACGCTTCAGTCTGGTTTTAGACCCCATCATAGCACTGAGACTGAACTTGTGAAGGTGGTAAATTACCTTTTAATGGCATCAGACCGAGGCTCTGTATCTGTCCTCGTGCTCCTAGACCTTAGTGCTGCTTTTGATACCATCGATCACCACAGTCTTTTGGAGAGATTGGAAACCCAAACTGGTCTACACGGACAAGTTCTGGCCTGGTTTAGAGCTTATCTGTCGGAAAGATATTAGTTTGTCTCTGTGGATGGTTTGTCCTCTGACAAATCACCTGTAAATTTCAGTGTTCCTCAAGGTTCCCTTTTAGGACCACTATTGTTTTCACTATATATTTTACCTCTTGGTGATGTCATTCAGAAACATAATGTTAACTTTCACTGCTATGCGGATGACAAACAGCTGTACATTTCAATGAAACATGGTGAAGCCCCACAATTGCCCTCCCTGGAAGCCTGTGTTTCAGACATAAGTAAGTCAGACATAAATAAGTAAGTCGGTCCTTCTGTAGCTCAGTTGGTAGAGCATGGCGCTTGTAACGCCAGGGTAGTGGGTTCGATTCCCGGGACCACCCATACGTAGAATGTATGCACACATGACTGTAAGTCGCTTTGGATAAAAGCGTCTGCTAAATGGCATATATTATTATATGTTATAAGTGGTTAGCTGCAAATGTTGTACTTTTAAACTTGGACAAAACAGAGATGCTTGTTCTAGGTCCCAAGAAAAAAAGAGATCTTCTGATGAATCTGACCATTAATCTTGATGGTTGTACAGTCATCGCAATTAAAACTGTGAAGGACCTCTGCGTTACTCTGGACCCTGATTTCTCTTTTGACGAATATATCAAGACTGTTTCAAGGACAGATCTACGTAACATTGCAAAAATCAGAAAATTGATGCAGAAAAATGAATCCATGGTTTTGTCACTTCTAGGTTAGACTACTAACTAGAACCAAAAAATGTGATCATATTACTCGTGCAAGCCTCTCTACACTGGCTTCCTGTTAAAGCAAGGGCTGATTTCAAGGTTTTACTGCTAACCTACAAAGCATTACATGGGCTAGCTCCTACCTATCTTTCCGATTTGGTCCTGCCGTACATACCTACACATACGCTATGGTCACAAGACGCCGTGCCTCCTGACTGTGCCTAGAATTTTTAAGCAAACAGCTAGAGGCAGGGCTTTCTCCTATAGAGCCCCATTTTTATGGAATGATCTGCCTACCCATGTGAGAGACGCAGACTCGGTCTCAACCTTTAAGTCTTTATTGAAGACTCATCTCTTCAGTAGGTTATATGATTGAGTGTAGTCTGGCCCAGGAGTGTGAAGGTGAACGGTAAGGCACTGGAGCAGTGAACCGCCCTTGCTGTCTCTGCCTGGCCGGTTCCCCTCTTTCCACTCGCATTCTCTGCCTCTAACCCTATTACAGGGGCTGAGTCACTGGCATACTGGTGCTCTTTCATGCCGTCCCTAGGAGGGGTGCGTCACTTGAGTGGATTGAGTCACTGACATGATCTTCCTGTCCGGGTTGGCGCCCCACCTTGGGTTGTGTCGTGGTGGAGATCTTTGTGGGCTATACTCGGCCTTGTCTCAGGATGGTAAGTTGGTGGTTGAAGATATCCCTCTAGTGGTGTGGGGGCTGTGCTTTGGAAAAGTGGGTGGGATTATATCCTGCCTGTTTGGCCCTGTCCCGGGTTATCGTCATGGGGACACAGTGTCTCCCGACCACTCCTGTCTCAGCCTCCAGTATTTATGCTGCATTAGTTTATGTGTCGGGGGGCTACGGTCAGTCTGTTATATCTGGAGTATTTCTCCTGTCTTATCTGGTGTCCTGTGTGAATTTAAGTATGCTCTCTCTAACTCCTTCTTTCTTTCTCTCTCTCGGAGGACCTGAGCCCTAGGACCATGCCTCAGGACTACCTGGCGTGATGACTCCTTGCTGTCCCCAGTCTATCTGGCCGTGCTGCTGCTCCAGTTTCAACTGTTCTGCCTGCGGCTATGGAACCCTGACCTGTTCACCGGACGTGCTACCTGTCCCAGACCTGCTGTTTTCAACTCTCTAGAGACAGCAGGAGCGGTAGAAATACTCTGAATGATCCTCTATGAAAAGCCAACTGACATTTATTCCTGAGGTGCTGACCTGTTGCACCCTCGACATCCACTGTGAGTATTATTATTTGACCATGCTGGTCATTTATGAACATTTGAACATCTTGGCCATGTTCTGTTATAATCTCCACCTGGTACAGCCTTAAGAGGACTGGCCACCCCTCAGAGCCTGGTTCCTCTCTAGGTTTCTTCCTAGGTTCTGGCCTTTCTAGTGAGTATTTCCTAGCCACAGTGCTTCTACACCTGCGTTGCTTGCTGTTTGTGGTTTTAGGCTGGGTTTCTGTACAGCACTTTGTGACATCAGCTGATGTAAGAAGGGCTTTATAAATACATTTGATTGATTGATTGTTCTATCTATCTTCCTTTCCCATCACTCTCAATGTGATAGAGCTTCTAAATGATTTATTTACCTTTTTCTCTCCTTCTGTTTTGCTCCCACTACTTTTCTCTCCTGTGTTTTTCTTTCCTGGGGATTAAAAACAGAGTTTAATACACAAAACAAATCCTTTCCACATTCCACTGAAGTCATTGCTTTTCTGAGTGGTTGCAATTATGGAATACATACTGTACCTTTGTTTCTCTTGTATATGTACCAAGCCACTCCAGAGATGATCAGTATGACTGGTAGAACAGCCAGTAAGGTGTATTGGATTGTATTGTATTGTTGAGGGGAAGCAGATGGATCTTCTTCTGAAGTCCCCACTGTGTCTGCCCCTAAAGGACATGACAGTGTTCTGTCAATCTACAGTGTAACAGATAGTTTGGCTGTTTGCAAAAGAGAACTCTTCCAGTACAGTCCAATACAAGAGGTTATGGGGTCAGCTTGACTACTGATTGTTGTTCAAAGTTCTGTAAATGTACTGGCCCTTTGATGGGAATATGGGTTATATAAACAGAGACATACCTTTAAATGATTTCATTTTTATATTATTTTTATGGAGAAGAATTTCATGACAAACATTCACTGACCTTTAGGTGACGTTGTTGGTATTAGGAATGTTGTAATGTCTAGTCCATTTGGTTGAGTTAATGGTGGATGTTTGGTGGTAGTGGTTGTGAGGGGTTGGTATTTCCCTAACAGACAAGAGGAACATTAGCCAGAGCAAAGGCACATTACAAAACTATATTATGAAACTAAGTCAAATGAGTAGAACATTTGGTGAAATGTGTTATCAATTTCACTCAACTCAGTCTGTCAGGTCGGGTAATCTACATACTGCAATGCTGTTGGAAGGGCCCTCGTTTTACAGTATTTTGTTACAATATCTAGAGTTTTTAATTTGTTTTTTTTTGCTGTTACAATATCTATAGTATGCTGTTACAATATTTACAGTATGCTGTTACAATATCTACAGTATGCTGTTACAATATCTACAGTATGCTGTAACAATATCTATGGTATGATGTTACAATATCTACAGTATGCTGTTACAATATCTACGGTATGCTGTTACAATATCTACGGTATGCTGTTACAATATCTACAGTATGCTGTTACAATATCTACGGTATGCTGTTACAATATCTACGGTATGCTGTTACAATATCTAAGGTATGCTGTTACAATATCTACGGTACGCTGTTACAATATCTACGGTATGCTGTTACAATATCTACAGTATGCTGTTACAATATCTACGGTATGCTGTTACAATATCTACAGTATGCTGTTACAATATCTACGGTATGCTGTTACAATATCTAAGGTATGCTGTTACAATATCTACGGTATGCTGTTACAATATCTAAGGTATGCTGTTACAATATCTAAGGTATGCTGTTACAATATCTACGGTATGCTGTTACAATATCTAAGGTATGCTGTTACAATATCTACAGTATGCTGTTACAATATCTACAGTATGCTGTAACAATATCTATGGTATGATGTTACAATATCTACAGTATGCTGTTACAATATCTACGGTATGCTGTTACAATATCTACGGTATGCTGTTACAATATCTACAGTATGCTGTTACAATATCTACGGTATGCTGTTACAATATCTACGGTATGCTGTTACAATATCTAAGGTATGCTGTTACAATATCTACGGTACGCTGTTACAATATCTACGGTATGCTGTTACAATATCTACAGTATGCTGTTACAATATCTACGGTATGCTGTTACAATATCTACAGTATGCTGTTACAATATCTACGGTATGCTGTTACAATATCTAAGGTATGCTGTTACAATATCTACGGTATGCTGTTACAATATCTAAGGTATGCTGTTACAATATCTAAGGTATGCTGTTACAATATCTACGGTATGCTGTTACAATATCTAAGGTATGCTGTTACAATATCACAGTATGCTGTTACAATATCTACAGATGATTTCCAAAGTGAGTAGATAATATCAATAATGATGTTCAAAAAGATTGAAGTGATTAATAAGAATTGTCTGTCTTACTTTGAATATCAATTTTGACGTCTGTCATTTGAGTCTCACTGATTTGGCACCTGTACCACCCCTGATCGTCCTCGGTGATGTGTGAGAGGAGGACAGA
>NC_068425.1:32251948-32354448 GCF_023373465.1 Oncorhynchus keta | reverse complement strand
TCGCGGGGTCCGACATGCCAATCAACCTGCTATCTGCCAATCACGGGAATGCCTGGAATGTTCTGATGCCGGGCATCCTGGCGGTTTGCGGAGTGGCGTGGAGGGGGTTTGGGCAGGGGGATGGAGCATTGGAAGTTAAGACCAGGTTCAGCCTTTGTTCTCCCTCTTACGTCTGGCCTTCACAAGAGAAGGTCACGATTGGCTTGTGGGTTATCTTTCATTTATTTGGCGTGAGCTACGGCCAAACAGTAGCCTGTGTAAAGTTGGTAATAAACCGTCAATTCGTAAACTCAAACCTGTCTGGACAATTGTTCCTTTATGATCTAGTCAGGTCATTACAATATTATACCATCCTCCCCAACAATAACAACCACCATGAATAGGTTTAGCTGATGCAATAAATGAATTACAACTCAAATGTGTTTTATTAATAAAAAAGTAGCAAAATTGTATTCTCCACAAAAATGACCATGCTGGATCACTGTATCTAGTGAAAGTGTTTTTCCCATAAGAAACCATAGCACATTTAGTTGATTTTCAACAAAAATCTATTTTCTGTACATAAAGTACATTTGTGTACAACAGACAATCAAGTATATCCAATATAATCCAATATAAAAAGCAAACATTATATTCAGCACTAAGGACAATAGTTAATCTAGAGTTTTCAGAGACATTTGACATTCAGATTCTTAAATATCTTACCTCTTGGTGTCTTGCTGTGCGCGTCGTAGTTCTTATAAAACGCTTGTAAAATGACACTGCTTAGATATATATTAGATTTTTATTTAACCTTTATTTAACTAGGCTATAGCCACAGGGGTGAAAGTATTTACTAACGTAATCAAAACTGCACGCATGCAACTGGATTCTCTAGATTTAGTGTGACCTCAGAGGGGCTGGTTGCACAGCTTGTAGATATTGTTTTAGTTTGATTCCCAATAGATAAGACTGACTAAACCAAGAGAGATCAAGAATTAGGTCAACCTTGGACAAGAAAAAACAATGGCTGACCCTAAATCCTAACCCTAACCCTAAATCCTAACCCTAAATCCTAAATAACCCTAACCCTAAATCCTAACCCTAAATCCTAACCCTAACCTAAATGTAAAATGATTTAATACATTTGTATTATGTTCAATCAATTTTCAGAATAAACAGCATTGCACATCCATATGACATGATAATAACACACACGTGCTAATTAATAACAAGGTATATTCATAACACCCAACCTAAATGATGTGATAGTTACATAATGCAGACAAATAGTCATCTTCTTTGATTTTGTATGTTTTCCAACCTCACCCAATAAAAGACTCCGGGTGTATCATGATAGATTTTACTCAACAAACACCAGTAAAACAAAACAGGATGATGTGAGATTCTGCTTTTGTTCTATATTCCTTTAAAAAAAACATATTTTCATAAAGGTCAATGGAGTCACATATATATATATATATATTTTTTTTAATTTTACCTTTATTTAACCAGGCAAGTCAGTTAAGAACATATTCTTATTTTCAATGACGGCCTGGGAACAGTGGGTTAACTGCCTGTTCAGGGGCAGAACGACAGATTTGTACCTTGTCAGCTCGGGGGTTTGAACTCGCAACCTTCCGGTTACTAGTCCAACGCTCTAACCACTAGGCTACGCTGCAGGTTTTTATTTTTTGTATTTTCATTGTTGGACATAAAAGACTAAAAACACCAGCAAATCATCTCCAAGTGATTTTCATTGTGTAAATCTGTTCCCAGGTATTCCCCTGCACAACAGAGAGACACGTGATCATATGCAAATGTAAGCACGGTTTGAAATGATCACGTTTTAGTCAAATATATCTGTTTGGGCTTCATGTGGTCAATTTCCAGTCTACAAATGATTTGTAATGATGTTCCGGGCCACCGACCATCCGCTCAAGAACAAAATCATCCCACCACTGAAGTAGTTGATGATCTCTGACGTAGGGTATAGTGTCCTGAAGTATATGATATTTTTTTTTCTAAGACGAAACTGTGATATACACTGGGGGGAAAATACAACAAATCCATTAGTTCCTGGATGTACAGTATCTGCATTTTATGAGTTAAATCACAGTTTAAGATGAATTGATAATTTGTACATTCATTCTGACAAAGTCTACATTACTTTACAAGACAGCCGTTGGCCTGGGAAGAGGATGGTCATCAAGAGGACATCCTCAACTAGAGGACTTTGTTCAGGTAGCCTAGGCTACTCTAGGCTCCCATTTACTGAACAGAATGTCTTGGCCCTGAAACCTTGAGTTGAGTTCATTAGGGAATGCGACTAAATTATTATTTTAAATGTTTTGCAACATAAAATGAAAAAATGACAGGTAGCCCCTCCATGTTTCAGTCTGTTTTCTTCCGTTTGATGCTTACCTCAGGTCACACCAAAATGGCTTCTGATCCGTGATTGATCGATTGGGCTGCGTGTCGTCTTCACAGTCAATTAACAAGCAGCAAGTTAACTTTTGAGTGCATGGAATGTCAACAACGATGTTCCACATAGCTACTATATGTCCTTGTTTCCTAAATGAACTCCAGACCCTCATACTTCACGTCTCCTATCTTGGTTTCAGGTAACAGGATCTGGCCGTCCAGTGTGAATGCCATTATGTACGAGGCGATTTTCCCAGCGTCCTCCTCCGACTTGAGAGCCACGATGATCTGATCGTCCATGTTGGGGACAAACTTGAAGGAGGAGAAGCCGTGTGTGGGGTTATGCGGGCCCACCCGGTTCACGGTGACGTCCTTGAAGTCCGGTGAGCAGCTGAGGACGAGGTTGGCAGCACGACGCTCGTCGGCCGTCTCATCGTAGCGCTCTTTGCTAGCGCGGCGTGGGAGGAAGAACCAGCGCTGCAGGCTGTCGCTCCACGCGGCCGACTCGTGGATCAGGTAACCTGGGGAGAGAATGTCATGAGAATCTGAATATCATAGAGAATGCTAATAGTTTGCAAGGGTAACTCTAACTGTATATGCTAGGCTAACACAGTCAGCATAGCCTTTGCAGTTAGCGTTAGCATGGTTAGCATTTTCAACCCTGCAGCTCTCACCTGGAGGTTCGATCCCAGCTGCGGACCTCAGGAGGTTGTAATTGGGGACCCAGTTCTGGTGCTGCACGTCCCCCCGATGGCCCACCACCTTTACCCACTCAGGGTTGTTGTTGACCACCTCCCCCGTGGTAGTTGTCCACTCTTTCCCCAGGCCACCCACGTACAAGTGCTCGTCCTTTACTGCTAGCCACTCCGCTTTAAACCCTGAAAGAGGGAAAGAGGGTCATTGGGACACACATCAAGATTTTATGATTCACTGAACTACTGTACAGCAAAATAGGGTGCAATTCAATATTAGGAAGGTGTTCTTAATGTTTTGTACACTCAAGTGTTTACAAATGAGAATGAGATCCAACAAATTCCATTTCCATGGTTGCTGTCTACCCCAGATGAGGTTCTTCAACAGACCCCTTATAGTAAATAAACAGATTAAGTTCCAAATCTGCCTGCCTGGTCTACACAGTGAGACACTCACAATGCCAAATCGACCCTTAACCCCTACTCCATATTCACTGAGAGGGATTAAATAGGTGTCAGCAATATGGTGAAAATTCTATCTACCCTATTAGAAGGCAAGATGAAGCATTTACCATAGAATTTATACTTATTCAATCCTTTCAGATCTACAGGAGCCTAGGAATCGATTCTGCACTTGAATTTGGCTCATCTACCTCACTGACCTTTGGAGACGGAGCCGTCCCCATCAGGCAGGATGACCCAGGGCACAGCCTTGCTGCCGTCGATGTAGTAGACCACGCCCGTTCGGTCATCCACGCTGTACAGCTTCCCGTTGAACACCACCAGCTCTGACAGCTCCATGCCCCGGCCCTTCTCCGCCAGGTGGCTCTCCAGCAGGACCCTCTCCGCGTCCCATTCCACGGCCACCTTGGTGCCACTCTCCGACACCAGCAGGTGGCCCCGGCGCATGTAGCTGAACCACGTCAGCTTCTTGTCGCTGCGCGAGTCCGTGTCCAGGTCGGCAATGACCCCGATGCGGTAGCGCGTGCCCTGCGGCGTCCGCTCAGGTGTGCTGAGCGGGTAAGTGTCATTGTAGCGGTCGGCCACCTCGTCCATCGCCATCCCAGTGTGGCCAGACTTCCAGTTACGGGAGCTGGGGACCTCGGAGTAGGAGCCCGGGTTCAGGTGCATGTAGAGGAGGACCAGGGCAATGGCCAGGACCAGGGCTACGATGGCCTTAAAATTGAGGCGGAATCGGGGGTCTGGGGTGTTGGTCATGGAGGCCAACATGGGAAGTCCTCCGACTGAGATGCGCAGGGGGTTCATAGACGGATCATTCTGCTCCAGTTGGGTGTAGCCTGGAGAAACAGGCATGGGGGAGGGATCTGAAAAGGTTAAGGAGAGGAGAATGGAGGGGTCAGAGGTCTGATTTTGAGGGAAAGGCTGCCCTCCTCAGCTACAGTACACAGGTAGAATCTCAATTGTATTTCCTTGATTCCTCTCCTCACCTCCTTTTCAGCGACTCACTCAACGCACTCACTCTCACCAGTAGTTAGATAACCATGTATTGTTGTTATGACTTTGGCCTCGATCCTATAGACAATCAGTGTTGCAGAATATTTCACAAGTGTCATGACTCTCAATCATCATGTGTATCTCAGTGCAATTTTGAGAGAAATATAGCAGCTTTAGAATCTGCCGGCACTATAACAACCCCACAAGCGCTGAAGAACTCCTTGAAGATGTCACATGGATTAGGTGTTTTGATTTAACATTTGTTAAGTCTTTCACAAGAGACTAATATCAGTGAAACACCAAATCAGTACATAAACATTCAAATAAATACTGTGTGAGATTTCACACCAGACAACAGTATACAATACACACCAGCTTCATTCAGATCCAGGTTGCCTGTAAAAAACTGAAAATAATGATACAATCTCTGCTCACAAGGAACGTTCTTCTTTAAGGCTCACGTCTGTCCATATAGCAGACCACTGAAAGAACACTAGCTTGCAGATCCTGAAGAGAATGTCTATGTACAACCAATGAGCATCCCACAGCTCAGTTCTGCTGTGAAGGAGGAAGAAGCGGTAGCTACAGGTGAGACCAATAGAAGCTGGCCACCGGTGTGCAGGCAGTGTGTTGACGTGGAGCCTGGGAGTGGCCCATTCAGTGACATAAAATGGGACAATATGTCGTTGTGAACAGGTAAAGCAGGAAAGGTAGCAAGTAGACACCCGGAAACCACCCAAAAACCTTGTCATTCAAAACTCTCAGTCAGATGGGGTGTTCAAAAACTAGCCTACTTTTAGGATTTGGCTAAGCTAACAAGTGGTGAACAGGTAGAGTAGTCTTTATTAACACAAGCATTTCGCTACACCCGCAATAACATCTGCTAAACACGTGTATGTGACCAATAAAAATATATTTGGATTCATTATCCCAGAGGGACCTAAGCTCAGTAGCAAATCTCATGTGTTCATGTGTTCTGCTTATCAGATACTCAATCAACATCACTCGTGAGAGAGAAAGCCAACAGGCAAAATAATAGGGAAATGCAATCCTGCCTACGTTTTGGTACATCTAAATAAGAAACCGTTTGCCACAGCATTATCGGTGGCTTTTGTGATAGTATCTGTCTCCATACATCTGAAAAAATGATTATACACTCAATGTAGCCTAAATATTGGCTGATGATTCAAACTGAATTCTTCAGCTTCTCTATGTTTGATACATACTTCAGTCTGAGACCGCCATCGTTGAAGTCATTTGTGGTAATGTCAAAATGATGGGTATTGTACAAAACATAGTAATCAGTGATTGGATCATCTCTAACCAATCAGGGAAGCAAAACCAATGACAAATTTTCAAGTATTCTGACTCTGGCTCAACTCATTGGTTGAGTGTAGAATTAATTGGACCAATCAGTACTGTTAGAAGTTTTTTCTATTCTTGATATCGTCATGGAGGTACTCAGATCTGTATTCATTACGGAGAAGAAACAAATGCATGTGGCATAGCCTAAATGTTAACTGAAAAAATCTCAAATGTGAATCGGGGTGAAAGGCAGGATCGAAATCGAATGAAGCATCCATTTGAAATGCGCTCTCAGAAATACACCAACATGTACACCCTCAAGAAAATCTTTGTGACCTCACTTTGAGTCGGTTCCAGGAGCGACACATCCTGTGACCAGTGTATAATGTCTCTAAAGCCAGCAGCAGCAGCCCCTCTTCTGCTCAAAGGCTCTTTTATACCAGGACTGTGGCCAGGGCCCCCAGCCAAACAGAAGTCCATTATGACACCCTGAGACTCTCTGCTCTGTGGCAGCCTTCCCTCTCCGGCATGCTAGTCTAACACACAGGCACGCACACATCAGCTGGTTGAAACTAAATCACCAGAAAACAGATTGTTGTTTGTGCACCCACACTAAGAAGTGCCTGAGGTGTGAGCATGTAGGTCCTCAAACACACAGCATCAATTACAGGGTAAAGTATCTGTGATGGATGGAATCCCAACTAGACACTACAGACATCACACACTATAGTACATATCTCCAACATGTCTCTCCTCTAGCCAGGTCCCAGATCTGTTCGGGCTCTAGAGCAAATACTATGGTCATTGTCATTGTCATACATAGGAGTAGGTGAGGTATAAGCAAGCACGCACAAACTGATCTGGGACCTAGTTACCTCTTCTCCATATAGTACCTCACAACAAACTCCTCAAATCACAGAGTCCATGCAGGATCTGCTGTCACTGAAACAAACAAGAGCTCTGGTAGTATGGAGTTACCCTTTCTTCTCCTCCTCCTCCTTCCTGAATGCTGGCCGACTGTCATCTCAATTCCACAACCGCACCAATGGACCAGCTACACTCTTCCGTTGCCCAGAGTTAATTGAACGCTGAGCAGTGAACTCCTTAGTTATCAGCTGAAAGGGATTGGCTGTGCAACCGTGACTAAGGGTAACAACATCGGTGGTGAACTTTGACTAGACTTGGGGGATTAGTATTGATTAACCACCGCAAGTCCAAAGGGGAAAACCTAGCAAGGTAATTGACAACTACTATTCACCACTCTTGTCTTGCTTGACCTTTGTGAATGTATAGACTGCAAGCCTAGGTAAAGTCAACATATTGTTCCTCTAGTCTGGCCTCGTCCCATACTGTATGTTCTGTAGCCTGTAGTCTGGCCTCGTTCCATACTGTATGTTCTGTAGCCTGTAGTCTGACCTCGTCCCATACTGTATGTTCTGTAGCCTGTAGTCTGGCCTCGTTCCATACTGTATGTTCTGTAGCCTGGCCTCGTTCCATACTGTATGTTCTGTAGCCTGTAGTCTGGCCTCGTTCCATACTGTATGTTCTGTAGCCTGTAGTCTGGCCTCGTCCCATACTGTATGTTCTGTAGCCTGTAGTCTGGCCTCGTCCCATACTGTATGTTCTGTAGCCTGTAGTCTGGCCTCGTTCCATACTGTATGTTCTGTAGCCTGTAGTCTGGCCTCATTCCAACCTGTATGTTCTGTAGCCTGTAGTCTGGCCTCGTTCCATACTGTATGTTCTGTAGCCTGTAGTCTGGCCTCGTCCCATACTGTATGTTCTGTAGCCTGTAGTCTGGCCTCGTCCCATACTGTATGTTCTGTAGCCTGTAGTCTGACCTCGTTCCATACTGTATGTTCTGTAGCCTGTAGTCTGGCCTCGTCCCATACTGTATGGTCTGTAGCCTGTAGTCTGGCCTCGTTCCATACTGTATGTTCTGTAGCCTGGCCTCGTTCCATACTGTATATTTTGTAGTCTGGCCTCGTCCCATACTGTATGTTCTGTAGCCTGGCCTCGTTCCATACTGTATGTTCTGTAGCCTGGCCTCGTTCCATACTGTATGTTCTGTAGCCTGTAGTCTGGCCTTGTCCCATACTGTATTCCATACTGTATGTTCTAGCCTGTAGTCTAGTCCCCTGTATGTTCTGGCCTGTAGTCTGTCCCATACTGTATGTTCTGTGGCCTGTAGTCTGGCCTCGTCCCATACTGTATGTTCTGTAGTCCCATACTGTATGTTCTGGCCTGTAGTCTGGCCTTCCATACTGTATGTTCTGTAGCCTGTAGTCTGGCCTCGTCCCATACTGTATGTTCTGTAGCCTGTAGTCTGGCCTCGTCCCATACTGTATAGCCTGTAGTCTGTTCTGTAGCCTACTGTATGTTCTCTGGTCTGGCCTCGTCCCATACTGTATGTTCTGTAGCCTGTAGTCTGGCCTCGTCCCATACTGTATGTTCTGTAGTTCCATACTGTATGTTCTGGCCTGTAGTCTGGCCTCGTTCCATACTGTATGTTCTGTAGCCTGTAGTCTGGCCTCGTTCCATACTGTATGTTCTGTAGCCTGTAGTCTGGCCTCGTTCCATACTGTATGTTCTGTAGCCTGTAGTCTGGTTCCATACCTAGCCGTCTCCCATATACTGTATGTTCTGTAGTCTGGCCTCGTTCCATACTGTATGTCTGGTCCTCGTTCCATACTGTATGTTCTGTGGCCTGTAGTCTGGCCTCGTTCCATACTGTATGTTCTGTAGCCTGTAGTCTGGCCTCGTTCCATACTGTATGTTCTGTAGCCTGTAGTCTGGCCTCGTTCCATACTGTATGTTCTGTAGCCTGTAGTCTGGCCTCGTCCCATACTGTATGTTCTGTAGCCTGTAGTCTGGCCTCGTTCCATACTGTATGTTCTGTAGCCTGTAGTCTGGCCATACTGTATGTTCCAGTCTGGCCTCGTTCCCTGTATGTTCTGTAGCCTGTAGTCTGGCCTCATTCCATACTGTACTGTATGTTCTGTAGCCTGTAGTCTGGCCTTGTCCCATATACTGTATGTTCTGTAGCATACTGTATGTTCTGGCCTCTGGCCTCGTTCCATACTGTATGTTCTGTAGCCTGTAGTCTGGCCTCGTCCATACCTGTATCGTTCCATACTGTATGTTCTGTAGCCTGTATGTTCTGTAGCCTGTAGTCTGGCCTCGTTCCATACTGTATGTTCTGTAGCCTGTAGTCTGGCCTCGTTCCATACTGTATGTTCTGTAGCCTGTAGTCTGGCCTCGTTCCATACTGTATGTTCTGTAGCCTGTAGTCTGGCCTTGTTCCATACTGTATGTTCTGCTGAAAAGGTTTATATCGTTTAACTTTTCAGCATGACAACGAACGATAGGCTAAAGAGTTGGCTATAGAACATACAGTACGAGGCCAGACTAGAGGCACAATCTGTTGACTTTACCTATGCTTGCAGTGCACACATGCACAAAGGTCAAGGTTGAAAATTCACTGATCTAGTACCAGCCATTACCAAAAAGACAACCTATCACTATGACAACTTTAGACCTGAGAACACACCAAGGTGTGTCTGCGATGCAATTACAGCATGTCATGATGGCGGTGTCTTCAAAGTAGCCTTGCCCTAGATCTGTTCGTGCTACCAAGACAATGACAATAGCAGTTAGCAAGACAGCAAAAACAGACCTGGGAGCAGGCTATATTACTCAAATAGGTTACCTGCGGAGTGTTGACTGGTAAACCCACAGTGGAAGTCTGAAATGCATGGACTATAACATGTTTTATATCGTTATAATAGGTCTATGTTGTTATCCACCCACTCTGATCATCCATTTGAATGGTCTTTGTGTAATTTTAAAGACTTTATGATATGTTTCCCTGCACACCAATGCACTTTAAAGTAATTGCCCATTGTGTCTAGATGTCTATTAAATTTGACTCATAATTAATTACAATATGAGTATTTAAAAAAAATAATATGTTAAAAAGCAGCTTTTCTGTTTTTGAATGGTGTGGGCGTATGCTGGTCATTAAAAATATTCACATGAGTAGACTGCTGATTGGCCAGCTATATGATCCTCTATATGATCCTCAGCTCGGGGATATGAACTTGCAACCTTTCGGTTACTAGTCCAATGCTCTAACCACTAGGCTCCAACGCTCTGACCACTAGGCTACCCTGCCGCCCCATATAATGGACTTTGGCACTACAAAGGTTATATGTCATTAAAGGACACGTGTCAAGACAATAAATGGTCCACAGTGACTGCTGTTGGGCAGGGGTTGCAGAATGAGCATAGACTAACTGTTTTCTGTCTTTCAACTGAGCATACCATGTGATGGTACCTGCTGCTAGCAAATTCAGGGGTAGCCCTGACCGGGACTCGAACTCGGGTCCAGCTAGTCAATAATTTAGCTGTTAGGCCAGGAGATCCGAACCTCTTGACAATGTTGCCAGGTGATTAACCTCGGGTAGCAAAATTGTGGGAAGCATCCCAGCTGTCTAGAGACTACTAGGTGACAGGTTAAGGTCACTATAATAGGTCTCTAGGTCTAGTTGTTTCAAGTTATTTTTGATTGCAATAGTTTATGCATTTTAATTGTTTTGAATATGTTATGCTGTAGATAAATGGTGTTGAATGACAATATTCACATACAAGCAGTCACTATTCAAAGTAGGCCTATCTTCCTACTGATGTATGAACTTGTCTTTTACATCCCGCAGTTATAAATGACAAGACTAGATACTGCTTCTACCTACAGTGCTGTGTGATCATGTGGTTGGTTTACAATGGGTTTTACAGCAGTGTTAGACTGGCAGACTTCCACTGGCATTGCGCCTGTATGTCCCCCCTTTGCTGTTTTAACAGCCTCCACTCTTCTGGGAAGGCTTTCCACTAGATGTTGGAACATTGCTGTTATAACAGCCTCCACTCTTCTGGGAAGGCTTTCCACTAGATGTTGGAACATTGCTGTTATAACAGCCTCCACTCTTCTGAAGGCTTTCCACTAGATGTTGGAACATTGCTGTTATAACAGCCTCCACTCTTCTGAAGGCTTTCCACTAGATGTTGGAACATTGCTGTTATAACAGCCTCCACTCTTCTGAAGGCTTTCCACTAGATGTTGGAACATTGCTGTAATAACAGCCTCCACTCTTCTGGGAAGGCTTTCCACTAGATGTTGGAACATTTCTGTTATAACAGCCTCCACTCTCCTGAAGGCTTTCCACTAGATGTTGGAACATTGCTGTTATAACAGCCTCCACTCTTCTGGGAAGGCTTTCCACTAGATGTTGGAACATTGCTGTAATAACAGCCTCCACTCTTCTGAAGGCTTTCCACTAGATGTTGGAACATTGCTGTCATAACAGCCTCCACTCTTCTGGGAAGGCTTTCCACTAGATGTTGGAACATTGCTGCGGGGACTTGCTTCCATTCAGCCACAAGAGCATTAGTGAGGTCGGGCACTTAGGCCTGGCTCGCAGTCAGAGTTCCAATTCATCCCAACGGTGTTCAATGGGGTTGAGTTAGTGTTCTCCTGACCCAGATTTGTCCTCCGGACTGCCAGATGGTGAGGTGTCCAATGGCGATGAGCTTTACACCACTCCAGCTGACACTTGGCATTGCACATGGTGATCTTAGGCTTGTGTGCGTCTGCTCGGCCATGGAATCCCATTCCATGAAGCTCCTGACTAACAGTTATTGTGCTGACATTGCTTCCATAGGCAGTTTGGAACTTGGTGTGGAGTTTTGCAACCAGGACAGACAATTTTTACACACTATGTGCTTAAAAATACCACTTTCAGCTGAGCCGTGCTCCTAGATGATTCCACTTCACAGTAACAGCACTTACAGTTGACAGGGACAGCTCTGACTGGGCAGAAATTTGACAACTGACTTGTTGGAATGGTTGCATCCTATGAAGGTGCAAGTTGAAAGTCACTGAGCTCTTCAGTAAGGCCAATCAACTGCCAATGTTATATACACCTGTCAGCAGCAGGTATGGCTGAAATAGACCAATCCACTAATTTGAAGGTGTCCACATACCTTTATGTATATATATATATATATATATATATATATATATATATATATAGTGCATTTTAAAACATGCCAACTCGAGCCCCCATCATCCCACTACTGACATTGGTGAGTAGGCCTAATTCGAACATGAAAAGGGGAAGTACATGTGACAACATATGAGTGCTCCCGTTTAACTAGGATATGCTCTAGAATTGTCGGATAATATTAAATAAAGGCGACACGAAGCTTCGAGGATGCGCAACTGTTACAAATAATGTTAGAACGATACTCACTACAAGTGATATGCCGCCAAATAACAGTCCGATAATGGTTTGATTGGCGACAACACCGCTTCGTTTAAATCTAGGATACAGTGTTTAGTCTCCATCGTTTGCATCATTGGGGAAATCATGGGCTACTTCCTTGTTCAGTGACAGTATAAAAATAAGTCCCGCCCAGGCAACGAAATCTACCTAGCCTACGAATTGAACAGTATTCTGGATTACTATGCGCTGCTTGCGTAAACTGTTTGTTGTTTGCAACGTTGAAACATATCTAATATGTGACTTTCATTGCAATGCAGGTGCAACAGCACATCTGAAATAATTTGCCGTGTTCGAGAGGATAAAAAAACGTAATGTATCAGGGTAAAGAGTGACTGACTGATCAGTAGTTATTTATGAATCAACGTTTCTTGTAGATCAGTCAGTCGGTAACTTAATCGCATGCAATATCGAACAAGCTCTTGTCCATGATAGCAGTAACGGTGCAAGACTTCAAATGCCACACACTATGTTAGTAGTGAAAGGTTCCTGGCATCGGCATACATTGAAAAATTGACAAGAGTCATGGGATGTTTATGTTGCACAATGTCTGTGTTTTCAGTAAGCTCCGCGGCAATGTGAAACATAATAACTAGAGGTGACACACAGGGCCCACCCAGAGAGAGAGAGAGAGCACAAATAGCCTTACGAGTTATAGTTGTAAACCTTATCTACTTTTCACCGGCTCCTTTACTCTCCCTCCTTAGCGGCTGCTCAAATATTTGCCTTTGGAATACACCCTTCTTAAAAAAAGGGCCAGTCTCCAAACAGGAAAAGCCTTTATTTGGCAAAGGTTCGGTTGGTGGTGTAGTAGGCTTTTATAAGGCACTTTGTGCAACAGACTGCAAAGCTCAGTGCAATCTTGAAACCCAAGACAGAGGGCATGATAATTGGTGAGATCACTTCATCAGAGATAACGTAAATAAATGAGCTTGTACCAAAGATATACCAAGAACAAAGGCAGGACCATATGTCGTTTTTGATGAAGGTTCTTACTCTGGTACTGTATGGAATTCATTGTCATGCCCAGGAGGATTAAAAGGCATAGGTCATTTACAAAACAATTTCAATCTAATATCACAACGCTGCCTGAGGAAGACTAGTAGTCAAAACACATTGCAGTTGTGTGTCCTAATGTAGTATGCTGACTGCTCCCATATGTATTATTTTGTAAATATATTTTGTTAATAGTTCACTAGTTTATTGAAACGTACTGGCAGCCTACTCATTTTCTTTCAATGGAATACCATTACAATTCAATATACTGTATATATTACCTACTAGATGGTATTTTGTTAAACTCATCTATGAGAATTCTGATATGAGTTTGTCTGAAAAGGTGTGTCATGGACAAGAACACACCAGAACTAAATAAAACCGTTCCCAGGCACGTTCGGAATAGATGAAGGTAGGAGACAAACAAGTTGAGGAGAGGGCGTTCCTGATACTAAACACACACCCTCGTTTACCAAATATATTACAGACTCGTTTGAAACTACAATAAAGATCAAATGAAAGGGTTAACATGACTTGGGAGCATGTACTACAAATGACAGAAAGATAACGTGTTATCCAATTTACCCCCCAAAAATGTACTGCTGGTTTCCCAGACCAAGATGAATAAACCTATTCCTGGATGAAAATCTACTTGCAATGGAGCTTTTCCATTAAGCGTGAGTTTCAGTCCAGAAGTAGGTTTAAACTGGGTACAGGAAATAGGCTCTGAGTGAGTTCAGGGGTGGTTTTTAAAAGCACTGATAGTAGTCGTTAAAGGTAGCATTTTTTAGACAGTGCACCCATTATTGGGACAAATAAAAGTATGGGGCGGCAGGGTAGCCTAGTGGGTAGAGCGTTGGACTAGTAACCGAAAGGTTGCAAGTTCGAATCCCCGAGCTGACATGGTACAAATCTGTCGTTCTGCCCCCGAACAGGCAGTTAACCCACTGTTCCTAGGCCGTCATTGAAAATAAGAATTTGTTCTTAACTGACTTGCCTAGTTAAATAAAGGTAAAATAAAAAATGGGTTTGCAGAGAAAAACAAAAACAGTCTTTGTTTGTCAATAATTTAGCAATACTTTTGATTTCTAGATATATGGCAATAAGTTCTGATATCCTGGGCTGGCTAGAACGTTGAAATACATTGACATTATCAAAAGGTATTTGTATATGCACTATACCATATAACTGGATTAGGCAGCATAGAAAAATACAGTGTGTCCATAGCATAGCATAGCATCATTATTTGCAATACAAAGCAATGTTCCCAGCGACATATGTTTCAGTGGTTTGATCTGAACTTCAGTGTCCACATGACTGCATTACATATGTTACAAGACAAACAGTGCAGAGAACAACAGAAAGAACATATGGCAGTTACCTCAAGTGGTGATGGCACTCTGAATCTTATATTTTTACATGGCATTCTAGGTTTTACCCTAGTAACAGTTTTCCTTAGATTCTACCTGAAGCTCAGCTCAGGCACTCTAGTTGTATGTATAAAAATGCAGCAAAATATCCATTCACAACCTAAACTACAATATGAATACCAACTGAAATCATGTCAACACACCCTTCATTATGTAAGCGCAACACCAGCTAAGACTTAAACAGTTAGGTGAAAGGAGAGGACCAGTGGAGTGCTGAGATCAGTCCACATAGCTGAGGCAACATAGCCTGGTCCCAGATCTTTTTGTGTTTGGCATGACTGTAGGAGTTGGCAAGACAGCACAGACAGATCTGGGACCAGGCTACAGGCACCAATGGCAACTTAAAAACTCAAACTCCCCCCCCAAATCTGGTCAATGGTCCAGTCCCTCAGTAAGACTGGGGCTGGTATGGTGCTGGATGCTCTTGGTTTTGGGGGGTGAAAGGGGACTGCTGGTAGCCCTCTGGCCCACTGGTGGGGTACGGGGGATAGGCGGAGGTGGATGGGTAAGGAGTGCTGTTGTCATAGGCTGGGTCTGTGTAGCCCTGGTCAAGGTCACTCACTCCTTGGCGATATCTTGTATAAGCAAATGTAGTCAATAGAGCCTGTGAGAGGAAATATTGGTAAATACGTTTTTAAAAATCCCATAACACGTGTCACAAAGTGCTTATACAGAAACCCAGCCTAAAACCCCAAACAGCAAGCAATGCAGATGTAGAGCATTATGTGCATGTTATAATTACTGCCAGAGAGTGTTATGTGTAAGATAAGTAGAAGATTCTAGAATGCCTGGTGCGCTGGCGCTTGCACACTTGATTTAGAAAACATCTAGCTGGACAAGAGACAGAGCCTCATCAGTGATTAGCCTCTCCCCATCTGTAGTTATATGTGAATATGGGTCTGAAATGCTATGCTACACTATCTATATACATTTCAAATTATATAGCTGCATTATCACTGTTAATATGTACATGTATTCTCCTTTCCTTATAGAACCACAAAGATTACTTCTATGTGTGTGTGTGTGTGTGTGTGTGGTGACCAAGAGATATAAATACTCTGGAAAAGGACACATCTGCCTTGTTCTTGCCTGACAGCCTGTAGCACGTCAGAACGCTAACAATCAGCATTAATTACTAGCGGGTTAGGGCATTCACTGTCGACCGCTCAGACCAGCTGCAGCTAGCAGTTTCAAATAGTTACATGCCAGTTGAGAGAAAGAAAGAGAGACAAAAAAGAGAGAGAGAAAGACTGACTCACCCAAGTGACAATGGAGAAGAAGGAGAAAGCCACTACGGCTCGGGCGGCGTCGACAGGGATGCCTGCTACTTCGGTGGTGTGAGACCACTGATTGGTCAGGACACAGAAGCAGATGAACCAGAACAACGTCCACACTCCTGACAGAGGAGGGAAAGTCAAGTTTATGGTAACATTTCCTACCAATTCCCTCTTCCTAATGCATTATAAGTGCATTCCTAACACCATATGAGCAACTACACTGAGTGTAGTTATAGATGTTTATAAGCAGTGCACCTTTAGTACCTAACTTGTTAAGTATAGTGAATTGTACATGACATAAGGCATTATAAACCCGCTTGTAATGCATTGTAAGGAAGCTATTCATATGAACTGTTGCCAAGATTATCGTTGAAAAATCTGTCCATAAGTGTCAGTTCTGGGTGCCAAACTACAGCCTTAAAGATTTAGCATTGGAGTATCACAAACAAATGTTTTCCCCTAACCAGAGAAGACCAGGTCAACAGTGACAATGTTCTTCCTCTCTTTGGCGTTGCTGATCTGAGGGAAGTAGGCGTCCAGTATGATGAAGACGACGCAGGCGAGAAAGGCCAAAATTCCGATACCCACTCCGAAGCCGCATGCGCTGTCATTCCTGTTGAACATGCATTTGGTGTCAGGCAGGAGTGAAGGGTTGACATAGCCTTCTCCAGTGATGGTGGCAAACACCACTATGGAAAAGATCTGAAGAGACAACAACATGTCGGTTAGAACACCTTGGGGTCCGTCACATAGGCCTGTTATCATATCATCACATAGGCCTGTTATCATATTATCATAGAAGACTGTTATCATATCATCACATAGGCCTGTTATCATATTATCACATAGGCCTGTTAACATATTATCACATAGGCCTGTTATCATATTATCACATAGGCCTGTTATCATATCATCACATAGGCCTGTTATCATATTATCACATAGGCCTGTTATCATATTATCACATAGGCCTGTTATCATATTATCACATAGGCCTGTTATCATATCATCACATAGGCCTGTTATCATATCATCACATAGGCCTGTTATCATATTATCACATAGGCCTGTTATCATATCATCACATAGGCCTGCTATCATATCATCACATAGGCCTGTTATCATAGAAGACTGTTATCATAGAAGACTTATCATATCACATAGGCCTGTTATCATAGAAGACTGTTATCATATTATCACATAGGCCTGTTATCATATTATCATAGAAGACTGTTATCATATTATCACATAGGCCTGTTATGATATAAGACTTATCATATTATCACATAGGCCTGTTATCATAGAATACTGTTATCATATTATCACATAGGCCGGTTATCATATTATCACATAGGCCTGTTATCATAGATGACTTATCATATTATCACATAGGCCTGTTATGATAGAAGACTGTTATCATATTATCACATAGGCCTGTTATCATATTATCATAGAAGACTGTTATCATAGAAGACTTATCATATTATCACATAGGCCTGTTATGATAGAAGACTGTTATCATATTATCACATAGGCCTATTATCATATAAGACAGGTGTAACACAGTGTTAGACAACCTGTAACCAATCACGAGGACATACAGTACGTCCTGGGGGAAAAAACATGGAAGGTAATATGTCTGGAGGGATGCGTAACGGTAGAGGATAACTTCAAGGGGAGTGTGTTCAAGTTTTATTGTCACATGCACAAGTACAGTGAAATGCTTAACTTTCAAACCATTGTGTATGTTTGGTATGATTTCAGGGGTTGACCCGTAGTGGATGTGGACAGCCTTATGAAGCCGACCCGTAGTGGATGTGGACAGCCTTATGAAGCCGACCCGTAGTGGATGTGGACAGCCTTATGAAGCCGACCTGTAGTGGATGTGGACAGCCTTATGAAGCCGACCCGTAGTGGATGTGGACAGCCTTATGAAGCCGACCTGTAGTGGATGTGGACAGCCTTATGAAGCCGACCTGTAGTGGATGTGGACAGCCTTATGAAGCCGACCTGTAGTGGATGTGGACAGCCCACACCCACCCACTACTCTATCAACCACAAAATGTGCATTCTATTGGAATTCCCATTGAAACCCTTTGGACAGCTATAGCAGTGTGTGGGTGAAATGTGTGGGCTCACTCAGTTTAGCGCAACGCTGATTGGTTATTATTTTAATGGTATCAAGGGAAGCCAAATGCTTGCTGGCTTCCCTTGCATTCAATGCTACAGGCGGCAACAATGTCATGCTCCTTTTGACCATACAGCATCAGATAGATAGTGCTCCTCTGTCTCCTGTATGTGTAGCCTGTTTCACTCGATCGGATGCTTTCTCCGGTGAGACACATCAGCCACTTGTGAATTGAAGGAAAATTGTGAAACAGAGACACAAAAGATAAATGTATCTTTTTTCTGGGTCGATTTTTTGGGTTGCCTGGGGCAAGTGAACTGAGCAGTTGCAAGTTGCGTTGAGCTTGCTCCTCTGTCACCCCATTGGGGTTTTAAGTGAAAACAACCCAACTGGGGCCCCATGACCTGTATCCCATGATGATTTCCGATTGGTATCCAATGGGACTTTTCCATAAGGGCGTCAGCTTTTGGTTAGCTAGCTCAGTGCATCCAAGATCTCTTCTTGGCATTGAAGTGTAATGCAACATCAATGAACATGTTTTTCCCCATTAAACTAAACATATTGTCCATCTTATAATAATATAGATAGTTGCATGCAAACAAATTGTCATCACAGCTATCCTTGCAGAACTTTTACAGGGGTACGGAAGTTGATGGGATGACCGTGTGGTGTGGTGGATCTGTCAGACTGACAGTTGATCAGATAGTAGCTAAACAAACCTCTTCCACGTCATGCCAGCGAGCTAAAGTTACAGCAGCAAGCTACTAACATCTGTAGCTCAAAAGCTGGCCGTTGGCAGGCTTACAACTACCATCATCAACAGTTGGCAAAACGCTTAGTTTGGTTGACACAGCTAAACTGGTCACGAGTAAAAGTTCCCTACTAGAACACATCTGGATAGCCTGTTAGCTAGCATTAGCCAAGTGTCATTCGCAACTTTTCCACAACATCACAAACTAGAAAACAGGTCAACAACTCTTTCATGTTGTCTGTCTTCTTGCCTTGATGCGCAAAGCTTTTCCATAAAAAGAAAATACAACTGTGATGTGCACTGTAGTTAAGCAGACAACTAGCTATGGTTGCTAGCTAACGTTAGCTACTTCAAAAGTTTCCTAAGATAACACGCTTAGCTGGCTGTCAACCTAGAGTAAATCACTCACCCAGCTCAAGATGCGGACTATGGTTTGAGGTTGTTTAACAAAGCTCATAAAATCGAAGTCACCTCCGGCCAGCGAGGCCCCATAGGCACCAGATTCCATTTTTATATATATTTTTTATGCCGATTAATATGTCCCAACTTCAGCTAGAAAATGACTATGCGCAGGTCTCATTTGTGAGGTTTTGTTTTCACTCTCATTTCCTGAAGAGTTAAAGAACCGCCCCGGACAATGACCACGTCATCTCTGGGATGTTTTTTCTTCATGGGACTAATAATTGCTTCAAATAAATGAGCGTACTGCTACTCTCACAGTGACCTTTTGACCATAGTGTTCAGTATTGTCACATTATCACACATTTTCAAAGGGTTTGTACAAAATCAATAAGCATCTATCCTCTCTCTATGTGTCTGTGTCCCCTTACACCCCCATTGTGTACACAATGGCTTATATCTTTATTAACTTGTTATCAACTTCATTTTCACAAGCTTTGAGAATAATAGATAGGCTTATGTAGCCTAGTGGCTGACATTATGGTGTGGAAGAGAGCAAGATAAAGTATAATTCTGGCTATAGTGTATAATATATAATTCATCGTTATTGTCAAGGCTATAGCTCATCATCAAGGCAGTGTTTGCAATTATACCCCTAGGAACAACCACCTTCCATAGGCTATGATGGTGGCATCCACAGGAGGTTGGTGGCACCTTAATTGTGGAGGACAGGCTCATGGTAATGGCTGGAGCAGAATTGGTGGAATGGTATCAAATACATCCAACACATGGTTTCCATGTGTTTGATGCCATTCCATTTACTCCGTTCCAGACATTATTATGGTCTGTTCTTCCCTCAGCAGCCTCAACTGGCCTCCCAATCAGCAAGGATGCTACCTTTTGATTGGGACACAGGCTGTGTAATGTGCTTTGGACATGAAAACATTGCACATTGACCACCAAATAGAACACATTTATTGGTGTTGTTGTGAGGTCTGCATATCACTGTTATTCACGTCCATATTTTAGATTCTCTAATATCGTCTCAAACAACTGCTATCATATCCCACTAAACTCCATTCATAATGTAGGTTTACCACTAGAGGGCAGCAGAAGCACACACAAGGGATTCCTGCTGTGAGAGACAGACCGTTTATTATGAATTATATATTCACTTAATTTTATTCTTTAGTGATGTGCCAATGCATTTTAGTTGTGCACCACTGTAATGCAGGATTGCAATTAGGATGTTACATTGACTTACAAAATGTATTCAAACTGTCTAGAATAAACTTGACATTCATTTGGAAATATTTTATTAACGTTTTCGAAACTTTTCGCATAATGAACACACCTCTAATGAGGAGAATGTATTTAATTGGTTGAGTCTGCGCCAGAGAAAGCCGCCCGAGCTGAAAGTTGATTGGTGATTTGGGGCTGTGCATGGCAGTCTTGAAAAAATGAAGTCTTCAGAAATGGTGAGGGGTAGAACATACATCGATAATGCAAGTCTTATGCATCAACCTATTCAATTTGAAGTTACTTTTTGCAGTTACAATACATATGCAGTTTTGCTAAGTCATAGGCTACTGCCTATGAATAATGATTCAGAAGTTTAGTGTATTGACTGGTGTTTCTATTGTGTTTCCATCTGGAAACCTGTGGAAATGGAACGAACACATTGAATCAATTCACAGCTGTTAATTAGTGGAGGCTGTTGGGAACAGTTATAGGAGGACGGGCTCTGTGTAATGGCTGGAATGGAGTTATTGGAACGGACTCAAACATGAGGTTTCCATATGTTTCATACTGTTTCAATGACTCCATTCCAGCCATTACAATGAGCTGTCATCTTATAGCTCCTCCTACCAGCCTCCACTGCTGTCAATCACTTAGAAACTCTGGATGAATTTATTTAATACATTTTGTTGGATAGCTTTATATAAAATCCAAAGGTATTCCAGAAACTAGTTATTAGAAATATACATACTGTGTTGTTGTTTTTCTTTAGTAAATTGAACTCAACTAGATCCAAGAGGGAGCTTAAAGGGGCAGTAAGCAATTTCTACATACATTTTTGCAGAATAGAACTTAAATGCCTCATGGGCTTAGTTCAACTGTAATACCCCGTCAGAACCCGAAAGCTTCTTTTACTCTGTTTGTAAATGAATTAAATGTAAACAATGTATGCTTACGACAATAATGTTGATATAATGGATGGTCAGTCCTTGATTGTTTTATTTTCTTTAACCTCCACAAGTTCCTCTCAATTCCTGTTGAAGAAGTTCCTGATAACATGTGAACATGGCACATTGTCTGTGGTAAGGATCTTTGGTAGGATGGAGGAAGGAGTACACTAGTGGTCTGTGGGAGGGACCACTTCCTCTATAGTCTTCTTTTGATTGTGACACAACCCTTCCGTCAGTCTTTTTTTCTTCTTCATATTTTGGGTTTGGTAGATAATGAGTTGAGAGTGTAAGTTGGTCAGACAAAGTCCTAACTCCTAAACCCACCCACTAAGAGCTCCTAATAGTTCCCTCTCCTGGGAACTGGAAGACAAGACTGGGACGATGCACTAACTACAGTATATACCGCAACAGTACCTCTGTTCCACCAATCCTTTCTTCTTGGTGTGCTCCCCTATGCTTCTGTCTGTGATTGGAAAAGGGTAAGTCCATGATACAGACAGACAGGTGTGGCCCCGCAGAGTGAAGACCAGGAGGATGGCATACAGTGTGGACTTCAATCTGAGACCTATAATGGAGCTTGAATTAGAGTAAGTTGCTCTTTACTCTCATCTCTCTGTTAATGGTGGGATGTTTAATTAGAGCTGTGTTTTGTAACCCATGTCTGTCCATACTGCATTATTGTGTGTGCATTGTTGTTCCTCGTTGTTAGTTCTAGTTTCACAAACACTCTCTCTGTCTGGTTGTACATAGTTGGTGCATAGGACATCATTAGTTTGGAATAGGTCAAGGTTTAATCTCAGTTAACCCAGAACAACATTATTGCGTAATTTGGTCAGATGCTGGATGATGGTACCATTTATGTTTATGCAGGCTGTTCACGTGAGATTAGTCAAGGTCTAAACATCCCATTCAAAAGCTCCTTTAACGCTGTCCAACTACTGTATGGTTGTAAGGGAAGGGAACACTGCTGCTCTCTAACCAAGGTTGATTTGAGGAGCAAACTGAAGCAAAGAGCTTTTGGAGGACAGTGGAAGTTGATTAAAAAAAGTGCTTCTTTATTGCAGTGACATATTAGTTTCTCCCAGACTGTCTAGTGTTTGTTTAGTGAATGTTAGTTCTCAAAGACAATCTTATTTAAAATATATAGCTCCATTATCTCTTCTACATACGTTATACGTGGTTTTAGTTGTTAAAGTGTACACAATTTTTTTTATAGAAATGATTTTCGATTGATTTGATTTTATTTTTATTTCACCTTTTATTTAACCAGGTAGGCCAGTTGAAAACAAGTTCTCTTTTACAACTGTGACCTGGTCAAGATAAAGCAAAGCAGTGTGACTAAAACAACACAGACTTACACATAAACAAACGTACAGTCAATAACACAATAGAAAAAAATAATAGAAGAATCTATGTGCAGTGCGTGCAAATGTAGAAGATTAGGGAGGTAGGCAATAAATAGGCCATAGAGGCAAAATAATCACAACTTAGCATTAATACTAGAGTGATAGATGTAAAGATGATGATGTGCAAGTAGAGATACTGGGGTGCAAGAGGGTAAGTAATAATATGGGGATGAGGTAGTTCGGTGTGCTATTTACAGATTGGCTGTGTACAGGTACAGTGATCGGTAAGCTGCTCTGACAGCTGATTCTTAAAGTTCGAGAGGGAGATGTAAGACTCCAGTTTCAGAGATTTTTGCAATTCGTTCCAGTCATTGGTAGCAGAGAACTGGAAGGAAAGGCGGCCAAAGTAAGTGTTGACTTTGGGGATGACCAGTGAGATATACCTGCTGGAGTGCGTGCTACAGTTTGGTGTTGCTATGGTGATCAGAGAGCTGAGATAAGGCGGGGCTTTACCTAGCAGAGCCTTGTAGATGACCTGGAGCCAGTGGGTTTGGCGGCAGATATGTAGTGAGGGCCAGCCAACGAGAGCGTACAGGTCGCAGTGGTGGGTAGTATATGGGGCTTTGGTGACAAAACGGTTGGCACTATGATAGGCTCCATCCAATTTACTGAGTAGAGTGTTGGGGGCTATTTTGTAAATGACATCGCCGAAGTCAAGGATCTGTAGTACAGTCAGTTTTATGAGGGTATGTTTGGCAGAATTAGTGAAGGAGGTGTTTGTTTTGCGAAGTAGGAAGCAGATTCTAGATTTAATTTTGGATTGGAGATGTTTAATGTGAGTGGAAGGACAGTTTCCAGTCTAACCAGACTCCTAGGTATTTGTAGTTGTCCACATATTCTAAGTCAGAACCGTCTAGAGTAGTGATGCTAGTCAGGCGGGCGGGTGCGGGCAGTGATCGGTTGAAGAGCATGTGCTTAGTTTTACTAGCATTTAGAAGCAGTTATTTGTCCTCTGGTCTGTTTCTCTCTTTTGGATATGTTCCAGTGACCCCAGTTGCCTTGGCAACATTGGAGCCTTTTGTTCGATTAATCATTGTCCTGAGAATAGGAAATCATAACATCGACAAGCACTGGCTATTTTTTCCTCAATCGTTGCATAATTCATATTGAATGTGTTTTTATATGTAGATAAAACCAAGAATAAGGGAAAGGTGGATACCTAGTCAGTTGTCCAACTTAAATGTGTCTTCCGCATTTACCACAACCCCTCTGAATCAGAGAGGTGCGGTGGAATAGTGGGTTAACTGTCTTGCTCAGGGGCAGAATGACAGATTTTTACCTTGTCAGCTCGGGGATTCGATCCAGCAACCTTCCGGTTACTGGCCCAACGCTCTAACCACTAGAATAACACTGCTGTGTGTGTGTGCATTTGTTTACACATTTACAAGTATCTGTCCATTCATCTGTACAGCCATCTGTTGATGCATGCACGTGTACCATAGCCCTCTGTCTGGTATAAACCTCTTCTATTCCATTGCTCAACGTTCACCAGGAGCCTTAGGGGTGATGATACAGACTCTATGACGGGAACAGGTCTGGAGAGTGGCAGTCGTGAAACCCTGGAAATGGAGGTCCTTACAACAGAAGGCAGAGGTACTTTTATATGTGGTTGTATCCCAAGTGGCGCCCTATTCCCTATGGGCCCTGGTCAAAAGTAGTGCACTATGTGGGCAATCGGTTGCCTTTTAGGACGTAGCCAGTTTGTTACAAGTGAATGTTTTCCAGTGAACTGATATGCTCATTGAGGTGAGGACTGATATCTTCTAACTCCCTCTGATAACCACTACATCCATAAAAGTGTTAGCCTGGTCCCATACTGTGCTGTAGCCAACTTGTCTTTATCATTGCCATGCCTACATGTATGACAAAGAACATAATAAATACACAGAGGAGTTGGATAAAGCACAAGCAGACTACCACCAGGGTCATGATCATTAGGCACCAAATGTAACAAAACTGAATGAAACAAGGAGAGGCTACTTGGACTTGTTCAATAAGAAATGTTTGCAGTTGAAACATTTTTTAAAATAATTTTCCATTGCATGCCCTAATGAACACGACCAAGGCCACTACAGTGTGTCTTACTGAATATATTTTGTCATCTGATTAATCATATTCAATCGTATGTTCCCCACAGATGGGCTGGCCAGCCAGATGAGTGATGTCAGAGAGCGGGCAGATGAGACGAGTGAGGAATCCATACAGACCAACCTTCTGGTCAGGAAGTGCTGGTCTACCGCCACCCTGAGGGTCCTGTCCTCCATGCCCAGTCGCAGCATCGGTGAGACCATCCTTTCAGTCACAAGCCGGTTTGTTAAGGGGAAACCTCAGGGTTGTGTTTAATAGACACAGAAGGGAAGAAAACGGCTTGAAACCGTGAGGTACTTCCTGAATTTGTTCAAATAAATGCTTGTTTTCGTTTGACGTTGCAAACGGTTTTGCCACGTTGTGCTCTAATGAACAAGACCCAGGTCAAAGGCTTTTGTGTGACTCATAAAGAGACTATGGGTGATATTTTGAGAGCATACAAAAATGTTGCAGTTCCTCTTGTATCTGCAGTGTTACCCATGTGGCTCAGTTGGTAGAGCACAGCACACAGGGTTGTGTGTTTGATTCCTACCGGGAATCAGTATGAAAACTTATTCACTCACAACTGTAAGTCGCTCTGGATAAGTGTAAACGCACCACACACATTTTAAATATGTACAATGGTTCGGAAATCTACATCTATGTGGATGGTCAAAATGGGGGGTCTAAGAACATGAATAAGTCATTAGATGAGTTTCCTGTCTCTTGTCTTACTGTGTCAGAAGTTTCAGAAAACTACTGGAGGAGAATATGGCCTACGCAAAAGCCACTGACCTCACAAGTGGTTGACATTTGAATAAACTGCTGGGGTGTATTCATTAGTGCACACCGTAGCGAACCATGTATGCTGTGCAACAGAATACTTAATGGACAAGTTCAGGTTAGACAAATGTTTCGGCCATTTGTTTCCGTTTGGTTCCTAGTGAATACACCCAGGTAGTAAATGTCATCTTCCTCCTTTTAAACCTCAGGAAATGGTCTCTCCTCACTCAGGGCAGCAGAGTCGTCTTGAAATCATCTCCCAGTGCAACATCCGTTCTACTCAGCTGCGCAGGTACCACCGCCAGACCCAAGACGTTTCCCTCTCCTCCAGACCTAGTATCCGTGGCTATGGGATCGAGGCAGACTCTGAGGATGTCTGTGAGGAAGGTGAATCCCCAAACCCACTTCACCATCCACCCCTGAAGGCAATAGTCTTTCACCAGCTTTGAGGGGCCTTCTACCACCCTCACTACAGACACAGGACAATGTGTATGGCATTTGAAACCAGACAGTTTTAGATCTTTTAGATCAACCTTTGAACAGAGTGAACATTCCCTGACTGTCCCTCCGCTGAGAGTCAGTGTCTGTTTTGTGTGCTCTGCTGAGATGTGTTGTACCAACAAGAATGACTCCGCTGTTAAAAGTTAAAGATATCAAGGTTTGTTTAGAAAATGTTATACTGAACAAAAATATAAATCAACATGCAGCAATTTCAAAGATTTTACTGAGTAACAGTTCATATAAAGAAATCAGTCAATTGAAATGCATTTAATTCGGCCCTAATCTATGGATTTCATGACTGGGAACCACGGTAGGTTTGTGGCACCTTAATTGGGGAGGACGGGCTTGTGGTATTGGCGGAGCGGAATAAATGGAATGGTATCAAACAATTTTTTTGTTAGTTACAGATTTGTTGGTCATCTATACCTTAAAAGAAAGGTAGGGGCGTGGCTCAGAAAACCAGTCAGTATCTGGTGTGACCACCATTTGCATCATGCAGCGTGACACATCTCCTTCACATAGAGTTGATCAGGCTGTTGATTGTGGCCTGTGGAATGTTGTCCCACTCTTCAATGTCTGCGAAGTTGCTGGATATTGGCGGGAGCTGGAACACACTGTCGTACATGTCAATCCAGAGCATCCCAAACATGCTCAATGGGTGAAATGTCTGAGTATGCAGGCCATGGAACAATTGGGACATGTACAGCTTCCAGGAATTGTGTACAGATCCATGCGATATGGGGCTGTGCATTATCATGCTGAAACGTGAGGTGATGGATGAATGGCACGACAATGGGCCTCAGAATCCCGTCACGATATCTCTGTGCATTCAAATTGCCATCGATAAAATGCAATTGTGTTTGTTGTCCATAGCTTATGTCTGCCCATACCATAGCCCCACCGCGACCATGGGGCACTCCATTCACAACGTTGAAATCAACAAAACGCTTTCCCTCACATCTGCCATCTGCCTGGTACTGTTGAAACCGGGATACATCCGTAAAGAGCACACTTTTCCAGCATGCGAGTGGCCATCGAAGGTGAGCATTAGTCCACTGAAGTATGTTACGATGCCAAACTGCAGTCTGGTCAAGACCCTGGTGAGGACAACGAGCACACAGATGAGCTTCCCTGAGACGTTTTCTGACAGTTTGTGCAGAAATTTTTCAGTTGTGCAAACCCACAGTTTCATCAGCTGTCGGTGTGGCTGGTCTCAGATGAGACCAGTTTCATTCCGCAGATGAAGAAGCCGGATGTGGAGGTCCTGTGGTTTTGTGGCTTTTGTGGTTACATGTGATCTGTGGTTGAGGCCGGTTGGACCTACTGACAAATTCTCTAAAACAATGTTGGAGGCGGCTTATGGTAGAGAAATGAACATTAAATTATCTGGCAACCGCTCTGTTGGACACTTCTGCAGTCAGCATGCCAGTTGCATGCTCTCTTAATAGCCAGGCAAATACAAGCCGGTCTCTTATATTTGTGGTTGTGTTCAGTGATTGAAGCAAATAAAAGCCTGGGCTATTAAATTGAAGTTTTATGGTATCCTTTTAACTTTGTGCGGATTGCAGAGACCAAGAGACAGGAGCTGGTCAACAATCTTCAGAGTCTGTGGGCCGGTGACCGTGTGCGTATGCTGCGTGCCACGCCCCTTAGTCTGGCTGAGAAGACGAAACTGAGGTGTGTGCCATATTCTCTTCATTGTTTGTAATTGATTATCTTAATTGTTCCAGGACACCATTTGCTTTACATGATGCCAATGTAAAGTTTGACAAACAAATTACACGAAAGCTACTTAAACCCTTCTCTCTCATCATTGCTGAATCTTCAAAGACCCCTTTTACAGTCAACATCTCTCCTTAGGAAACTTGTATTCAGTGACAAAGTTGGACAGTCCCTCTTGAGCAGCCAGGTTCCCTGCTGTAGCCTCCTTAAGCGAGTGAGTATAACCAAGCTATCACTAGCATAAAACATGCTGTTGGCAATTTCACGACTATCATTCAGATGTCAAATCTGAGGAAAGTGCTCCAATGGCTCTTATGTTGCATTAACCATCTGCTGTCTGTCCAATTGGGAGCCTTTTGTTGCATAAAGTTGCATAAACACACATGTCCCTGGTCCGTTAATCTCTGCACAGAGATGTTAGGCATGAAAGTTACTCTGCGTCCTGTGTCCACAGGCTTTGTATCACATCTGGTTCGGATGTCTCTTCATCCTCAGTTCCCTGCAGTTGTGGCAGGTGGCTTTGAAGAGGCTGGGTGGCCGCTTTGGCACTGGTGTGCTCTCCTACTTTCTCTTCATCAGGACTCTTCTGCTCTTCAACGTCTTTCTCTTCCTCATCAACGGCCTGTTCCTGGTCCTCCCCCAGGCCATCCACCCGCCCCTTCACACCCCCAGCTCCCACAGAGTCACAGGCCTGGAGCTGTTCACCGGCACGGTAAGATGAGGTTTATGATTGATTGGTTGATTATGTTCATTCACAAGGTTTTGACCTTAATGTGATTCACTCTAAAGTTTAAACTCCACTGATCGTCCAGCGAAATGTCACCGATTGGTTAAGTTACAATTTCTGGCATGTACCAAAATCTCTGCTGTGTGCGGTGAAAGCACGACGTGGTTGTTGAGCCTCTACAGAGTACACCTAGTGGAGTGTAAATCCAGCCTACGCCAACAAAACAACTGCTGCTGACATACCTAGCCAAGTCACAATGCAATGCCCACCCATACAAATGTAAAGCACCAGCAAGAGCACTTCTATATCAAAACACTACATCAGTGTTGTCAGTCTGTTTCTGAAACCACATCACCTCTCTTCCTTCTCAGGGTTATCTCTCTAACTCTCTAATGTTTTATGGCTACTACACCAACTCCACCATCAACACCAGTTGTAGACCTGATGACGCCACCGCCGGGACTGGCTGTGGCACCACCAGTGACCCTCACATGATGGCCTACAACATTCCCTTAGCCTACTGCTTCACCATCGGCATAACATTCTTTATCACCGGCATCGTCCTCGTTTACAGGTTGAACAACCCTCTCAAACCTTTTGAAGTGCTGATATAGGATCAGATTATCATTTTTAAGCTGCGTTCACACAGGCAGTCCAATTCTGATATTTTGCCCAATTATTGTCGAAAGATCTGATTGGTCAAAAGACCAATTACCAGCAAAATATCAGAATTGGGCTACCTGTGTAAACGCAGCCATTGATCATAATGTGAATATGACCCTGATCTATTCATTTGGAATCTCTTTGTTAGCCTGGTCCAAGATCTGTTTGTGCTCTACAGCCAACTGCTATGGTCCGTGTTGGTGTGAAAATGCCCATAAGAGATTGACAGGACAGATCTGTGACGTTTTTCTCCTTGTTGGTCTTTCATGGGAATAATAAAATGTTTTCATTGTACTTGTCTTAGCATGTCCAAGTCCTTTGGGAGGAGTTTCTGTGTGTTCAAGTCTCAGGGAAACATGGCCATAAAGGTCTTCTGCTCCTGGGATTTCAAAGTCAGCAAGAAGATGTCTGTCAGGCTGCAGTCGGAGAACATCACCACCCAGCTCAAGGTACGGGACAGGATCATGTTCATTAGGGCTCACAGTGAAAAAATAAAAATACAATTCCAGCCCAAAAACTCAAATAAGCATTTCTTATTGGACAAATCCAGGTAGTCCCTCCCTGTTTCTGTCTGTTTATTCCATATTGTGCCTAATGAACACGACCCAGGGGTTTCCAACTCTAGTGCTGGAGAGCTAACGTCAACAGGTGTGACGTTTTTGCACAAGTCCATCACTAATACACCTTATTCAGCCAAATGTGGTCCATGATTCACTGACCCTTTGTTTTAGGTGTGATGAGTCATGATCATTTGTTTTAGGTGTGATGAGTCATGATCATTTGTTTTAGGTGTGATGAGTCATGATCATTTGTTTTAGGTGTGATGAGCCATGATCATTTGTTTTAGGTGTGATGAGCCATGATCATTTGTTTTAGGTGTGATGAGCCATGATCATTTGTTTTAGGTGTGATGAGCCATGATCATTTGTTTTAGGTGTGATGAGCCATGATCATTTGTTTTAGGTGTGATGAGCCATGATCATTTGTTTTAGGTGTGATGAGCCATGATCATTTGTTTTAGGTGTGATGAGCCATGATCATTTGTTTTAGGTGTGATGAGCCATGATCATTTGTTTTAGGTGTGATGAGCCATGATCATTTGTTTTAGGTGTGATGAGCCATGATCATTTTTGAGCCATGATCATTTGTTTTAGGTGTGATGAGCATGATCATTTGTTTTAGGTGTGATCCATGATTTGTTTTAGGTGTGATGAGCCATGATCATTTGTTTTAGGTGTGATGAGCCATGATCATTTGTTTTTTGATGAGCCATGATCATTTGTTTTAGGTGTGATGAGCCATGATCATTTGTTTTAGGTGTGATGAGCCATGATCATTTGTTTTAGGTGTGATGAGCCATGATCATTTGTTTTAGGTGTGATGAGCCATGATCATTTGTTTTAGGTGTGATGAGCCATGATCATTTGTTTTAGGTGTGATGAGCCATGATCATTTGTTTTAGGTGTGATGAGCCATGATCATTTGTTTTAGGTGTGATGAGCCATGATCATTTGTTTTAGGTGTGATGAGCCATGATCATTTGTTTTAGGTGTGATGAGCCATGATCATTTGTTTTAGGTGTGATGAGCCATGATCATTTGTTTTAGGTGTGATGAGCCATGATCAGGTGTGATGAGCCATGATCATTTGTTTTAGGTGTGATGAGCCATGATCATTTGTTTTAGGTGTGATGAGCCATGGTCATTTGTTTTAGGTGTGATCATTTGTTTTAGGTGTGATGAGCCATGATCATTTGTTTTAGGTGTGATGAGCCATGATCATTTGTTTTAGGTGTGATGAGCCATGATCATTTGTTTTTGTGATGAGCCATGATCATTTGTTTTAGGTGTGATGAGCCATGATCATTTGTTTTAGGTGTGATGAGCCATGATCATTTGTTTTAGGTGTGATGAGCCATGATCATTTGTTTTAGGTGTGATGAGCCATGATCATTTGTTTTAGGTGTGATGAGCCATGATCATTTGTTTTAGGTGTGATGAGCCATGATCATTTGTTTTAGGTGTGATGAGCCATGATCATTTGTTTTAGGTGTGATGAGCCATGATCATTTGTTTTAGGTGTGATGAGCCATGATCATTTGTTTTAGGTGTGATGAGCCATGATCATTTGTTTTAGGTGTGATGAGCCATGATCATTTGTTTTAGGTGTTGAGCCATGATCATTTGAGGTGTGATGAGCCATGATCATTTGTTTTAGGTGTGATGAGCCATGATCATTTGTTTTAGGTGTGATGAGCCATGATCATTTGTTTTAGGTGTGATGAGCCATGATCATTTGTTTTAGGTGTGATGAGCCATGATCATTTGTTTTAGGTGTGATGACATGATCATTTGTTTTAGGTGTGATGAGCCATGATCATTTGTTTTAGGTGTGATGAGCCATGATCATTTGTTTTAGGTGTGATGAGCCATGATCATTTGTTTTTGTGATATGGTCATTTGTTTTAGGTGTGATGAGCCATGATCATTTGTTTTAGGTGTGATGAGCCATGATCATTTGTTTTAGGTGTGATGAGCCATGATCATTTGTTTTAGGTGTGATGAGCCATGATCATTTGTTTTAGGTGTGATGAGCCATGATCATTTGTTTTAGGTGTGATGAGCCATGATCATTTGTTTTAGGTGTGATGAGCCATGATTATTTGCTGATCATTTGAATAAGGCATGTTTGAATCAGGCATGTTAGTGATGGGCAGGAGCAAAATCCTGCGTTGACTATAACAAACAAAATAGAACAGATAGGATAGAGGCCTGATCAAGCTCATATTCTATGCTAAGTCAGAGGCTGAAGCCCACTCCCAGTCAGTCAGTCAGTCAGTCAGTCAGTCAGAGGCTGAAGCCCACTCCCAGTCAGTCAGTCAGTCAGTCAGTCAGAGGCTGAAGCCCACTCCCAGTCAGTCCAGTCAGTCAGAGGCTGAAGCCCACTCCCAGTCAGTCAGTCAGTCAGTCAGTCAGAGGCTGAAGCCCACTCCCAGTCTGTCAATTTGCCTCTGATAGATCTGCATATCTACAGTATCTAAAGGACAACTGTTCTAGCTGGTATTGAAATACACACAGGATGTGGGTCTAGGTGTTTGTGGTGTAGCATGCCTATAGAAAGCTACATTCTTGCCCAGTGTCAACAGAAAATGAACAAGAATATGCAACCATTTTAAGATGTACAAATAAGACTAAGTTAGCTACAAGGAACTACATTATGATGCAGATTAAAATACTGACTGGGGAAGTTATTTTTCAGTGTTGTAGTTTCACTGACTCTACATTCACAAACACTGTTTGGCTACTGATGAAAATGAGCTGTATTGTTGGATATTGTGTACTGTCCTTGTTGAATAAATAAATAAACTGTCTCTTCGTTCTTTCCAGGAGCTGTTGTCGGAGGTGAAAGGCGGAGAGGAGGAGAAGGGCAGGCTGTCTGGGATGGCGGTGCACCTGCTAGCATGGAGCATTTCTCTGGGGGGTACCTTCTTCTGTGCACTCGGCATCCACTGCTTTGCCAAGTACATGCACCTGGTTAGTGTG
The DNA here is from genome assembly GCF_023373465.1 of Oncorhynchus keta. Taxonomy (NCBI): domain Eukaryota; kingdom Metazoa; phylum Chordata; class Actinopteri; order Salmoniformes; family Salmonidae; genus Oncorhynchus; species Oncorhynchus keta. The sequence continues at coordinate 32,321,677 of NC_068425.1, read as the reverse complement.
TGTGTGTGTGTGTGTGTGTGGGGGGCTCGTATCACACCATAGAACACTATGCAAATCCAACCCCAGCTAAACTGTTGCACGTTTTTCATACTGCTGAGCCAAGCATGAGCTGTACTGCACTGGCCTGGTTAGGCATCCTCTATAGCTGCTGGAACTGTGCTGGAGAGGACAATGTGGAAAGAAAATGGGCTATACGGACCAGCACAGTACGGTTCAGGTTTGCACAATAGGGGTATTACTGCCAGAGTTTCTTGTGGCTGCTCTCTCAAAGGTAGATAGATGAGCCTTTACCAGGAAGGAGAGAGATCTTACTCTGTCACTAACCCACTGCTGCTGGCACACCAGCCCATTGGCTACCTTCCCATTTTCATTCTAGCATACCACATAGAATACACTGCCCAACACTGTACATAACTTCCTTTTTAAGTAGAAAATGAGTGGGTGGATATTGGCAATACATAACTTCCTTCTAAGTAAGTAAGTTAGTGGGTGGATATTGGAAGAGGACTATCGCCACTTTACTTTCAAGTATTGCCACAGTTTTTGGGGAAAAGGTTTTTTCAGAGTTTCTCTGAGAATCAGACAGGAACGTTTTTTGTTTGTTGCAGAATTATACTTTGGTGAGTCAACAGAGGAAATCACATTGTGAAATCAGAAAGCAGCTTAAGACATGTTGTTGCCTGCAGAACAAGATGGGGAGATGTCTCGGGGCCTACTCGAAGGGAATGCAACATTCTCAATGTTGGAGTAGGTCAGAAGCCTGGTCCCAGATCTGTGGTGTATAGCCCACTCCTATGGACTTTGTCATGCCAAATAACACAAACAGATCTGGGAGGACCAGACGATAGTCAGGCATGTAGAGCCTTGCTTGTTCTTACCTTAATGTCTGTCTGCACTGCAGTGTTTCTATAGCCAGGTCACAGATCTGTTTGTTCTGTATAGCCAACTCCTATGGTTGTACGTTTGACAATGACCATAGGAGTTGAGAAGACTGATCTGCGTCCACTGCCCACACAACTAATGTTCATAGCAACAAAGAACTGAACATTGTGCCCAACGGATAACGCCTCCAGCACCCCTGGTCTCTACTGTAGGCCTATGCAACACTCCTGGTCTCTACTGTAGGCCTATGCAATACCCCTGGTCTCTACTGTAGGCCTATGCAATACCCCTGGTCTCTACTGTAGGCCTATGCAACACTCCTGGTCTCTACTGTAGGCCTATGCAACACTCCTGTTCTCTACTGTAGGCCTATGCAATACCCCTGGTCTCTACTGTAGGCCTATGCAACACCCCTGGTCTCTACTGTAGGCCTATGCAATACCCCTGGTCTCTACTGTAGGCCTATGCAATACCCTGGTCTCTACTGTAGGCCTATGCAATACCCCTGGTCTCTACTGTAGGCCTATGCAATACCCCTGGTCTCTACTGTAGGCCTATGCAATACCCCTGGTCTCTACTGTAGGCCTATGCAATACCCCTGGTCTCTACTGTAGGCCTATGCAATACCCCTGGTCTCTACTGTAGGCCTATGCAATACCCCTGGTCTCTACTGTAGGCCTATGCAACACCCTGGTCTCTACTGTAGGCCTATGCAACACCCCTGGTCTCTACTGTAGGCCTATGCAATACCCCTGGTCTCTACTGTAGGCCTATGCAACACCCCTGGTCTCTACTGTAGGCCTATGCAACACTCCTGGTCTCTACTGTAGGCCTATGCAACACCCCTGGTCTCTACTGTAGGCCTATGCAACACTCCTGGTCTCTACTGTAGGCCTATGCAACACTCCTGGTCTCTACTGTAGGCCTATGCAACACCCCTGGTCTCTACTGTAGGCCTATGCAATACCCCTGGTCTCTACTGTAGGCCTATGCAAGCACCCCTGGTCTCTACTGTAGGCACCCCTGGTCTCTACTGTAGGCCTATGCAACACCCCTGGTCTCTACTGTAGGCCTATGCAACACCCCTGGTCTCTACTGTAGGCCTATGCAACACCCCTGGTCTCTACTGTAGGCCTATGCAACACCCCTGGTCTCTACTGTAGGCCTATGCAACTACCCCTGGTCTCTACTGTAGGCCTATGCAACACCCCTGGTCTCTACTGTAGGCCTATGCAATACCCCTGGTCTCTACTGTAGGCCTATGCAACACCCCTGGTCTCTACTGTAGGCCTATGCAACACCCCTGGTCTCTACTGTAGGCCTATGCAACACCCCTGGTCTCTACTGTAGGCCTATGCAACACCCCTGGTCTCTCCTGTAGGCCTATGCAACACCCCTGGTCTCTACTGTAGGCCTATGCAACACCCCTGGTCTCTACTGTAGGCCTATGCAACACCCCTGGTCTCTACTGTAGGCCTATGCAACACCCCTGGTCTCTACTGTAGGCCTATGCAACACCCCTGGTCTCTACTGTAGGCCTATGCAACACCCCTGGTCTCTACTGTAGGCCTATGCAACACCCCTGGTCTCTACTGTAGGCCTATGCAACACTCCTGGTCTCTACTGTAGGCCTATGCAACACCCCTGGTCTCTACTGTAGGCCTATGCAACACCTCTGGTCTCTACTGTAGGCCTATGCAACACTCCTGCTATTTTCTTACACTCTCTCTTCTTCAAACACAGTCCTTTGTTTACTGTTTTTCCTTCAATGTGACCAGAGGAGACTTGAGGATGCAGAGGGGGAGGTCAGTGTGGTGCATGAGGCTCGTCTGCTGGCTCTGCCTGGGGTTGTGTCCTGTGGGAACCTCCTCCTCCCTGGTCTCTTCAACCTCGTGTCTTGGATGGAGAACTTCAACTCGCCCATTGTACGTCTCTATGTTTCCATTTTCAGGTAAATACGACTAGAACTGCGTTCAGAGATGTTCAGTGTTTGGCACATATTAGTACATTAGCATTGTGGTGAGTTCCAATATTTTCCCAGAAATCCTGGTTGAAGGATTCTGGATTTCCTGCTTATTCCCTCCTGATTCTGGGAATCTTCCAACTGGGATTTCTGGAAAAACAGCTAATTTTGGTGAAAATGACAACCCTGGTTGTCAGACAAATTAAGTTGGTGAATTATCTTACCAAAGCTAATGTCACAATCTAATATGAATGGAAATATGTAAATTACATGTTGCTTAGCCTATATTTCATTTTGGATTGTGACATTAACGGGATCCCGAGTGGCAGAGCGGTCTAAGGCACGGCATCTCAGTGCTTGAGGCGTCACTACAGACACCCTGGTTTGATTCCAGGCTGTATCACAACCGGGTATGATTGGGAGTCCCATAGCGGCGCACAATTGGCCCAGCGTCGTCCGGTGTAGGCCGTCATTGAAAATAAGAATTTGTTCTTCACTGACTTACCTAGTTAAAGAAAGGTTACATTTTAAAACAATTTTGGGGTTTAAGCATACTGATAGCTCTATATAACCGGTAGTGTGGAATGTGGACAAATCTTGACTACAGAAAAACTTCTGACGAGTGTAATTTCCCTTTTTAATTCAAAGCATGCAACAAATGTTCAAATGTATGCATCTTTCCCCATTAGAGAGAAAATGTTGCTGTTTGTAAAGCTAATTTCCTGCAATTCTACATGTCTAATGTGTGTTCATATGATACCTGAGTGATCAATGGGGGGTCCTGGGCACGTAATCCAGCCACGATAACTGCAAGATTTAGATAGGTAAATTAGGCTAACCAGTTATCTAGCTGACATGTAGCTGGTTAGCCTAACCAGTTATCTAGCTGACATGTAGCTGGTTAGCCTAACTTACCTACAGTGCATTGGGAAAGTATTCAGACCCCTTAACCTTTTACACATTTGTTACGTTAAAGCCTTATTCTACAATTGATTCAATTGTTTTCCCCTCCTCAATCTACACACAATACCCCATAATGACAAAACAAAAACAGGTTTCTAGAATTAGTTTGAAATGTATAAAAAAATGTAAACTGAAATATCAGATTTACATAAGAATTCAGACCCTTTACTCAGTACTTTGTTGAAGTAGCTTTGGCAGTAATTACAGCTCTGATTCTTCTTAGCTAGGACGCTACAAGCTTGGCACACCTGTATTTGGGGAGTTTCTCCCTTTCTTCTCTGCAGATCCTCTCAAGCTCTCAGGTTGGATGGGGAGTTTCTCCCTTTCTTCTCCGCAGTGCCTTTTTACAGAGGAATGGCTTCCGTCTGGCCTCTCTACCATAAAGGCCGGATTGGTGGAGTGCTGGAGCGATGGTTGTCCTTCTGGAAGGTTTTCCCATCTCCACAGAAGAACTCCAAACTTCTTCCTTTTAAGAATGATGGATGCCACTGTGTTCTTGCGGACCTTCAATGCTGCAGACATTTGTTGGTACCCTTCCCCAGATCTGTTCCTTGACACAATCCTGTCTCGGAGCTCTACAGACAATTCTTATAACCTCATGGCTTGGTTTTTGCTCTGACATGCACTGCCAACTGTGGGACCTTATATAGACTCTTTTACACATGTGGACTCCAATCAAGTTTTAGAAACATCTCAAGGATGATCAATGGAAACAGGAAGCACCTGAGCTCAATTTCGAATTCAAATTATTTACGTAAAAACTTGTTTTCACTTTTTCATTATGGGGTATTGTGTAAATTATAGGAATACCTAGGATAGGGTAAAATTATAAAAGATTTAGATGCACTATTGTAAGTGGCTGTTCCACTGGATGTCATAAGGTGTATGCACCAATTTTTAAATGTAAGTCGCTCTGGTTAAGAGCGTCTGCTAAATGACTTAAATGTAAATGTAAATGGAGTATTGTGTAAATTATGGGGTATTGTGTAAATTATGGGGTATTGTGTAAATTATGGGGTATTGTGTAAATTATGGAGTATTGTGTAAATTGACGAGATGTATTTATTTAATACATTTTTAGAATAAAGCCGTAACAAAATGTGTAAAAAGTCAAGGGGTCTGAATACTTTCTGAATGCACTGTGTCTAGCTTACATGGGCTAGTAGTTTAACAACTGAACATTTGTCAGTTGTAAATAGCTGTAGGTCAGTCAGTGAATGACATAAGAAGAAAACTGCCCATGCACTTACACATTTCCAAATTGCACCTTGTGCATTCTATTATAAATCAACAGCAGCAAGTTGAAAGCCTGACTAAGTTCCCCCCAAAAAAGTCAGTACCCGCTGTGTGTATTGACCCCGTTCTGGGTCCGGACCACTGTCCTCCATTTCAGTATGGCTGGGCTAAACTGACCTTAAATCAGCACTCTTACTCTGAGACACTTGATACTGTACATCCTGTTTTTATACAGGAACCTACTGCTGAAGGTGAGCATTCTTGGCGTACTGTGCTACCATTGGCTGGGGAAAATTGCAGCTGAACCAGAGCAACATGGTCTGCAGGTAAGACACCTGATAGTTGTCACCATGCTGTCTGTCATAAAACAAGATGTCACCTTCAAATTAAGGTCCCCTTTCATTGAAACATTAATATCTAAGAATTTATGGCACAAAGTAGTAGTAGTAGTAGTAGGGGACAGTTCTATATTTACTAGGGAGGCTGGTCCAACTCAAGGTGTCATACAAAAAATGTACCTCCCTCCTCAGCTTAACTATTTACACATGACCCCCCTTTTCACTGTAAAATAAATTGCACACCCTCCCCCCTTATAGAATTAACTCAAAATAATGTTTACGACCACAAATAACAACTGTAGCAACACTGTGTTTATAAACATGGATATAAACTTCAGCATGCTTTTGTGGCACGACTGATGCCGTGCAGGTTGAGGGTTGGCCGACCACCACAGAGGAGCTCACTCTCCCTGCCTGTTTCATTACTCTACAATCAGAGCCGGATGCAGACAATGATCAGCTAGGGGGAAATCAGATTTAACATTTTAATGCCATATGTATAACTATGTCAAATATGTGACACATTATCCACCAACAGGTTTCTGTCCCAATGCACCACACAACCAATAAACAAAGCATACCAATTCCAAGCACCTCAATATCATGATTTGCGTTTTCAGCACCACAACAAATAGACTGACAACTGGAAATACATCCCTCCCTACCTTGTAGGCCTACCCAGTATTGAAGGCTTGTGTTGACAATCTCCGACTGTCATAAAACTGTCATTTTGGTGTTTTGTAACAGATGTCTCTTTCCATTTGTCAAATGGCCGCTGCACTGTTTGGATTGATAGATTTTTTTATTTGTCACAAGTCCTCAACTGGCAGCTTCATTAAATAGTACCCGCAAAACACCAGTCTCAACGTCAACAGGCGAGGCGACTCTGGGATGCTGGCCTTCTAGGCAGAGTTCCTCTGTCCAGTGTCTGTGTTCTTTTGCCCATCTTAATCTTTTCTTTTTATTGGCCAGTCTGAGATGGCTTTTTCTTTGCAACACTGCCTAGAATGCCAGCATCCCAGAGTTGCCTCTTCACTGTTGACGTTGAGACTGGTGTTTTGCTGGTACTATTTAATGAAGCTGCCAGTTGAGGACTTGTGAGGTATCTGTTTCTCAAACTAGGCACTCTAATGTACTTGTCCTCTTGCTCGGTTGTGCACCGGGGCCTCCCACTCTTTCTATTCTGGTTAGTGCCAGTTTGCACTGTTCTGTGAAGGGAGTAGTACACAGCGTTGTACGAGATCTCCAGTTTCTTGGCAATATCTCAAATGGAATAGCCGTCATTTCTCAGAACAAGAATAGACTGACGAGTTTCAGAAGAAGGACATTTTGAGCCTGTAATCGAACCCACAAATGCTGATGTTCCAAATACTCAACTAGTCTAAAGAAGGCCGTTTTTACTGCTTCTTTAATCAGAACAACAGTTTTCAGCTGTGCTGACATAATTGCAAAAGGGTTTTCTAATGATCAATTAGCCTTTTAAAATGATAAACTTGGATTAGCTAACGCAACGTGCCATTGGAACACAGGAGTGATAGCTGCTGATAATGGGCCTCCGTACGCCTATTGTCACGGCCATCTTCCTGGAAGGAATAAGTGGACCAAAGCGCAGCGTGGTGAGCGTACATTACTTTATTTCTAATGTCGCCAACAAAACAAACAATACAAAACGATCGTGAAGCTTAAGAGGGCTATAGTGCCACTAACAAAGTCAACTACCCACACTAAAAGGAGGGAAAAGGGCTACCTAAGTATGATACTCAATCAGAGACTACGTTTGACAGCTGTCCCTGATTGAGAACCATACCCCCACATAGAAACACAAATCATAGAAATAAAAGACATAGAATGCCCACCCAAATCACAGCCTGACCAAACCAAAAAGAGACATAAAAAAGGCTCTCTAAGGTCAGGGCCTCCAAAGGTGCGGACACCGGCCGCAAAACCTGAACCTATAGGGGAGGGTCTGGGTGGGCATCTATCCGCAGTGGCTGCTCTGGTGCGGGACCTAGACCCCGCTCCACCTCTGGCTCACCCTGCTTTGGTGGCGCCTCTGGTGTGAGGACCCTCGCTGCTGGCCCCGGACTGGGGACCCTCGCTGCTGGCCCCGGACTGGGGACCCTCGCTGCTGGCCCCGGACTGGGCAACCTCGTTGCGGGCCCCGGACTGGGCAACCTCGTTGCGGGCCCCGGACTGGAGGCCATCACTGGAGGTCTCCGGACTGGAGACCGTCGCTGGAGGCTTCGTGCCATGGATCATCACTGGAGGCTTCGTGCCATGGATCATCACTGGAAGCTTCGTGCCATGGATCATCACTGGAGGCTTCTTCCTGGGCACAGGACTCACCAGGCTGGGGAGACACACAGGAGGCCTGGTGCATCGGATACACTGGGCCTTGAAGGCGCACTGGGGGTCTCGAGCGCAGAGCTGGCACAACCCATTCTGGCTGGATGCCCACTTAAACATTCAAATCACAGGGCTTTTGCTCCATTATTCAAGTTACTGTACAAATTCACTGCAGCCTAGAGTAGAATGTTGTACTCACTGGAAAACAATAATGCAATTATTCATTGTATTGTAGTGTTGTAGTGTAGGTGGGATCATTCCATTGTCCCTTAATAACAAGATCAATAGGTAACCTTTTAGACCTGTTTCATGGCTTCACTGTTCTTTCACGCGCAACGATGCACCAGGCCTCTCTGCTGCCTATCAGCTATTCCTTTTTGTTCTTCTGGATTCATATTGAAAATGTAGGCAGCTGTTAATGCTTTTATGTGTGGTATGATTGCCTATTGCAGATATGGACATACGATCCAACTACAACTTATCACTGAATGGTGGATAGAGCTCAGAAAAGCCTAGTGCATAAGGGAAGTACCAAAACTCCTTGACATAGGGGAGGCTCATCTGCTTGCATGAGGATATTTGGCAAGGATGGAAGAAATTATAATATTTTAAAACTTGCAAAAGACAAATGTAAACCAGTGGAAAAAAATACACTACCATGCCCTGTGCCCAATACAAAATATATATAAAAAACACACTACCCTCCCCTGTGCCCAATACAAAATATATATAAAAAACACACTACCCTCCCCTGTGCCCAATACAAAATATATATAAAAAACACACTACCCTCCCCTGTGCCCAATACAAAATATACATAAAAAACACACTACCCTCCCCTGTGCCCAATACAAAATATATATAAAAAACACACTACCCTCCCCTGTGCCCAATACAAAATATACATAAAAAACACACTACCCTCCCCTGTGCCCAATACAAAATATATATATAAAAACACACTACCCTCCCCTGTGCCCAATACAAAATATATATATAAAAACACACTACCCCGCCCTGTGCCCAATTTAAAAAAATATATATATATAAAAACACACTACCCCGCCCTGTGCCCAATTTAAAAAAATATATATATATATAAAAACACACTACCCTCCCCTGTGCGCAATACAAAATATATATAAAAAATACATTACCATGCCCTGTGCCCAATAACCCCCCTGGGCCTTGCAAGTGGAGCAATTTTGCTCTCCCACAAAATGAGTTCCCATATTTGGGATAGTATAGATTCTTTTCAGATGTCAATTAGTCTGTTAATGAGTTCCCACCACAATTGTTGTAATGTATATTTTGACTTTGGTATCTTGGTCTGTCGCTACAGTGCTGGGAGAGCTTTGTTGGTCAGGAGCTGTATCGTTTCCTGCTCGTGGATTTCATATTCACGGTTCTCTACACAGTCTTCGGAGAATTTATATGGAAGTAAGAAGTGTTTTATGGTAATAATTCCTGTAAGGTGTACTGACACTCCCTCTGTAACCCCATGTTGTGGAGATGTGTATGTGTTAACCTACAGTACCAGTCTAAAGTTTGGACCTGCCTACCACTTTGGGCACGTTTTTCTTTATTTTGACTATTTTCTACATTGTAGAATAAGAGTGAAGACATCAAAACAATGCAATAACACATATGGAATCATGTAGTAACCCAAAAAATGTTAAACAAATCTAAATATATTTGAGATTCTTCAAAGTAGCCACCCTTTGCCTTGATGACAGATTTGCACACTCTTGGCATTCTATATGTCGTCATCTGGAATGCATTTCAATTAAAAAGTTAATTTCTGTAATTTATTTTCATAGTGTGTTTGAGCCAATCAGTTGTGTTGTGACAAGGTAGGGGGACGTATACAGAAGATAGCCCTATTTGGTAAAATACCAAGTCCATATTATTGAAAAAACAGCTCAAATAAGCAAAGAGAAACTACAGTGCATCATTACTTTTCAATCCGGAACATTTCAAGAACTTTGAAAGTTTCTTCAAGTGCAGTCGCAAAAACAATCAAGCGCTATGATGAAACTGTCTCTCATGAGGACCGCCACAGGAATGGAAGACCCAGAGTTACCTCTGCTGCAGAGGATAAGTTCATTAGAGTTAACTGTCTCTCATGAGGACCACCACAGGAATGGCAGACCCAGAGTTACCTCTGCTGCAGAGAATAAGTTCATTAGAGTTACCAGCCTCAGAAATTGCAGCCCAAATAAACTTAAACAGCATTGCTACCACAGCATTCTGCAGCGATATACTATCCCATCTGGTTTACGCTTAGTGGGACAATGACCCAACACACCTCTAGGCTGTGTAAGGGCTATTTGGCCAAGGAGGAGAGTGATGGAGTGCTGCATCAGATCTGGACTCCACAATCACCCAACCTCAACCCAATTGAGATGGTTTGGGATGAGTTGGACCGTGGAGTGAAGGAAAAGCAGCCAACAAGTGCTCAGCATATGTGGGAACACCTTCAGGACTGTTGGAAAAGCATTCCAGGTGAAGCTGGTTGAGAGAATACCAAGAGTGTGCAAAGCTGTCAAGAAAAAGGGTGGCTGCTTTGAAGAATCTAAAACACTTTTTTGATTACTGTATGATTCCATATGTGTTATTTCATAGTTATGGCTTCACTATTATTATGCAATGTAGAAAATTAGTAAAAATAAAGAAAAAACCTTGAGTAGGTTTAGAATGACTGTGTCTAAACTTTTGACTGGTACTGTGTATTCTACTATTTTCATATTCGCTCTACTTGTTCTTTGGAGATTCTATCTGGAAATATTTGAGTGACTAACCAGATGAGCATATTTTGAAGATGTTTGTGTAGATAATTAATGTGCAGTGTAACTGGTATTCTATTTTCACTGTGCTTGACATGCTCTCTGGGTCATTTGTGAGGAAGTCGGTAGTGAAGTTGTGAGTGCCAGAACTGCTTGAGCATTTGTTTGTTTCACATTCACTGTGAGATGTACTGACACTACTATTTTAATGTTGACTGTGTTCTACAGTCTTTTGAAGGATGGTTCAAGAGTCCATTACCTTCATTAGTCAGACAGCTAAACAGTAACCAATACAGGTTTTTGTAATATTTGTATGTGATTGTATTTCTGTTCTTGTCATATCAGCAGTCATTCTGTATAGTATGTTCAAGTTGTAACTTCCAAAGTGTATTTGTGAAATGGACATTTGTAAATGAGTATACCTTTCATTTAATAGAAGTTGTACGTGGCAGACCTGCTGAACATGTTGTTTAGAGTTTCTGTCAAATGTACTGATACTCTGTCCCCCCCATAGGCTGTTTTCTCAAGGAGTGCTGAGGAGAAGGAGGAAGCCAGTGTTTGATATCGCCCGTAACGTACTCGAGCTCATCTATGGGCAAACCCTCACCTGGTAAAATGCCTGTTCGCATGCCATGAGTCGTCTCACCTCGTATCTCTGTGACATAATTGTTTTGTCATGCTTCGTTAGATGCTGCAGGTGCCGTCAGCCCTGGGTCGTCTCTCTTTCTTTTGATGATAATGTCATTGAGGTTTCTGTGGAATTTATGTCTCCTTCTCTGTCATCGTTTCCCACAGGCTCGGCTTGCTCTTCACTCCTTTACTGCCAGCTGTGCAGATCCTCAAGCTGTTGTTGTTGTTCCATATGAAAAGGGTAGGTAGGTCCCAGCTCAGAGCTCAACCAGTGTAACCATTACACAGTAAAGGTAGGTCCCAGCTCAGAGCTCAACCAGTGTAACCATTACACAGTAAAGGTAGGTCCCAGCTCAGAGCTCAACCAGTGTAACCATTACACAGTAAAGGTAGGTCCCAGCTCAGAGCTCAACCAGTGTAACCATTACACAGTAAAGGTAGGTCCCAGCTCAGAGCTCAACCAGTGTAACCATTACACAGTAAAGGTAGGTCCCAGCTCAGAGCTCAACCAGTGTAACCATTACACAGTAAAGGTAGGTCCCAGCTCAGAGCTCAACCAGTGTAACCATTACACAGTAAAGGTAGGTCCCAGCTCAGAGCTCAACCAGTGTAACCATTACACAGTAAAGGTAGGTCCCAGCTCAGAGCTCAACCAGTGTAACCATTACACAGTAAAGGTAGGTCCCAGCTCAGAGCTCAACCAGTGTAACCATTACACAGTAAAGGTAGGTCCCAGCTCAGTGCTCAACCAGTGTGACTATTTCAGTGACAGTGGTACACTCCTTAAAAGAGGTCAAACTATCATGTCCAAACTCTGCACTTGTCATAACCAGAGGCCCAAAAAGTGTTGACAAACGATTAGGTAAGTAAAGGTCCCGTCCAGAAACTTAAGGTCCCCAACTTAATTCCCACCCGCTCATGCTCTGTTCGCCTGCCTTCTCTGACCTTGTTCACTTTGACCTGAGGCACTTCCTTCAATTGAAAATGAATAGGATCCGCCATTTTGTTGCCAGCTATCGCACTCAGTGGAAACCCCAGCGGTGTTAGACTCATTAGTCTTTCTTCTTTTGTTGCTGTTTGCCCTCCTCAGAGCAGTCTACTGGTGAACTCTCTTGTTGCTTTTCTCCCTCCTCAGAGCAGTCTACTGGTGAACTCTCTTGTTGCTTTTCTCCCTCAGAGCAGTCTACTGGTGAACTCTCTTGTTGCTTTTCTCCCTCCTCAGAGCAGTCTACTGGTGAACTCTCTTGTTGCTTTTCTCCCTCCTCAGAGCAGTCTACTGGTGAACTCTCTTGTTGCTTTTCTCCCTCCTCAGAGCAGTCTACTGGTGAACTCTCTTGTTGCTTTTCTCCCTCAGAGCAGTCTACTGGTGAACTCTCTTGTTGCTTTTCTCCCTCCTCAGAGCAGTCTACTGGTGAACTCTCTTGTTGCTTTTCTCCCTCCTCAGAGCAGTCTACTGGTGAACTCTCTTGTTGCTTTTCTCCTCCTCAGAGCAGTCTACTGGTGAACTCTCTTGTTGCTTTTCTCCCTCCTCAGAGCAGTCTACTGGTGAACTCTCTTGTTGCTTTTCTCCCTCCTCAGAGCAGTCTACTGGTGAACTGCCAGGCCTCCAGGAAGCCGTGGAGAGCCAGTCAGATGAGCACCCTCTTCATCTCTCTTCTGTGTTTCCCCTCCTTCCTCGGGGCCACCGTGTCTGTGGCCTACACCATATGGATGTGAGTCTGACCAACACACACACACGCGTGGTGTCTCACACACACACACACACAAATATATCAACCTATACCAATGTAGGCAAAAGTATGCATGCATACAGTACATGCACCTTTTCACATTTGAGTCTATGTTACTATGTAACATCCCTTGAAAAGTACACATCTCTGGAATTGTGCTGGGAAGGACAACACGAACAGAAAATATATTTCAGCCAGAACAGTACTCTTCAGGTTGACACTGCAGTATGAAAAGGATGTTGTGGTCCAAATGTTTCTTCTCCTCTTCCCTTCGCCTCCCCCCATAGGATTAAGCCCTCCTCTGGCTGTGGTCCTTTCAGGAACCTCCCCTTCATGTTCCACTCAGGCAAACAGTGGGCCCAGGAGATGAAGAGTACCAACCCCAAGCTGGCCTGGCTCAACTGGGTACACAGCTGCTTGGTGGAGAACCCCTTCTTCCTGTTCCTGTTGGCAGGTGTCTTTCTGTGAGTCAGCATCCAACAAGGACATTCTTTGGACTGCTCTGGATATTTCTTGTTGTGTGTCGTTTGGCTGACACTATTATGCAAAGCCACTAACAGTACAGTGTATGTTTTAAGTATGTTATGTTTACCTACCTGGCAGTTAATTTTTCCTCTCTTTTTTTCAGAATGGTCATTTACATTCACACCCAAGTTTTAGACGGCCAAAGGAAAATAATCAGTCTGCTACAGGAGCAAATAGAAAATGTGTGTGTGTGGACAAAACACATTGAATATCATTGAATACTTCATTGTTTCATTGAATATTCTTACAAAGATTGCGATCTGTGTGTTGATGGTTACTCATCTGTTATTTTTCATCACCAGGAGGGGAAGGACAAGAAGTTCTTAATTACTAGTCTGCAGGCCATCCATGAGAAGAGGCAGTATCCACTGTCCCCTTCCTCCAGGCCTCAGCCACAGGGCAGTGAGGTGAGTGACCCTGACTGCGCGGTGTTCATTAGCGTATGCAACAGGAAAATGTTCAGCAACAGAAAAGGAAGTCCAGGTAGACCCTCCCTGTTTGTGCGCTTTCTTCTGTTTGGTACCTAATGAACATGACCCTGTTGTATGACCTCCAAGAGCTGCTGCTGTGATTAGTCTGTACCAAAACCATGGTGTTGTCTTCTGACAGGTCTGTCTTGTCCTGCAAACACAGATTCAGGTTGATGTGTTAGTCTAAACAGATTCAGGTTGATATGTTAGTCTAAACAGATTCAGGTTGATGTGTTAGTCTAAACAGATTCAGGTTGATATGTTAGTCTAAACAGATTCAGGTTGATATGTTAGTCTAAACAGATTCAGGTTGATATGTTAGTCTAAACAGATTCAGGTTGATGTGTTAGTCTAAACAGATTCAGGTTGATGTGTTAGTCTAAACAGATTCAGGTTGATGTGTTAGTCTAAACAGATTCAGGTTGATGTGTTAGTCTAAACAGATTCAGGTTGATGTGTTAGTCTAAACAGATTCAGGTTGATGTGTTAGTCTAAACAGATTCAGGTTGATGTGTTAGTCTAAACAGATTCAGGTTGATGTGTTAGTCTAAACAGATTCAGGTTGATGTGTTAGTCTAAACAGATTCAGGTTGATGTGTTAGTCTAAACAGATTCAGGTTGATGTTAGTCTAAACAGATTCAGGTTGATGTGTTAGTCTAAACAGATTCAGGTTGATAAACAGATTGTTGATGTGTTAGTCTAAACAGATTCAGGTTGATGTGTTAGTCTAAACAGATTCAGGTTGATGTGTTAGTCTAAACAGATTCAGGTTGAGTTAGTCTCAGATTCAGGTTGATGTGTTAGTCTAAACAGATTCAGGTTGATGTGTTAGTTAAACAGATTCAGGTTGATGTGTTAGTCTAAACAGATTCAGGTTGATGTGTTAGTCTAAACAGATTCAGGTTGATGTGTTAGTCTAAACAGATTCAGGTTGATGTGTTAGTCTAAACAGATTCAGGTTGATGTGTTAGTCTAAACAGATTCAGGTTGATGTGGTTGATGATGTTAGTCTAAACAGATTCAGGTTGATGTGGTCTGATTAGGTTGATGTGTTAGTCTAAACAGATTCAGGTTGATATGTTAGTCTAAACAGATTCAGGTTGATGTGTTAGTCTAAACAGATTCAGGTTGATGTGTTAGTCTAAACAGATTCAGGTTGATGTGTTAGTCTAAACAGATTCAGGTTGATATGTTAGTCTAAACAGATTCAGGTTGATATGTTAGTCTAAACAGATTCAGGTTGATATGTTAGTCTAAACAGATTCAGGTTGATGTGTTAGTCTAAACAGATTCAGGTTGATGTGTTAGTCTAAACAGATTCAGGTTGATATGTTAGTCTAAACAGATTGAGGTAATTTCTGTTAAATATTACATTGGTTTCCCTTATGTCATTTCAGGTTTAATATGTTTTAGTGGAAGATTAAATTATTCCAGAGTGTTCATTGGATGCTGCATGTTAAATTTTGGACTCCCATCACATCAAGGATATTTGGCTGCTTTCAACCAGTCAAAGTGAACTCAAAGTGGAGTGATGTGTGTGGTGAAGGACATTGAGACATTTCTTGTAGAATGTAACTATGACTGATATGTATTCTAGACCATCAGAATGTAAAGTAACTGAGACTGATATGTATTCTAGACCATCAGAATGTGAAGTAACTGAGACTGATATGTATTCTAGACCATCAGAATGTGAAGTAACTGAGACTGATATGTATTCTAGACCATCAGAATGTGAAGTAACTGAGACTGATATGTATTCTAGACCATCAGAATGTGAAGTAACTGAGACTGATATGTATTCTAGACCATCAGAATGTAAAGTAACTGAGACTGATATGTATTCTAGACCACCAGAATGTGAAGTAACTGAGACTGATATGTATTCTAGACCATCAGAATGTAAAGTAACTGAGACTGATGTGTATTCTAGACCATCAGAATGTGAAGTAACTGAGACTGATATGTATTCTAGACCATCAGAATGTGAAGTAACTGAGACTGATATATATTCAAGACCATCCGAGGTGTGTTTTATACTGGTATGGTATTTCCAATGTGGGCCATAACTGTCTAATTTGCCTTTTGTTAATACATATTTTTAAATATATTTATTGTCTCTGGGCTGTCTGTCACCGCTTTCAAGCTTAAATGTATACTGAACAAAAATATAAACGCAACATGCAACAATTTCAACGATTTTACTGAGTTACAGTTTGTCGTGACTTTGCCCTCTTTGGGTACAGCGAGCACCCCTCCCTCTGCACCAGCCCTTTTCTATGCACCATCCCCCTACCCCCCCTGTCTCCTACACCCAGGCTGCTGTGGTCAGAGAGAGGTTGTAAATTCCTGGAGGAGATTATCTCCTCATGGCCACAGTATAGAGACAGTGAGTTTTCACAGAGAGAACAAAGGAATTTCTTCCACCTCACAGAACTTGAGGTCCGAACAACATTTATGTTCTGGAGAAGGTATAAAAGATCGGTGAAGAATCCAACTATGAAGAATTGGTCAGATTGGTACAATTTTGTGAAACTCATGGGAGACAATACAGCCACATTACCATAACTCTGTTTATATAATAGCCTCAGTTATGAGGCTTGCATCTAATTGCTGTACAGGATGAATGAGGAAAGATTAAACTATTTGTGGGATGCTATGTAATGATGTAATGTGAGAGAATTTTATTTCTGTGTAAAGTTTCACTTAAGTCACTGGTACGCCCCCATGAACACAGTTGGGACCTGGCATCATGAGACAGCCTTTTTCTGCTCTTCTGAATAAAATCCCCACCTTGAGAATTCTCAACAGACCATATTTCTCTCAATTACGAGAGGAGAAAGGTTGCAGACCAGCTTACCTCGATAACGAGAGGGCCAAGGTTTGAGACCAGACTGCTGAATCTTTTAACCATCCCACGTGGTTAAACTCTTAGACTATCGATACCGACAGAATAAGAACAAGTCTTTGATATTAATTACTATTCTGCAGCTAGGAATTCGGTATCATTGAACACGAAGACCGACAACCGCCGAAACAACTATTCTATAACGACATAAATGAATGTCACTCTGAACTATCCATTCTAACCACGACAGATAGAGAGAGAGAGAAGGTGGACATGCTCTCCAACAGAAACAAACTTTTCAACAGGGATCAAGACGACACACTGAGCGTAAATCTATATATTGATTGCAATTGTTCCCGAATGAGTGAGCGTTCATGTGCAAAGGATTAGCATTTCAATTGTTATAATATTTAACTGTTGTGTCTCATATCAGTTGACCCCCACTTCCCTTTTTGTCCCCCAAGCCGCGATACCTGTTTATCCCACAAGGGAAACAGCGTTATCATTTCCTTGTAACGATCTACTGTTTGTTTATGCATTTCTGTGAATTACTTAGTAAATAAACATTTTAAGACAATTGATGTATGGATGACTCATAGTGAAGACTGGGTTCGTGCAGATAACCAACAATTTTCGACGTTTGGAATGAGACTAACATGAGGTAAATAACGATTCATTAATCAAGACTGATTGATCAGATATTAAAATATCTAAAAGTTATATTTGGAAAATTATAACTTTGTAATCTGAATATTTTCCTTGGTGCCCTTACTTCCTAGTTAATTACAGTTACATGATTAATCAGTTTAACCTCTGGGAAATGTGGGACGGTAGCGTCTCACCCCGCCAACAGCCAATGAAAGTGCAGGGCGCCAAATTCAAAACAACAAAAATCTCATAATTAAAATTCCTCAAGCATACAAGTATTTTACACCATTTTAAAGATAAAATTCTCAGTAATCCAGCCACAGTGTCTGATTTCAAAAAGACTTTACAGCGAAAGCACCACACGATTGTTAGGTCACCACCAAGTCACAGAAAAACACAGCCATTTTTTCCAGCCAAAGAGAGGAGTCACAAAAAGCAGGGTATTAGCCCTTCCTCTTCTATTAACACAATATAAGCATTATCAATTATTAGAATACATCAATCATTTTGTGCAGCTCCTATCATGACCCCAAGATGACCCCCATCATTACCTAGATTGTTACTTAACATTCATTGCTAGGAGGTGACGTATCACAAAGGGAAGGAGGGGTGAACAATGCCCATTTACTCAGAAATTTCTGTGGAACTCAATCCAGTAATATGTGAGTTATGCTGTAGGATGAGTAACATGGAACTTGTAGAAAGCCAAGAGTAGGATTGCATCATCTTCTTGTGAAGCAGGAAGAGAAACCTTGTACCCACCCCAAATCCACCTGTTGATTTATATCTTATGATGGGTTTCCCTATGCAATGCTCTTAGGGCTACCAAACAAACAGGTGGATGTACATCTCTACGACCTCTGTTGGTATGTAAGACAATATATATATATATATATATATCATTATACTACTAGTGAAAGATCACATTTTGGCCTTTTTATTGCAGAAAATAAAGTCTACTCAGGAAATATTAGTTGTATCTTGCTCTAACAGGTTATTTTCATGTTAAGTTAATTATGACTGATACATTTTTTAAATATATTTTATAAAGCATAGAAGAAGTTACACTGATCGATTTTGTTTTTGTCTGAAGCAAATATCCAAAGACTACAGCATTTCACAGGGTCAAATGAAATGAAATATTGATTTATTCTGTTTCCCTCTAGTTATGGAGAAAACGGAGCCTCAAAGGAGAGTGTACATATCTCTCCCTAAAAAACACAGGACCGCTTTGGCCAAAAAGTGTAAACTGGTAAACAAACACTTATTTTTCTGACCATCCTAAAACACACTTACAGGTGTAGGATCTTAATTTGACCAGTTTGTCACAGCAGGAAAATAATCCTGCAGCAACAGGAAATGTGGATTATAATTAATGGACATTTTTAGTTATGCCAAATCAAGTATTTGATTTGTTGCAACAACAGGGTTATCAAATTAAGGTTCGATATCTGTAGTTCTTAGTAGCCTATGAATGGATGTAGTGTATTTTTCATAGTATTCCTATTACAGACACACAATATTTACCATGATAACATTTTAAAGTAAAAATATGAATGGCTTTATTTTGTATCTGTTGGACAGGATCACGGGCTTGTCATTAAGGATCTCAGCACTAACATAAATGAAGGATACCTACAAGCTTACTTCCGACAGTGGGGCAGCATTACAGCATGCACGGTAGGCTGATTAAGTCATATCAATTATTGTAATATTAGCCTCACGTGGATAAGGCCTAAACCATACCTTTTTAAAGGGGCAATCTGTAGTTTTAAACAACATAGCATCCACCCCTCCACCTTTTTTTACACTGCAGTCAGTGGAGTAAAACAAGCTTATATTTTGCATTCTAATGGGGTAAGACAGTAAGACAGTTGAACTAATCTCACAAGGTATTTATAAGTTATATTCCCCAAGAGTCAATGGCTGTATATCAGTAATTTAAAAGTCCATAAATGGATGTAGATATTACAGATTGACCCCTTTAAAACAACGTATTTTCTTTGATTATTGGTGTTTTTATTGGTTATGGTGATGGTCCATCCTTTGAAAACAGATCAAGAAGACTCCACAGGACTCTGACTCAAAGAGTGCCAGTGCGTTGGGATACGTGGGTTTTTCCTCTGAGGAGGAGGCAGAAACGGCAGACTGGGCGGGTCCTCACTATATAGGAGGCATGGAAGTGGAGGCCAAGAGAGTTGTCAGTCTGAAGGTAAATCAAAACAGAGCATTGGGCAAAGACTTGTTGAATGAATCAGCAATGTTTCTATGTCATATCAACCAAAAAAGTAAATATGATGATGTTGAATCAATGTGGAAAACTGATTGGATTTACAAATAGTCATCAACATATGAGAATATCATATTTTTCACTTCAATCTGCTGACTTTTTGTTGTTGTTGTGATTACACATTGGAAACATGTTTTAATGAGTGTTGTGTTGACATGGTTGTGTGTAGGTTGCTTTTATCCAGCACATGCAGCCAGGAAACATGTTTTAATGAGTGTTGTGTTGACATGGTTGTGTGTAGGTTGCTTTTATCCAGCACATGCAGCCAGGAAACATGTTTTAATGAGTGTTGTGTTGACATGGTTGTGTGTAGGTTGCTTTTATCCAGCACATGCAGCCAGTCTTGTCGATATGTCACTGTCTGGGTCACAGGTCTTTCAGCACCAGTCAAGTCTTAAGTCTCAACAGGGCGAGTCTGAGTCAAATCTCAAGTCTCTCTCTTCATAAACAGATGTGTTCTGATCCATGCAGGGTAACATTGCGTTGCAGGTTAGACTCTTTTAGGTCAAAGGTCAATTTGTTTAAAAATATATATACTTTGATTCAATACTTGACTATTAAAACACAGAGCCAAGTCTAAAGTCATATGCAAGAGTCCAACAGAAGTGTCACTGTTTTTGCAACTCTTTTACCATGCTAAAATCTAATCTTTCATATAGATGGATGACCCAGAAGGTTGAGGTCATCCCAGCCAGGTCTATCTGCAGACGTGACCATGGGTCTGTTCATCAATTGAGCTTCTTCGAGAATGTATCAATGAGGCCGGATGATACTGTACCTACGTTATTTTGTTTTGAAAGCAATTTTGGATGGGATACATGGATTATTTGTTGAAAAATAAATGTAGATTATAATTTCTTTCTATGATTTGGTTTGATTGTAACAATTTGTTTTCAGATGTCTTATGTACCTTGATTTACTGATTTGTAATGAAATGCCAATTGTTTTCAATTCTGTGAACATTATAAGGCCTATGTTGCATGAACTTTTAGTAGAATAAGCAAAGATATTACTAGAAAGGGACATTTCCTAAAGAAAATGTATGTTTGCTAGAAGTATTTATGATAGTGACAGCAATAGTAGTAATGATTGATTGATTGATTGCATTTATAGGACCCTGTAAATCTGTGATATGCAGAACGCTGACGGAATCCAGACATTAAAATAGAATTTATATAGCTTAGTAAGTATCCACAAAATGTAGCCTATTGAGAATGTATACATTTGCCCAAGTTTATCATGTCATAAGAAATGAACACAATGCATCAGTGATTCATATTTTCTGCAAACTTCTAGAAGGCAATGAGAATTGCATTTGCCACCACACTGCCCTATCTAATCTGGACAAGATAAATACCTATGTAAGAATGCTGTTCATTGACTACAGCTCAGCATTCAACACCATGGTACTCTACAAGCCCATCATTAAGCTTGAGGCCCTGGGTCGACGGGACCACAGTGGAGAAGGTGTAAAGTTTTTAAAAGTTATTCTGCGTACACATCACGGACAAACTGAAATGGTCCATGCACACAGACAGTGGGGTGTGAAGGCGCAATAGCGCCTCTTCAACCTCAGGAGGCTGAAGAAATTTGGCTTGTCACCTAAAACCCTCACAAACTTTTACAGATGTACAATTGAGAGCATCCTGTCTGGCTGTATCACCGCCTGCTACGGCAACTGCACCGCCCATAAGCGCAGGGCTCTCCAGAGGGTGGTGCGGTCTGTACAATGCATTACCGGGGGAAAACTACCTGCCCTCCAGGACACCACCTACAGCACCCGATATCACAGGTTTGCCAAAAAGATCATCAAAGACAACAACCACCCGAGCTACTGCCTGTTCCCACCGCTACCATCCAGAAGGCGAGGTCAGTACAGGTGCATCACAGCTGGGACTGGGAGACAGAAGCTATTTCTCATGGCCATCAGACTGTTAAACAGCCATCACTAGCACAGAGAGGCTGCTGCCTACCTGCAGACTTGATATCATTGGCCACTTTTAATAAATGGATCACTAGTCACTTTAATAATGTCACTTTAATATTTACATCTCTTGCATTACTCATCTCATATGTATATACTGTATTTTATACCATCTATTGCATCTTGCGTATGCCGCTCTGTCATTGCTCATCCATATATTTACATATTCTTATTCCATTCCTTTATTTAGATTTGTGTGCATAAGGTAGTTGTTGTGGAATTGTTAGATTACTTGTTATTGCAGATATTGCTTCACTGTCGTAACTATAAGCACAAGCATTTCACAATAACATCTGCTAACCATGTGTATGTGACCAATAACATTTGATTTGATTTGAATTCCTTGTCTGTATGTGTGGTGCGCAAGCCTGCCACTTTGTGTAGCTGTTAGTGAGAATTCTAATGAAAAGTGTTCTGGTAGATGGAAAGGCTTTCCCATAAACCTTTGCAATTAGATGTTAACTACAAAGTAGCCTATGCTTACCTTACTAATCAATCAGTGGGTATTTGTTTGGCAAACTCTGCCATCACGTGTGCACTACAAAAACATTTCTAAACTGCCTCTTGCTACTGTAGGTGCACACTGTAATTAAAGGGTAAATGCACCCCAAAATTAAACATTTGCAAAAGAAATCCAGACCTCAAAAGTGGTCTCTTGATGTTGTTTTCCTTTGCACTTAGAACATCAAATTATATTAGTCACATGCGCCGAATTCAACAGTTGTAGTCCTTTGAGTGAAATTCTTACTTATGAGCCCCTAACCAACAAAGCAGTTTAAAAAAATACAGATAAGAATAAGAAATAAGTAACAAGTAATTAAAGAGCAGCGGTAAAATAACAAACGCGAGACTATATACAGGGGGGCACCGGTAAGTTGAGGTAATATGTACATGTAGGTAGAGTTATTAAAGTGACTATGCATAGATGACAACAGAGAGTAGCAGTGGTATAGAGAGGGGGGGGAGGCAATGAAAATAGTCTGGGTAGCCATTTGAATAGATGTTAAGGAGTCTTATGGCTTGGGTGTAGAAGCTGTTTAGAAGCCTCTTGGACCTAGACTTGGCGCTCCGGTACTGCTTGCCATGCGGTAGCAGAGAGAACAGTCTTTGACAATTTTTAGGACCTTTCTCTGACACCATCTGGTATAGAGGTCCTGGATGACAGGATGCTTGGCCCCAGTGATGTACCGGGCCGTTCACACTACCTTAGTGGATGGAGGCCGAGCAGTTGCCATACCAGGCAGTGATGCAACCAGTCAGCTCTCGATGGTCCAGCTGTAGAACCTTTTGAGGATCTGAGGACCCATGACAAATATTTTCAGTCTCCTGAGGGGGGATAGGTTTTGTCGTGCCCTCTTAACGACTCTCTTGGTGTGCTTGGACCATGTCCAATGTAGTTGTCTTCTATTAAAACACTGTTGTTTTTTCTTCTTGATAAACTGAAGGGAAAAAACGGGAGAATGGAAACCTTAAACGAAATGGAGGAAACGGAATTTGGAAAAAGACCAATCGGAATCAGGCAACAACAAAAACATACAGATTTTACAGGCCAACATTTATATAGTGCCTTTCCAGATGATGACAATAATTTGTGACAGAACGCTCACCACAGCTGGAGAGGTGAGGAGTGATACATGCCAATTAGAAATGAGGGGAAGGTTAGGTGTGCCATGATGGAAATGTACATGTTAGCAGATGCCCTTATCCAGAACAGGCACAAATAGGGTTAAGTGCCTTGCTCAAGGGCACATCAACAGATATAACCTCAGGGATTCAAACCAGCAACCTTTCAGTTACTGGCCCAACGTTCTTAAGCGCTAGGCTACCTGCCGCCCGGATTTAGCCAGGACGCCAGAGTTAACACTCTTACGATAAGTGCCATGGGATATGTAGTGACAGAGAGTAAGGTCACACGTTAACGTTTCATCCGAAAGAGAGCCTCCTTCGCAGGGAAATGTCCCCATCACTTCCCCTAGGGCATTGGGATGTTGAGACTAGAAGGAAGAGTGCCCCCTACTGGCCCTCCAACACCACTTTCAGCAGCATCCAGGGACCGACCAGGAAAGACCCTGCTTGGCTTCATAGGCAAGCCAGCAGCGGGATGCACGGTGGGATGCTCATGGTACTAATTGGGTTTTCATAGGCTATGGGTTCTGGACAAACTGGTTAGGTAGTGAAATATGAAGCTCTGCTCTACTGCTTTGGTTGAAAGGGCATATTAGCTTTCAGATGTTGCTAGCTGTTTGTTTTAATGAAATGCTGACTTCCAAAACCACTAAGGATCAATGTATTTTTCCCCATGTGGACCTTATCCATACTGTGACCATGATCATTAAACATGTGGGTTGGTGATTCTGGGTAAGGGCCGATACAGCTTAACATGTAGTTCTTCACACCTGTGTGTACTTGGGCAGAGCCAGATTTATTTTGAACAATGTGCGCTCTGGTTCATGCAGAGATGTTTTTGTTCTCTTCCCATTTGTGGTGAAAGCAAAGAAGAATCACGTTGAAAACATCAGAAAATGCCACTGTTGGCTAATTTGAAAGAGCAAATGCATAAGTCAAACTGCCCCACTACGCCACCCCAGGTTTATACAAGAGCATGGGGTGCTCTGCCTAACACACATACAGGTTGTTAAAGAGCATGGGGTGCTCTGCCTAACACACATACAGGTTGTTAAAGAGCATGGGGTGCTCTGCCTAACACACATACAGGTTGTTAAAGAGCATGGGGTGCTCTGCCTAACACACATACAGGTTGTTAAAGAGCATGGGGTGCTCTGCCTAACACACATACAGGTTGTTAAAGAGCATGGGGCGCTCTGCCTAACGCACATACAGGTTGTTAAAGAGCATGGGGCGCTCTGCCTAACACACATACAGGTTGTTAAAGAGCATGGGGTGCTCTGCCTAACACACATACAGGTTGTTAAAGAGCATGGGGTGCTCTGCCTAACACACATACAGGTTGTTAAAGAGCATGGGGTGCTCTGCCTAACACACATACAGGTTGTTAAAGAGCATGGGGTGCTCTGCCTAACACACATACAGGTTGTTAAAGAGCATGGGGTGCTCTGCCTAACACACATACAGGTTGTTAAAGAGCATGGGGTGCTCTGCCTAACACACATACAGGTTGTTAAAGAGCATGGGGTGCTCTGCCTAACACACATACAGGTTGTTAAAGAGCATGGGGTGCTCTGCCTAACACACATACAGGTTGTTAAAGAGCATGGGGTGCTCTGCCTAACACACATACAGGTTGTTAAAGAGCATGGGGTGCTCTGCCTAACACACATACAGGTTGTTAAAGAGCATGGGGTGCTCTGCCTAACACACATACAGGTTGTTAAAGAGCATGGGGTGCTCTGCCTAACACACATACAGGTTGTTAAAGAGCATGGGGTGCTCTGCCTAACACACATACAGGTTGTTAAAGAGCATGGGGTGCTCTGCCTAACACACATACAGGTTGTTAAAGAGCATGGGGTGCTCTGCCTAACACACATACAGGTTGTTAAAGAGCATGGGGTGCTCTGCCTAACACACACATACAGGTGCTCTGCCTAACACACATACAGGTTGTTAAAGAGCATGGGGTGCTCTGCCTAACACACATACAGGTTGTTAAAGAGCATGGGGTGCTCTGCCTAACACACATACAGGTTGTTAAAGAGCATGGGGTGCTCTGCCTAACACACATACAGGTTGTTAAAGAGCATGGGGTGCTCTGCCTAACACACATACAGGTTGTTAAAGAGCATGGGGTGCTCTGCCTAACACACATACAGGTTGTTAAAGAGCATGGGGTGCTCTGCACACATAACACACATACAGGTTGTTAAAGAGCAACTAACACATACAGGTTGTTAAAGAGCATGGGGTGCTCTGCCTAACACACATACAGGTTGTTAAAGAGCATGGGGTGCTCTGCCTAACACACATACAGGTTGTTAAAGAGCATGGGGTGCTCTGCCTAACACACATACAGGTTGTTAAAGAGCATGGGGTGCTCTGCCTAACACACATACAGGTTGTTAAAGAGCATGGGGTGCTCTGCCTAACACACATACAGGTTGTTAAAGAGCATGGGGTGCTCTGCCTAACACACATACAGGTTGTTAAAGAGCATGGGGTGCTCTGCCTAACACACATACAGGTTGTTAAAGAGCATGGGGTGCTCTGCCTAACACACATACAGGTTGTTAAAGAGCATGGGGTGCTCTGCCTAACACACATACAGGTTGTTAAAGAGCATGGGGTGCTCTGACTAACACACATACAGGTTGTTAAAGAGCATGGGGTGCTCTGACTAACACACATACAGGTTGTTAAAGAGCATGGGGTGCTCTGCCTAACACACATACAGGTTGTTAAAGAGCATGGGGTGCTCTGACTAACACACATACAGGTTGTTAAAGAGCATGGGACTAACACACATACAGGTTGTTAAAGAGCATGGGGTGCTAACACACATACAGGTTGTTAAAGAGCATGGGGTGCTCTGCCTAACACACATACAGGTTGTTAAAGAGCATGGGGTGCTCTGCCTAACACACATACAGGTTGTTAAAGAGCATGGGGTGCTCTGCCTAACACACATACAGGTTGTTAAAGAGCATGGGGTGCTCTGCCTAACACACATACAGGTTGTTAAAGAGCATGGGGTGCTCTGCCTAACACACATACAGGTTGTTAAAGAGCATGGGGTGCTCTACCTAACACACATACAGGTTGTTAAAGAGCATGGGGTGCTCTGCCTAACACACATACAGGTTGTTAAAGAGCATGGGGTGCTCTACCTAACACACATACAGGTTGTTAAAGAGCATGGGGTGCTCTGCCTAACAAACATACAGGTTGTTAAAGAGCATGGGGTGCTCTGCCTAACACACATACAGGTTGTTAAAGAGCATGGGGTGCTCTACCTAACACACATACAGGTTGTTAAAGAGCATGGGGTGCTCTGCCTAACACACATACAGGTTGTTAAAGAGCATGGGGTGCTCTGCCTAACACACATACAGGTTGTTAAAGAGCATGGGGTGCTCTACCTAACACACATACAGGTTGTTAAAGAGCATGGGGTGCTCTACCTAACACGCATACAGGTTGTTAAAGAGCATGGGGTGCTCTGCCTAACACACATACAGGTTGTTAAAGAGCATTGGGGTGCTCTGCCTAACACACATACAGGTTGTTAAAGAGCATGGGGTGCTCTACCTAACACACATACAGGTTGTTAAAGAGCATGGGGTGCTCTACCTAACACACATACAGGTTGTTAAAGAGCATGGGGTGCTCTGCCTAACACACATACAGGTTGTTAAAGAGCATGGGGTGCTCTACCTAACACACATACAGGTTGTTAAAGAGCATGGGGTGCTCTGCCTAACACACATACAGGTTGTTAAAGAGCATGGGGTGCTCTACCTAACACACATACAGGTTGTTAAAGAGCATGGGGTGCTCTGCCTAACACACATACAGGTTGTTAAAGAGCATGGGGTGCTCTGCCTAACACACATACAGGTTGTTAAAGAGCATGGGGTGCTCTGCCTAACACACATACAGGTTGTTAAAGAGCATGGGGTGCTCTACCTAACACACATACAGGTTGTTAAAGAGCATGGGGTGCTCTGCCTAACACACATACAGGTTGTTAAAGAGCATGGGGTGCTCTGCCTAACACACATACAGGTTGTTAAAGAGCATGGGGTGCTCTGCCTAACACACATACAGGTTGTTAAAGAGCATGGGGTGCTCTACCTAACACACATACAGGTTGTTAAAGAGCATGGGGTGCTCTGCCTAACACACATACAGGTTGTTAAAGAGCATGGGGCGCTCTGCCTAACACACATACAGGTTGTTAAAGAGCATGGGGTGCTCTGCCTAACACACATACAGGTTGTTAAATAGCATGGGGTGCTCTGCCTAACACACATACAGGTTGTTAAAGAGCATGGGGTGCTCTGCCTAACACACATACAGGTTGTTAAAGAGCATGGGGTGCTCTACCTAACACACATACAGGTTGTTAAAGAGCATGGGGTGCTCTGCCTAACACACATACAGGTTGTTAAAGAGCATGGGGTGCTCTACCTAACACACATACAGGTTGTTAAAGAGCATGGGGTGCTCTGCCTAACACACATACAGGTTGTTAAAGAGCATGGGGTGCTCTACCTAACACACATACAGGTTGTTAAAGAGCATGGGGTGCTCTGCCTAACACACATACAGGTTGTTAAAGAGCATGGCGTGCTCTGCCTAACACACATACAGGTTGTTAAAGAGCATGGGGTGCTCTGCCTAACACACATACAGGTTGTTAAAGAGCATGGGGTGCTCTGCCTAACACATATACAGGTTGTTAAAAAGCATGGGGTGCTCTGCCTAACACACATACAGGTTGTTAAAGAGCATGGGGTGCTCTGCCTAACACACATACAGGTTGTTAAAGAGCATGGGGTGCTCTGGCTAACACACATACAGGTTGTTAAAGAGCATGGGGTGCTCTGCCTAACACACATACAGGTTGTTAAAGAGCATGGGGTGCTCTGCCTAACACACATACAGGTTGTTAAAGAGCATGGGGTGCTCTACCTAACAAACATACAGGTTGTTAAAGAGCATGGGGTGCTCTGCCTAACACACATACAGGTTGTTAAAGAGCATGGGGTGCTCTGCCTAACACACATACAGGTTGTTAAAGAGCATGGGGTGCTCTGGCTAACACACATACAGGTTGTTAAAGAGTATGGGGTGCTCTGCCTAACACATACAGGTTGTTAAAGAGCATGGGGTGCTCTGGCTAACACACATACAGGTTGTTAAAGAGCATGGGGTGCTCTGCCTAACACACATACAGGTTGTTAAAGAGCATGGGGTGCTCTGGCTAACACACATACAGGTTGTTAAAGAGCATGGGGTGCTCTGCCTAACACACATACAGGTTGTTAAAGAGTATGGCGTGCTCTGCCTAACACACATACAGGTTGTTAAAGAGCATGGGGTGCTCTGCCTAACACACATACAGGTTGTTAAAGAGCATGGGGTGCTCTGCCTAACACACATACAGGTTGTTAAAAAGCATGGGGTGCTCTGCCTAACACACATACAGGTTGTTAAAGAGCATGGGGTGCTCTGCCTAACACACATACAGGTTGTTAAAGAGCATGGGGTGCTCTGCCTAACACACATACAGGTTGTTAAAGAGCATGGGGTGCTCTGCCTAACACACATACAGGTTGTTAAAGAGCATGGGGTGCTCTACCTAACACGCATACAGGTTGTTAAAGAGCATGGGGTGCTCTGCCTAACACACATACAGGTTGTTAAAGAGCATGGGGTGCTCTGCCTAACACACATACAGGTTGTTAAAGAGCATGGGGTGCTCTACCTAACACACATACAGGTTGTTAAAGAGCATGGGGTGCTCTACCTAACACACATACAGGTTGTTAAAGAGCATGGGGTGCTCTGCCTAACACACATACAGGTTGTTAAAGAGCATGGGGTGCTCTACCTAACACACATACAGGTTGTTAAAGAGCATGGGGTGCTCTGCCTAACACACATACAGGTTGTTAAAGAGCATGGGGTGCTCTACCTAACACACATACAGGTTGTTAAAGAGCATGGGGTGCTCTGCCTAACACACATACAGGTTGTTAAAGAGCATGGGGTGCTCTGCCTAACACACATACAGGTTGTTAAAGAGCATGGGGTGCTCTGCCTAACACACATACAGGTTGTTAAAGAGCATGGGGTGCTCTACCTAACACACATACAGGTTGTTAAAGAGCATGGGGTGCTCTGCCTAACACACATACAGGTTGTTAAAGAGCATGGGGTGCTCTACCTAACACACATACAGGTTGTTAAATAGCATGGGGTGCTCTGCCTAACACACATACAGGTTGTTAAAGAGCATGGGGTGCTCTGCCTAACACACATACAGGTTGTTAAAGAGCATGGGGTGCTCTACCTAACACACATACAGGTTGTTAAAGAGCATGGGGTGCTCTGCCTAACACACATACAGGTTGTTAAAGAGCATGGGGTGCTCTACCTAACACACATACAGGTTGTTAAAGAGCATGGGGTGCTCTGCCTAACACACATACAGGTTGTTAAAGAGCATGGGGTGCTCTACCTAACACACATACAGGTTGTTAAAGAGCATAGGGTGCTCTACCTAACACACATACAGGTTGTTAAAGAGCATGGGGTGCTCTGCCTAACACACATACAGGTTGTTAAAGAGCATGGGGCGCTCTGCCTAACACACATACAGGTTGTTAAAGAGCATGGGGTGCTCTGCCTAACACACATACAGGTTGTTAAAGAGCATGGGGTGCTCTGCCTAACACACATACAGGTTGTTAAATAGCATGGGGTGCTCTGCCTAACACACATACAGGTTGTTAAAGAGCATGGGGTGCTCTGCCTAACACACATACAGGTTGTTAAAGAGCATGGGGTGCTCTACCTAACACACATACAGGTTGTTAAAGAGCATGGGGTGCTCTACCTAACACACATACAGGTTGTTAAAGAGCATGGGGTGCTCTGCCTAACACACATACAGGTTGTTAAAGAGCATGGGGTGCTCTACCTAACACACATACAGGTTGTTAAAGAGCATGGGGTGCTCTACCTAACACACATACAGGTTGTTAAAGAGCATGGGGTGCTCTGCCTAACACACATACAGGTTGTTAAATAGCATGGGGTGCTCTACCTAACACACATACAGGTTGTTAAAGAGCATGGGGTGCTCTACCTAACACACATACAGGTTGTTAAAGAGCATGGGGTGCTCTGCCTAACACACATACAGGTTGTTAAAGAGCATGGGGTGCTCTGCCTAACACACATACAGGTTGTTAAAGAGCATGGGGTGCTCTGCCTAACACACATACAGGTTGTTAAAGAGCATGGGGTGCTCTGCCTAACACACATACAGGTTGTTAAAGAGCATGGGGTGCTCTGCCTAACATTTAACATTAACATTTAAGTCATTTAGCAGACGCTCTTATCCAGAGCGACTTACAAATTGGTGCATACACCTTATGACAACCAGTGGAACAGCCACTTGCATCTAAATCTTGTTGGGGGGGGGGGTGAGAAGGATTACTTACCCTTACTTACCCTATCCTAGGTATTCCTTGAAGAGGTGGGGTTTCAGGTGTCTCCGGAAGGTGGTGATTGACTCCGCTGTCCTGGCGTCGTGAGGGAGTTTGTTCCACCATTGGGGGCCAGAGCAGCGAACAGTTTTGACTGGGCTGAGCGGGTACTGTACTTCCTCAGTGGTAGGGAGGCGAGCAGGCCAGAGGTGGATGAACGCAGTGCCCTTGTTTGGGTGTAGGGCCTGATCAGAGCCTGGAGGTACTGAGGTGCCGTTCCCCTCACAGCTCCGTAGGCGAGCACCATGGTCTTGTAGCGGATGCGAGCTTCAACTGGAAGCCAGTGGAGAGAGCGGAGGAGCGGGGTGACGTGAGAGAACTTGGGAAGGTTGAACACCAGACGGGCTGCGGCGTTCTGGATGAGTTGTAGGGGTTTAATGGCACAGGCAGGGAGCCCAGCCAACAGCGAGTTGCAGTAATCAAGACGGGAGATGACAAGTGCCTGGATTAGGACCTGCGCCGCTTCCTGTGTGAGGCAGGGTCGTACTCTGCGGATGTTGTAGAGCATGAACCTACAGGAACGGGACACCGCCTTGATGTTAGTTGAGAACGTCAGGGTGTTGTCCAGGATCACGCCAAGGTTCTTAGCGCTCTGGGAGGAGGACACAATGGAGTTGTCAACCGTGATGGCGAGATCATGGAACGGGCAGTCCTTCCCCGGGAGGAAGAGGAGCTCCGTCTTGCTGAGGTTCAGCTTGAGGTGGTGATCCGTCATCCACACTGATATGTCTGCCAGACATGCAGAGATGCGATTCGCCACCTGGTCATCAGAAGGGGGAAAGGAGAAGATTAATTGTGTGTCGTCTGCATAGCAATGATAGGAGAGACCATGTGAGGTTATGACAGAGCCAAGTGACTTGGTGTATAGCGAGAATAAGAGAGGGCCTAGAACAGAGCCCTGGGGGACACCAGTGGTGAGAGCGGGTGGTGAGGAGACAGATTCTCGCCACGCCACCTGGTAGGAGCGACCTGTCAGGTAGGACGCAATCCAAGCGTGGGCCGCGCCGGAGATGCCCAACTCGGAGAGGGTGGAGAGGAGGATCTGATGGTTCACAGTATCGAAGGCAGCCGATAGGTCTAGAAGGATGAGAGCAGAGGAGAGAGAGTTAGCTTTAGCAGTGCGGAGCGCCTCCGTGATACAGAGAAGAGCAGTCTCAGTTGAATGACTAGTCTTGAAACCTGACTGATTTGGATCAAGAAGGTCATTCTGAGAGAGATAGCGGTAGAGCTGGCCAAGGACGGCACGCTCAAGAGTTTTGGAGAGAAAAGAGAGAAGGGATACTGGTCTGTATTTGTTGACATCGGAGGGATCGAGTGTAGGTTTTTTCAGAAGGGGTGCAACTCTCGCTCTCTTGAAGACGGGAGGGACGTAGCCAGCGGTCAGGGATGAGTTGATGAGCGAGGTGAGGTAAGGGAGAAGGTCTCCGGAAATGGTCTGGAGAAGAGAGGAGGGGATAGGGTCAAGCGGGCAGGTTGTTGGGCGGCCGGCCGTCACAAGACGCGAGATTTCATCTGGAGAGAGAGGGGAGAAAGAGGTCAGAGCATAGGGTAGGGCAGTGTGAGCAGAACCAGCAGTGTCGTTTGACTTAGCAAACGAGGATCGGATGTCATCGACCTTCTTTTCAAAATGGTTGACGAAGTCATCTGCAGAGAGGGAGGAGGGAGGGGGGAGGATTCAGGAGGGAGGAGAAGGTGGCAAAGAGCTTCCTAGGGTTAGAGGCAGATGCTTGGAATTTAGAATGGTAGAAAGTGGCTTTAGCAGCAGAGACAGAGGAGGAAAATGTAGAGAGGAGGGAGTGAAAGGATGCCAGGTCCGCAGGGAGGCGAGTTTTCCTCCATTTCCGCTCGGCTGCCCGGAGCCCTGTTCTGTGAGCTCGCAATGAGTCGTCGAGCCACGGAGCGGGAGGGGAGGACCGAGCCGGCCTGGAGGATAGGGGACATAGGGAGTCAAAGGATGCAGTAAGGGAGGAGAGGAGGGTTGAGGAGGCAGAATCAGGAGATAGGTTGGAGAAAGTTTGAGCAGAGGGAAGAGATGATAGGATGGAAGAGGAGAGAGTAGCGGGGGAGAGAGAGCGAAGGTTGGGACGGCGCGATACCATCCGAGTAGGGGCAGTGTGGGAAGTGTTGGATGAGAGCGAGAGGGAAAAGGATACAAGGTAGTGGTCGGAGACTTGGAGGGGAGTTGCAATGAGGTTAGTGGAAGAACAGCATCTAGTAAAGATGAGGTCAAGCGTATTGCCTGCCTTGTGAGTAGGGGGGAAGGTGAGAGGGTGAGGTCAAAAGAGGAGAGGAGTGGAAAGAAGGAGGCAGAGAGGAATGAGTCAAAGGTAGACGTGGGGAGGTTAAAGTCGCCCAGAACTGTGAGAGGTGAGCCGTCCTCAGGAAAGGAGCTTATCAAGGCATCAAGCTCATTGATGAACTCTCCGAGGGAACCTGGAGGGCGATAAATGATAAGGATGTTAAGCTTGAAAGGGCTGGTAACTGTGACAGCATGGAATTCAAAGGAGGCAATAGACAGATGGGTAAGGGGAGAAAGAGAGAAAGACCACTTGGGAGAGATGAGGATCCCGGTGCCACCACCCCGCTGACCAGAAGCTCTCGGGGTGTGCGAGAACACGTGGGCGGACGAGGAGAGAGCAGTAGGAGTAGCAGTGTTATCTGTGGTGATCCATGTTTCCGTCAGTGCCAAGAAGTCAAGGGACTGGAGGGAGGCATAGGCTGAGATGAACTCTGCCTTGTTGGCCGCAGATCGGCAGTTCCAGAGGCTACCGGAGACCTGGAACTCCACGTGGGTCGTACGCGCTGGGACCACCAGGTTAGGGTGGTCGCGGCCACGCGGTGTGGAGCGTTTGTATGGTCTGTGCAGAGAGGAGAGAACAGGGATAGACAGACACATAGTTGACAGGCTACAGAAAAGGCTACGCTAATGCAAGGAAATTGGAATGACAAGTGGACTACACGTCTCGAATGTTCAGAAAGTTAAGCTTACGTAGCAAGAATCTTATTGACTAAAATGATTAAAATGATACAGTACTGCTGAAGTAGGCTAGCTGGCAGTAGCTGCGTTGTTGACACTACACTAATCAAGTCGTTCCGTTGAGTGTAATAATTTCTACAGTGCTGCTATTCGGGGGCTAGCTGGCTAGCTAGCACACATACAGGTTGTTAAAGAGCATGGGGTGCTCTGCCTAACACACATACAGGTTGTTAAAGAGCATGGGGTGCTCTGCCTAACACACCTACAGGTTGTTAAAGAGCATGGGGTGCTCTGCCTAACACACATACAGGTTGTTAAAGAGCATGGGGTGCTCTGCCTAACACACATACAGGTTGTTAAAGAGCATGGGGTGCTCTGCCTATCACACATACAGGTTGTTAAAGAGCATGGGGTGGTCTACCTAACACACATACAGGTTGTTAAAGAGCATGGGGTGCTCTGCCTAACACACATACAGGTTGTTAAAGAGCATGGGGTGCTCTGCCTAACACACATACAGGTTGTTAAATAGCATGGGGTGCTCTACCTAACACACATACAGGTTGTTAAAGAGCATGGGGTGCTCTACCTAACACACATACAGGTTGTTAAAGAGCATGGGGTGCTCTGCCTAACAAACATACAGGTTGTTAAAGAGCATGGGGTGCTCTGCCTAACACACATACAGGTTGTTAAAGAGCATGGGGTGCTCTACCTAACACACATACAGGTTGTTAAAGAGCATGGGGTGCTCTGCCTAACACACATACAGGTTGTTAAAGAGCATGGGGTGCTCTGCCTAACACACATACAGGTTGTTAAAGAGCATGGGGTGCTCTACCTAACACACATACAGGTTGTTAAAGAGCATGGGGTGCTCTACCTAACACACATACAGGTTGTTAAAGAGCATGGGGTGCTCTGCCTAACACACATACAGGTTGTTAAAGAGCATGGGGCGCTCTGCCTAACACACATACAGGTTGTTAAAGAGCATGGGGTGCTCTGCCTAACACACATACAGGTTGTTAAAGAGCATGGGGTGCTCTGCCTAACACACATACAGGTTGTTAAAGAGCATGGGGTGCTCTGCCTAACACACATACAGGTTGTTAA
Organism: Oncorhynchus keta; assembly: GCF_023373465.1. Classification (NCBI taxonomy): domain Eukaryota; kingdom Metazoa; phylum Chordata; class Actinopteri; order Salmoniformes; family Salmonidae; genus Oncorhynchus; species Oncorhynchus keta. Next base: position 32,286,750 of record NC_068425.1, on the reverse strand, counting down.
AGAGCATGGGGTGCTCTACCTAACACATACAGGTTGTTAAAGAGCATGGGGCGCTCTGCCTAACACATACAGGTTGTTAAAGAGCATGGGGCGCTCTGCCTAACACACATACAGGTTGTTAAAGAGCATGGGGTGCTCTGCCTAACACACATACAGGTTGTTAAAGAGCATGGGGTGCTCTACCTAACACACATACAGGTTGTTAAAGAGCATGGGGTGCTCTGCCTAACACACATACAGGTTGTTAAAGAGCATGGGGTGCTCTGCCTAACACACATACAGGTTGTTAAAGAGCATGGGGCGCTCTGCCTAACACACATACAGGTTGTTAAAGAGCATGGGGTGCTCTGCCTAACACACATACAGGTTGTTAAAGAGCATGGGGTGCTCTGCCTAACACACATACAGGTTGTTAAAGAGCATGGGGTGCTCTGCCTAACACACATACAGGTTGTTAAAGAGCATGGGGTGCTCTGCCTAACACACATACAGGTTGTTAAAGAGCATGGGGTGCTCTGCCTAACACACATACAGGTTGTTAAAGAGCATGTGGTGCTCTGCCTAACACACATACAGGTTGTTAAAGAGCATGGGGTGCTCTACCTAACACACATACAGGTTGTTAAAGAGCATGGGGTGCTCTGCCTAACACACATACAGGTTGTTAAAGAGCATGGGGTGCTCTGCCTAACACACATACAGGTTGTTAAAGAGCATGGGGTGCTCTACCTAACACACATACAGGTTGTTAAAGAGCATGGGGTGCTCTACCTAACACACATACAGGTTGTTAAAGAGCATGGGGTGCTCTGCCTAACAAACATACAGGTTGTTAAAGAGCATGGGGTGCTCTGCCTAACACACATACAGGTTGTTAAAGAGCATGGGGTGCTCTACCTAACACACATACAGGTTGTTAAAGAGCATGGGGTGCTCTGCCTAACACACATACAGGTTGTTAAAGAGCATGGGGTGCTCTGCCTAACACACATACAGGTTGTTAAAGAGCATGGGGTGCTCTGCCTAACACACATACAGGTTGTTAAAGAGCATGGGGTGCTCTACCTAACACACATACAGGTTGTTAAAGAGCATGGGGTGCTCTACCTAACACACATACAGGTTGTTAAAGAGCATGGGGTGCTCTGCCTAACACACATACAGGTTGTTAAAGAGCATGGGGTGCTCTGCCTAACACACATACAGGTTGTTAAAGAGCATGGGGTGCTCTACCTAACACACATACAGGTTGTTAAAGAGCATGGGGTGCTCTACCTAACACACATACAGGTTGTTAAAGAGCACATACAGGTTGTTAAAGAGCATGGGGTGCTCTGCCTAACACACATACAGGTTGTTAAAGAGCATGGGGTGCTCTGCCTAACACACATACAGGTTGTTAAAGAGCATGGGGTGCTCTGCCTAACACACATACAGGTTGTTAAAGAGCATGGGGTGCTCTACCTAACACACATACAGGTTGTTAAAGAGCATGGGGTGCTCTGCCTAACACACATACAGGTTGTTAAAGAGCATGGGGTGCTCTGCCTAACACACATACAGGTTGTTAAAGAGCATGGGGTGCTCTGCCTAACACACATACAGGTTGTTAAAGAGCATGGGGTGCTCTACCTAACACACATACAGGTTGTTAAAGAGCATGGGGTGCTCTGCCTAACACACATACAGGTTGTTAAAGAGCATGGGGTGCTCTGCCTAACACACATACAGGTTGTTAAAGAGCATGGGGTGCTCTGCCTAACACACATACAGGTTGTTAAAGAGCATGGGGTGCTCTACCTAACACACATACAGGTTGTTAAAGAGCATGGGGTGCTCTGCCTAACACACATACAGGTTGTTAAAGAGCATGGGGTGCTCTGCCTAACACACATACAGGTTGTTAAAGAGCATGGGGTGCTCTGCCTAACACACATACAGGTTGTTAAAGAGCATGGGGTGCTCTGCCTAACACACATACAGGTTGTTAAAGAGCATGGGGTGCTCTGCCTAACACACATACAGGTTGTTAAAGAGCATGGGGTGCTCTGCTAACACACAACACATGGGGTGCTCTGCCTAACACATACAGGTTGTTAAAGAGCATGGGGTGCTCTGCCTAACAAACATACAGGTTGTTAAAGAGCATGGGGTGCTCTGCCTAACACACATACAGGTTGTTAAAGAGCATGGGGTGCTCTGCCTAACACACATACAGGTTGTTAAAGAGCATGGGGTGCTCTGCCTAACACACATACAGGTTGTTAAAGAGCATGGGGTGCTCTGCCTAACACACATACAGGTTGTTAAAGAGCATGGGGTGCTCTGCCTAACACATACAGGTTGTTAAAGAGCATGGGGTGCTCTGCCTAACACACATACAGGTTGTTAAAGAGCATGGGGTGCTCTGCCTAACACACATACAGGTTGTTAAAGAGCATGGGGTGCTCTGCCTAACACACATACAGGTTGTTAAAGAGCATGGGGTGCTCTGCCTAACACACATACAGGTTGTTAAAGAGCATGGGGTGCTCTGCCTAACACACATACAGGTTGTTAAAGAGCATGGGGTGCTCTGCCTAACACACATACAGGTTGTTAAAGAGCATGGGGTGCTCTGCCTAACACACATACAGGTTGTTAAAGAGCATGGGGTGCTCTGCCTAACACACATACAGGTTGTTAAAGAGCATGGGGTGCTCTGCCTAACACACATACAGGTTGTTAAAGAGCATGGGGTGCTCTGCCTAACACACATACAGGTTGTTAAAGAGCATGGGGTGCTCTACCTAACACACATACAGGTTGTTAAAGAGCATGGGGTGCTCTACCTAACACACATACAGGTTGTTAAAGAGCATGGGGTGCTCTGCCTAACACACATACAGGTTGTTAAAGAGCATGGGGTGCTCTGCCTAACACACATACAGGTTGTTAAAGAGCATGGGGTGCTCTGCCTAACACACATACAGGTTGTTAAAGAGCATGGGGTGCTCTGCCTAACACACATACAGGTTGTTAAAGAGCATGGGGTGCTCTGCCTAACACACATACAGGTTGTTAAAGAGCATGGGGTGCTCTGCCTAACACACATACAGGTTGTTAAAGAGCATGGGGTGCTCTGCCTAACACACATACAGGTTGTTAAAGAGCATGGGGTGCTCTGCCTAACACACATACAGGTTGTTAAAGAGCATGGGGTGCTCTAACTAACACACATACAGGTTGTTAAAGAGCATGGGGTGCTCTGCCTAACACACATACAGGTTGTTAAAGAGCATGGGGTGCTCTACCTAACACACATACAGGTTGTTAAAGAGCATGGGGTGCTCTGCCTAACACACATACAGGTTGTTAAAGAGCATGGGGTGCTCTGCTCTGCCTAACACACATACAGGTTGTTAAAGAGCATGGGGTGCTCTGCCTAACACACATACAGGTTGTTAAAGAGCATGGGGTGCTCTGCCTAACACACATACAGGTTGTTAAAGAGCATGGGGTGCTCTGCCTAACACACATACAGGTTGTTAAAGAGCATGGGGTGCTCTGCCTAACACACATACAGGTTGTTAAAGAGCATGGGGTGCTCTGCCTAACACACATACAGGTTGTTAAAGAGCATGGGGCGCTCTGCCTAACACACATACAGGTTGTTAAAGAGCATGGGGTGCTCTGCCTAACACACATACAGGTTGTTAAAGAGCATGGGGTGCTCTGCCTAACACACATACAGGTTGTTAAAGAGCATGGGGTGCTCTGGCTAACACACATACAGGTTGTTAAAGAGCATGGGGTGCTCTGCCTAACACACATACAGGTTGTTAAAGAGCATGGGGTGCTCTACCTAACACACATACAGGTTGTTAAAGAGCATGGGGTGCTCTGCCTAACACACATACAGGTTGTTAAAGAGCATGGGGTGCTCTACCTAACACACATACAGGTTGTTAAAGAGCATGGGGAGCTCTGCCTAACACACATACAGGTTGTTAAAGAGCATGGGGTGCTCTGCCTAACACACATACAGGTTGTTAAAGAGCATGGGGTGCTCTGCCTAACACACATACAGGTTGTTAAAGAGCATGGGGTGCTCTGCCTAACACACATACAGGTTGTTAAAGAGCATGGGGTGCTCTACCTAACACACATACAGGTTGTTAAAGAGCATGGGGTGCTCTGCCTAACACACATACAGGTTGTTAAAGAGCATGGGGTGCTCTACCTAACACACATACAGGTTGTTAAAGAGCATGGGGTGCTCTGCCTAACACACATACAGGTTGTTAAAGAGCATGGGGTGCTCTGCCTAACACACATACAGGTTGTTAAAGAGCATGGGGTGCTCTGCCTAACACACATACAGGTTGTTAAAGAGCATGGGGTGCTCTGCCTAACACACATACAGGTTGTTAAAGAGCATGGGGTGCTCTGCCTAACACACATACAGGTTGTTAAAGAGCATGGGGTGCTCTGCCTAACACACATACAGGTTGTTAAAGAGCATGGGGTGCTCTGCCTAACACACATACAGGTTGTTAAAGAGCATGGGGTGCTCTACCTAACACACATACAGGTTGTTAAAGAGCATGGGGTGCTCTGCCTAACACACATACAGGTTGTTAAAGAGCATGGGGTGCTCTGCCTAACACACATACAGGTTGTTAAAGAGCATGGGGTGCTCTGCCTAACACACATACAGGTTGTTAAAGAGCATGGGGTGCTCTGCCTAACACACATACAGGTTGTTAAAGAGCATGGGGTGCTCTGCCTAAACCTAGGTTGTTAAAGACACACATACAGGTTGTTAAAGAGCATGGGGTGCTCTGCCTAACACACATACAGGTTGTTAAAGAGCATGGGGTGCTCTGCCTAACACACATACAGGTTGTTAAAGAGCATGGGGTGCTCTACCTAACACACATACAGGTTGTTAAAGAGCATGGGGTGCTCTACCTAACACACATACAGGTTGTTAAAGAGCATGGGGTGCTCTACCTAACACACATACAGGTTGTTAAAGAGCATGGGGTGCTCTGCCTAACACACATACAGGTTGTTAAAGAGCATGGGGTGCTCTGCCTAACACACATACAGGTTGTTAAAGAGCATGGGGTGCTCTACCTAACACACATACAGGTTGTTAAAGAGCATGGGGTGCTCTGCCTAACACACATACAGGTTGTTAAAGAGCATGGGGTGCTCTACCTAACACACATACAGGTTGTTAAAGAGCATGGGGTGCTCTGCCTAACACACATACAGGTTGTTAAAGAGCATGGGGTGCTCTGCCTAACACACATACAGGTTGTTAAAGAGCATGGGGTTGCTCTACCTAACACACATACAGGTTGTTAAAGAGCATGGGGTGCTCTGCCTAACACACATACAGGTTGTTAAAGAGCATGGGGTGCTCTGCCTAACACACATACAGGTTGTTAAAGAGCATGGGGTGCTCTACCTAACACACATACAGGTTGTTAAAGAGCATGGGGTGCTCTGCCTAACACACATACAGGTTGTTAAAGAGCATGGGGTGCTCTGCCTAACACACATACAGGTTGTTAAAGAGCATGGGGTGCTCTACCTAACACACATACAGGTTGTTAAAGAGCATGGGGTGCTCTGCCTAACACACATACAGGTTGTTAAAGAGCATGGGGTGCTCTGCCTAACACACATACAGGTTGTTAAAGAGCATGGGGTGCTCTACCTAACACACATACAGGTTGTTAAAGAGCATGCCTAACACACATACAGGGTGCTCTGCCTAACACACATACAGGTTGTTAAAGAGCATGGGGTGCTCTACCTAACACACATACAGGTTGTTAAAGAGCATGGGGTGCTCTGCCTAACACACATACAGGTTGTTAAAGAGCATGGGGTGCTCTGCCTAACACACATACAGGTTGTTAAAGAGCATGGGGTGCTCTGCCTAACACACATACAGGTTGTTAAAGAGCATGGGGTGCTCTGCCTAACACACATACAGGTTGTTAAAGAGCATGGGGTGCTCTACCTAACACACATACAGGTTGTTAAAGAGCATGGGGTGCTCTGCCTAACACACATACAGGTTGTTAAAGAGCATGGGGTGCTCTGCCTAACACACATACAGGTTGTTAAAGAGCATGGGGTGCTCTGCCTAACACACATACAGGTTGTTAAAGAGCATGGGGTGCTCTGCCTAACACACATACAGGTTGTTAAAGAGCATGGGGTGCTCTACCTAACACACATACAGGTTGTTAAAGAGCATGGGGTGCTCTGCCTAACACACATACAGGTTGTTAAAGAGCATGGGGTGCTCTGCCTAACACACATACAGGTTGTTAAAGAGCATGGGGTGCTCTGCCTAACACACATACAGGTTGTTAAAGAGCATGGGGTGCTCTGCCTAACACACATACAGGTTGTTAAAGAGCATGGGGTGCTCTACCTAACACACATACAGGTTGTTAAAGAGCATGGGGTGCTCTGCCTAACACACATACAGGTTGTTAAAGAGCATGGGGTGCTCTACCTAACACACATACAGGTTGTTAAAGAGCATGGGGTGCTCTGCCTAACACACATACAGGTTGTTAAAGAGCATGGGGTGCTCTGCCTAACACACATACAGGTTGTTAAAGAGCATGGGGTGCTCTGCCTAACACACATACAGGTTGTTAAAGAGCATGGGGTGCTCTGCCTAACACACATACAGGTTGTTAAAGAGCATGGGGTGCTCTGCCTAACACACATACAGGTTGTTAAAGAGCATGGGGTGCTCTGCCTAACACACATACAGGTTGTTAAAGAGCATGGGGTGCTCTGCCTAACACACATACAGGTTGTTAAAGAGCATGGGGTGCTCTGCCTAACACACATACAGGTTGTTAAAGAGCATGGGGTGCTCTGCCTAACACACATACAGGTTGTTAAAGAGCATGGGGTGCTCTGCCTAACACACATACAGGTTGTTAAAGAGCATGGGGTGCTCTGCCTAACACACATACAGGTTGTTAAAGAGCATGGGGTGCTCTGCCTAACACACATACAGGTTGTTAAAGAGCATGGGGTGCTCTGCCTAACACACATACAGGTTGTTAAAGAGCATGGGGTGCTCTGCCTAACACACATACAGGTTGTTAAAGAGCATGGGGTGCTCTGCCTAACACACATACAGGTTGTTAAAGAGCATACAGGGGGTGCTCTGCCTAACACACATACAGGTTGTTAAAGAGCATGGGGTGCTCTGCCTAACACACATACAGGTTGTTAAAGAGCATGGGGTGCTCTGCCTAACACACATACAGGTTGTTAAAGAGCATGGGGTGCTCTGCCTAACACACATACAGGTTGTTAAAGAGCATGGGGTGCTCTGCCTAACACACATACAGGTTGTTAAAGAGCATGGGGTGCTCTGCCTAACACACATACAGGTTGTTAAAGAGCATGGGGTGCTCTGCCTAACACACATACAGGTTGTTAAAGAGCATGGGGTGCTCTGCCTAACACACATACAGGTTGTTAAAGAGCATGGGGTGCTCTGCCTAACACACATACAGGTTGTTAAAGAGCATGGGGTGCTCTGCCTAACACACATACAGGTTGTTAAAGAGCATGGGGTGCTCTGCCTAACACACATACAGGTTGTTAAAGAGCATGGGGTGCTCTGCCTAACACACATACAGGTTGTTAAAGAGCATGGGGTGCTCTGCCTAACACACATACAGGTTGTTAAAGAGCATGGGGTGCTCTGCCTAACACACATACAGGTTGTTAAAGTTTGGGTTGAGTGGCTAAATAAACAAGTCTATAACAGTTTACGTGTTTTATTTCTCCTTCACCATTAGTATAAAACCTTAATCATTCAAGATGTTCTACTTGTAGCCTGGTTAAAGTGAAGGAGAACACAGCTAATATACAATAAACAAAACAAATTAAAAACAGGTTCATGTGTAGGTTTGACCGAATCATGAATTACACATTTATTTAACATATCAATATGACATCAAACAGAACCCAACCGCTCAGATGAGCTCCAGCGCTCCGTTTTTACATTGTGTCCTAAAAACAGATTTTCACCAAGTAAGCAGCTTAATTTACCCTGTCCCGCAGCTCAATTTTCCCTGGGTAAGGGGTATTTTGTGCCATGAGAAGTTTTTTTTAACAAGCTATGTTTTCAAAACTGTAATATTTACATGAATTCTGATTATTTCCAGGGATACTCATCATCCTGAAAAATATGCAAATATATTCGTTAGAAAGAATACTGTTTCCCTTGATGGGGTGATGCTGAATGCAAAAAAAGTTGCTCGACTTACCCCACTCTCCTCTACAATAGGAAATAGACATTTATTGATAAAAGCGAGAGCACAGGTCTAACTGTAGTCAGATTAGCGGGGAATTGATTGACCTCTATCCATGGTGCTGAAACTCCACTATAGCAGTCATTTGCTTGTCTGGTTGTTTAGCGCAACATGCATGGGATATTCACCAGTCAACACAATTAGCGGGTTATTAGCTAATGAATTCCATTTTCACTAGGCTATAATATCCTCAAAATATCTTACCAGTCGGCCAACAGTGCTTCATGGGCCTACATTAAAACTAGGCTACATACAAAAATAGTTTGGACTTTGAGAGAACTTTGAGTTGATGAATTTGCAACAAATACAACAAGAAACAATTAGATTCCTGTGTATATTTTAGATGGTGTATGATAATTGGTGGCTGTGATTGCTGTGATCTCTTTGGCCAGTGTAATTCCCTACCTCTAATACAGCATGTTTATCTGACTGGTTGTCCTTGGGAAAGCTGTCTTGTGGATTATTTTATGACTTTACAGGAGGAGAGACATTGTACCCCCTAGTGGCTGTAAAATGAAACTCAACCATCCCTCGCCTCCTCTCTCTCTCTCTCTCTCTCTCTCTCTCTCTCTCTCTCTCTCTCTCTCTCTCTCTCTCTCTCTCCTCTCTCTCTCTCTCTCTCTCTCTCTCTCTCTCTCTCTCTCTCTCTCTCTCTCTCTCTCTCTCTCATCTTTTCTTTCTCTCTTCTCTAACCCTGTGACTTTTCTGTGTCTCTGAAGGTGGATATGAAGATCTTTCACTACAAGGTTCACCTGTCAGAAGAGGTGTCAAGGGCAAACATAAAATTCAAACCCTGTCACACCTACCTGGTAAAACCGCTGCTGTAACACACACACACACACTGAAACACACTCACCTCTGTATCTCACTGGTATCACCACATATTTTCAATGTGGATAATTGGGTAGTATTGGGTTGAGACGTTAATCAATGCGATTGCCCACTCAAAAAGACAGCTAAAAATGGGTTGAATTTCCAATGTTGTATCACTGCTTTCAACCATCTAAAAGCACAACAAAATTCCAATGGAAAAACAATGTTTGATTTTTGGTTTAGTTGTCACCCAAATATCTATCACTGAGCTTTCAACCATTTAAAACCACAGCAAAGTTCAAATGGGAATACAATGATATTTTGTTTATTTATACAACAGATTAATGTGTTATCACTGTGCTTCATTTATTAGCAGAACCAAATGACCTGGATTGCAGTTAAATGACATTAAAAGTACACATGATCAATGCCATTTGAAATTTCCACAGATTTTTTTCACGTTTGTGAAGATTTTCACAAACCTTCAACGACCTACTACTTACTGTATGTATGCTATCTTCAACCTGCACGCTTTATATGATTACATAAGAAGAAATGTATAGTTACAATAACTATGGGTGTGTTACTCATTTAAGGTTTATTGTTACATTAGTTTGGAAGATAGCCTTAACTTTAGGCTCTTTACTGTATTACAAAAGTATTATTGAATTGTGTTTGGTTGACAAGGCAACCACATATCAACATGTAAAAGAGATGTGTCTACTGCATGGATAGTTCCATCTGAGCCACTAATAGCACTTTAACTTTTATTGTTGCTTGAGTTGGAGACGTTAATCCAACATGTCATTTGTTAACTTGTCGAAAAGTTAATAGGCTATTTATAAAAATAAATAAAAATAGGCTATTTATTGTATTTCAAAAGTGATATTGAGTTTGGTTGAAGGAGATTTCTTCTGCTTGGATAGTTTCATCTGTTAAAACTGTAAATGCACTTTAAACTAGCAAGCACACACATTTTCTTAAGACATTTACTATTTTCCACATTTCTATTTGGTACTATTTTTCCTTTGGAATAGAAGCGTTGCGCGATGCGTTTTACGTAAATAATCACGGCCTCGATGCAACCAATCACTGCTGAGAGCGCGTTGATCGACAAAAACTGAAAATGGCGGAAAGCAGCGCGGAAATCACATTCAAAAAGGTAAGAGAAAGTAGCCAATACTATTAATTGTTATATGTTGTGAGTCACAATTTCGACTATAGCAAGATCACAAGCCTCATTTTGTAACTAAATCAAGATCACAAGCCTCATTTTGTAACTAAATCAAGATCACAAGCCTCATTTTCAAATTAGACTGAGCAGACTGTATGAAGCTAATTCAGCGGGGTAGCGCGCTAAATCATCAGCCTACTGGATACTTCTGACAACACTGGCAGTTGTTTTTGGAAGCAGTTCACTACAGTAACTTTAACGTACTGTTGTCGTGCATACTGTTATTCAGAATCATGGGTTTTCTCTTTCTTTTTAGGAGACGGTAAGCAAACTCCTGTCAAGCTTCTTCAAGGACGAGAAAACTAAAGGCGAGTTGCTAGCTAGTGGAGTTGTTTAATGTAACTATCCTGGAAAGGAGTTGGACCTGATCATGTTTAGTCAAATGAAGCAGCAGTTGTAGGCTGTTAACTAAGTCGTCGCAATTTGACCTTTGTTTCTTTGTTTTTCTCAAGTCGGTGCCGATGCTGTCCTTCTTATGGCAGAGATGCTACATGTGTTTGTTCAAGGTAAGTTCAAACGATTGATTGTGGCTGTAATGTACATGGAAATCAATGGAGGTGTTTATACAGGCTGAGATGATGGTGTTTATATAACTTCAATATGAGATGAAGATATCAGGGCCAGGATTCGTAAAGCATCTTAGATCAGATGTGTCCCCTATCCATATAATTGTATTCATTATGATCTAAAATGCTGAATGCAAAACTGTGCCTAGATCAGCAGTCTTTACTCCGAGTTGCTTTAGGAATACAGACCCTGACTCTTTGTTTCTCAGAAGCTGCACAAAGAACGATAAAACAGGCTGAGGCAGAGGACTGTGACAGAATGGACATAGAACACTTTGAGAAGATCCTGCCTCAACTGGTGTGTAAATATACCCATGAATTCTATTAAATATCCTCTCTTATTATTGTCAAGGAATGACAGTATAAGAATCAACAGTCATAACATATTTCATTTCTTCCCCAGCTGTTGGATTTCTAGTATGACTTCAGGCCAGAAGATGGCGCCAGAGACCCATCCAGTCCTCAATTCAGAATTCGAGAGATTGACCAACTCTTGGAGGACAATGGAAATAAAGAAAAATGCTTCTGTTTTGTTTGTAAATGTAAATAAACACTTTATTTACTTTTATTGGCCTCCAAGAGTGTCTGAATCTACTTCTTAATTCATGCACCTTGGTTGGAGAGAGGGAGGGATCCCTTCCACCGGTCGTACATTCAGCCCATGTAGGATATTATATTGTAATTAGTCCTTTATTTCAGTTACATTGCACACGGTCTCTAATGAACTCTGTACATTTTGCTCTGTGGTTTTGCCTCCGTTTGTTATTTGAAATAATTTGAAACCATTGCTAACTAATAAGTTGTTGCGTGCTTTTTTAACATTTATTACATCAGTCTGACACCTATTTTCTTGGGAAACATGTATTGTAAACCTAAAAGCGCTTTATTGTAATCAGTTGTGTGATAGGAATTCACACCCAGTACTCCAGCAGCATTGGGGGAGGATCTGGTGTTTGACCATAAAACATATATGGTGACCTTATTGGGACTCACTTTGTATTGAAATTATACAATGGTTAAGGTGCAGAGGGGCTGCTTTAATGGTTAAGGTGCAGAGGGGCTGCTTTAATGGTTAAGGTGCAGACGGGCTGCTTTAATGGTTAAGGTGCAGACGGGCTGCTTTAATGGTTAAGGTGCAGACGGGCTGCTTTAATGGTTAAGGTGCAGACGGGCTGCTTTAATGGTTAAGGTGCAGACGGGCTGCTTTAATGGTTAAGGTGCAGACAGGCTGCTTTAATGGTTAAGGTGCAGAGGGGCTGCTTTAATGGTTAAGGTGCAGAGGGGCTGCTTTAATGGTTAAGGTGCAGAGGGGCTGCTTTAATGGTTAAGGTGCAGAGGGGCTGCTTTAATGGTTAAGGTGCAGAGGGGCTGCTTTAATGGTTAAGGTGCAGAGGGGCTGCTTTAATGGTTAAGGTGCAGAGGGGCTGCTTTAATGGTTAAGGTGCAGAGGGGCTGCTTTAATGGTTAAGGTGCAGAGGGGCTGCTTTAATGGTTAAGGTGCAGACAGGCTGCTTTAATGGTTAAGGTGCAGAGGGGCTGCTTTAATGGTTAAGGTGCAGAGGGGCTGCTTTAATGGTTAAGGTGCAGAGGGGCTGCTTTAATGGTTAAGGTGCAGACGGGCTGCTTTAATGGTTAAGGTGCAGAGGGGCTGCTTTAATGGTTAAGGTGCAGAGGGGCTGCTTTAATGGTTAAGGTGCAGAGGGGCTGCTTTAATGGTTAAGGTGCAGAGGGGCTGCTTTAATGGTTAAGGTGCAGACAGGCTGCTTTAATGGTTAAGGTGCAGAGGGGCTGCTTTAATGGTTAAGGTGCAGAGGGGCTGCTTTAATGGTTAAGGTGCAGACAGGCTGCTTTAATGGTTAAGGTGCAGACAGGCTGCTTTAATGGTTAAGGTGCAGAGGGGCTGCTTTAATGGTTAAGGTGCAGAGGGGCTGCTTTAATGGTTAAGGTGCAGACAGGCTGCTTTAATGGTTAAGGTGCAGAGGGGCTGCTTTAATGGTTAAGGTGCAGAGGGGCTGCTTTAATGGTTAAGGTGCAGACAGGCTGCTTTAATGGTTAAGGTGCAGAGGGGCTGCTTTAATGGTCAAGGTGCAGAGGGGCTGCTTTAATGGTTAAGGTGCAGAGGGGCTGCTTTAATGGTTAAGGTGCAGACAGGCTGCTTTAATGGTTAAGGTGCAGAGGGGCTGCTTTAATGGTTAAGGTGCAGAGGGGCTGCTTTAATGGTTAAGGTGCAGACAGGCTGCTTTAATGGTTAAGGTGCAGACAGGCTGCTTTAATGGTTAAGGTGCAGAGGGGCTGCTTTAATGGTTAAGGTGCAGAGGGGCTGCTTTAATGGTTAAGGTGCAGACAAGCTGCTTTAATGGTTAAGGTGCAGACGGTCCGCTTTAATGGTTAAGGTGCAGAGGGGCTGCTTTAATGGTTAAGGTGCAGACAGGCTGCTTTAATGGTTAAGGTGCAGAGGGGCTGCTTTAATGGTTAAGGTGCAGAGGGGCTGCTTTAATGGTTAAGGTGCAGAGGGGCTGCTTTAATGGTTAAGGTGCAGACAGGCTGCTTTAATGGTTAAGGTGCAGAGGGGCTGCTTTAATGGTTAAGGTGCAGAGGGGCTGCTTTAATGGTTAAGGTGCAGACAGGCTGCTTTAATGGTTAAGGTGCAGACAGGCTGCTTTAATGGTTAAGGTGCAGAGGGGCTGCTTTAATGGTTAAGGTGCAGAGGGGCTGCTTTAATGGTTAAGGTGCAGACAAGCTGCTTTAATGGTTAAGGTGCAGACGGGCTGCTTTAATGGTTAAGGTGCAGAGGGGCTGCTTTAATGGTTAAGGTGCAGACAAGCTGCTTTAATGGTTAAGGTGCAGACGGGCTGCTTTAATGGTTAAGGTGCAGACAGGCTGCTTTAATGGTTAAGGTGCAGAGGGGCTGCTTTAATGGTTAAGGTGCAGACGGGCTGCTTTAATGGTTAAGGTGCAGACAGGCTGCTTTAATGGTTAAGGTGCAGAGGGGCTGCTTTAATGGTTAAGGTGCAGAGGGGCTGCTTTAATGGTTAAGGTGCAGAGGGGCTGCTTTAATGGTTAAGGTGCAGAGGGGCTGCTTTAATGGTTAAGGTGCAGAGGGGCTGCTTTAATGGTTAAGGTGCAGAGGGGCTGCTTTAATGGTTAAGGTGCAGAGGGGCTGCTTTAATGGTTAAGGTGCAGAGGGGCTGCTTTAATGGTTAAGGTGCAGAGGGGCTGCTTTAATGGTTAAGGTGCAGACGGGCTGCTTTAATGGTTAAGGTGCAGAGGGGCTGCTTTAATGGTTAAGGTGCAGAGGGGCTGCTTTAATGGTTAAGGTGCAGAGGGGCTGCTTTAATGGTTAAGGTGCAGAGGGGCTGCTTTAATGGTTAAGGTGCAGAGGGGCTGCTTTAATGGTTAAGGTGCAGAGGGGCTGTTTTAATGGTTAAGGTGCAGACGGGCTGCTTTAATGGTTAAGGTGCAGAGGGGCTGCTTTAATGGTTAAGGTGCAGAGGGGCTGCTTTAATGTTTAAGGTGCAGAGGGGCTGCTTTAATGGTTAAGGTGCAGACGGGCTGCTTTAATGGTTAAGGTGCAGAGGGGCTGTTTTAATGGTTAAGGTGCAGACAGGCTGCTTTAATGGTTAAGGTGCAGAGGGGCTGCTTTAATGGTTAAGGTGCAGAGGGGCTGCTTTAATGGTTAAGGTGCAGAGGGGCTGCTTTAATGGTTAAGGTGCAGAGGGGCTGCTTTAATGGTTAAGGTGCAGAGGGGCTGCTTTAATGGTTAAGGTGCAGAGGGGCTGCTTTAATGGTTAAGGTGCAGAGGGGCTGCTTTAATGGTTAAGGTGCAGAGGGGCTGCTTTAATGGTTAAGGTGCAGAGGGGCTGTTTTAATGGTTAAGGTGCAGAGGGGCTGCTTTAATGGTTAAGGTGCAGAGGGGCTGCTTTAATGGTTAAGGTGCAGAGGGGCTGCTTTAATGGTTAAGGTGCAGAGGGGCTGCTTTAATGGTTAAGGTGCAGAGGGGCTGCTTTAATGGTTAAGGTGCAGAGGGGCTGCTTTAATGGTTAAGGTGCAGAGGGGCTGCTTTAATGGTTAAGGTGCAGAGGGCTGCTTTAATGGTTAAGGTGCAGAGGGGCTGCTTTAATGGTTAAGGTGCAGAGGGGCTGCTTTAATGGTTAAGGTGCAGAGGGGCTGCTTTAATGGTTAAGGTGCAGAGGGGCTGCTTTAATGGTTAAGGTGCAGAGGGGCTGCTTTAATGGTTAAGGTGCAGAGGGGCTGCTTTAATGGTTAAGGTGCAGAGGGGCTGCTTTAATGGTTAAGGTGCAGAGGGGCTGCTTTAATGGTTAAGGTGCAGAGGGGCTGCTTTAATGGTTAAGGTGCAGAGGGGCTGTTTTAATGGTTAAGGTGCAGAGGGGCTGCTTTAATGGTTAAGGTGCAGAGGGGCTGCTTTAATGGTTAAGGTGCAGACAGGCTGCTTTAATGGTTAAGGTGCAGAGGGGCTGCTTTAATGGTTAAGGTGCAGACAGGCTGCTTTAATGGTTAAGGTGCAGAGGGGCTGCTTTAATGGTTAAGGTGCAGAGGGGCTGCTTTAATGGTTAAGGTGCAGAGGGGCTGCTTTAATGGTTAAGGTGCAGAGGGGCTGCTTTAATGGTTAAGGTGCAGACAGGCTGCTTTAATGGTTAAGGTGCAGAGGGGCTGCTTTAATGGTTAAGGTGCAGACAGGCTGCTTTAATGGTTAAGGTGCAGAGGGGCTGCTTTAATGGTTAAGGTGCAGAGGGGCTGCTTTAATGGTTAAGGTGCAGACAGGCTGCTTTAATGGTTAAGGTGCAGAGGGGCTGCTTTAATGGTTAAGGTGCAGACAGGCTGCTTTAATGGTTAAGGTGCAGAGGGGCTGCTTTAATGGTTAAGGTGCAGAGGGGCTGCTTTAATGGTTAAGGTGCAGACAGGCTGCTTTAATGGTTAAGGTGCAGAGGGGCTGCTTTAATGGTTAAGGTGCAGACAGGCTGCTTTAATGGTTAAGGTGCAGACGGGCTGCTTTAATGGTTAAGGTGCAGACGGGCTGCTTTAATGGTTAAGGTGCAGACGGGCTGCTTTAATGGTTAAGGTGCAGACGGGCTGCTTTAATGGTTAAGGTGCAGACGGGCTGCTTTAATGGTTAAGGTGCAGAGGGGCTGCTTTAATGGTTAAGGTGCAGACGGGCTGCTTTAATGGTTAAGGTGCAGAGGGGCTGCTTTAATGGTTAAGGTGCAGAGGGGCTGCTTTAATGGTTAAGGTGCAGACGGGCTGCTTTAATGGTTAAGGTGCAGACGGGCTGCTTTAATGGTTAAGGTGCAGACAGGCTGCTTTAATGGTTAAGGTGCAGAGGGGCTGCTTTAATGGTTAAGGTGCAGAGGGGCTGCTTTAATGGTTAAGGTGCAGACAGGCTGCTTTAATGGTTAAGGTGCAGACGGGCTGCTTTAATGGTTAAGGTGCAGAGGGGCTGCTTTAATGGTTAAGGTGCAGAGGGGCTGTTTTAATGGTTAAGGTGCAGAGGGGATGCTTTAATGGTTAAGGTGCAGACAGGCTGCTTTAATGGTTAAGGTGCAGAGGGGCTGCTTTAATGGTTAAGGTGCAGAGGGGCTGTTTTAATGGTTAAGGTGCAGAGGGGCTGCTTTAATGGTTAAGGTGCAGAGGGGCTGCTTTAATGGTTAAGGTGCAGAGGGGCTGCTTTAATGGTTAAGGTGCAGAGGGGCTGCTTTAATGGTTAAGGTGCAGAGGGGCTGCTTTAATGGTTAAGGTGCAGAGGGGCTGCTTTAATGGTTAAGGTGCAGACGGGCTGCTTTAATGGTTAAGGTGCAGAGGGGCTGCTTTAATGGTTAAGGTGCAGAGGGCTGCTTTAATGGTTAAGGTGCAGAGGGGCTGCTTTAATGGTTAAGGTGCAGAGGGGCTGCTTTAATGGTTAAGGTGCAGAGGGCTGCTTTAATGGTTAAGGTGCAGACGGGCTGCTTTAATGGTTAAGGTGCAGAGGGGCTGCTTTAATGGTTAAGGTGCAGAGGGGCTGTTTTAATGGTTAAGGTGCAGACGGGCTGCTTTAATGGTTAAGGTGCAGAGGGGCTGCTTTAATGGTTAAGGTGCAGAGGGGCTGCTTTAATGGTTAAGGTGCAGAGGGGCTGCTTTAATGGTTAAGGTGCAGACGGGCTGCTTTAATGGTTAAGGTGCAGAGGGGCTGTTTTAATGGTTAAGGTGCAGACAGGCTGCTTTAATGGTTAAGGTGCAGAGGGGCTGCTTTAATGGTTAAGGTGCAGAGGGGCTGCTTTAATGGTTAAGGTGCAGAGGGGCTGCTTTAATGGTTAAGGTGCAGAGGGGCTGCTTTAATGGTTAAGGTGCAGAGGGGCTGCTTTAATGGTTAAGGTGCAGAGGGGCTGCTTTAATGGTTAAGGTGCAGAGGGGCTGCTTTAATGGTTAAGGTGCAGAGGGGCTGCTTTAATGGTTAAGGTGCAGAGGGGCTGCTTTAATGGTTAAGGTGCAGAGGGGCTGCTTTAATGGTTAAGGTGCAGAGGGGCTGCTTTAATGGTTAAGGTGCAGAGGGGTGCTTTAATGGTTAAGGTGCAGAGGGGCTGCTTTAATGGTTAAGGTGCAGAGGGGCTGCTTTAATGGTTAAGGTGCAGAGGGGCTGCTTTAATGGTTAAGGTGCAGAGGGGCTGCTTTAATGGTTAAGGTGCAGAGGGGCTGCTTTAATGGTTAAGGTGCAGAGGGGCTGCTTTAATGGTTAAGGTGCAGAGGGGCTGCTTTAATGGTTAAGGTGCAGAGGGCTGCTTTAATGGTTAAGGTGCAGAGGGGCTGCTTTAATGGTTAAGGTGCAGAGGGGCTGCTTTAATGGTTAAGGTGCAGAGGGGCTGCTTTAATGGTTAAGGTGCAGAGGGGCTGCTTTAATGGTTTGCAGAGGGGCTGCTTTAATGGTTAAGGTGCAGAGGGGCTGCTTTAATGGTTAAGGTGCAGAGGGGCTGCTTTAATGGTTAAGGTGCAGAGGGGCTGCTTTAATGGTTAAGGTGCAGAGGGGCTGCTTTAATGGTTAAGGTGCAGAGGGGCTGCTTTAATGGTTAAGGTGCAGAGGGGCTGCTTTAATGGTTAAGGTGCAGAGGGGCTGTTTTAATGGTTAAGGTGCAGAGGGGCTGCTTTAATGGTTAAGGTGCAGAGGGGCTGCTTTAATGGTTAAGGTGCAGAGGGGCTGCTTTAATGGTTAAGGTGCAGAGGGGCTGCTTTAATGGTTAAGGTGCAGGGCTGCTTTAATGGTTAAGGTGCAGAGGGCTGCTTTAATGGTTAAGGTGCAGAGGGGCTGCTTTAATGGTTAAGGTGCAGACAGGCTGCTTTAATGGTTAAGGTGCAGAGGGGCTGCTTTAATGGTTAAGGTGCAGACAGGCTGCTTTAATGGTTAAGGTGCAGAGGGGCTGCTTTAATGGTTAAGGTGCAGAGGGGCTGCTTTAATGGTTAAGGTGCAGAGGGGCTGCTTTAATGGTTAAGGTGCAGAGGGGCTGCTTTAATGGTTAAGGTGCAGAGGGGCTGCTTTAATGGTTAAGGTGCAGAGGGGCTGCTTTAATGGTTAAGGTGCAGAGGGGCTGCTTTAATGGTTAAGGTGCAGAGGGGCTGCTTTAATGGTTAAGGTGCAGAGGGGCTGCTTTAATGGTTAAGGTGCAGAGGGGCTGCTTTAATGGTTAAGGTGCAGAGGGGCTGCTTTAATGGTTAAGGTGCAGACGGGCTGCTTTAATGGTTAAGGTGCAGAGGGCTGCTTTAATGGTTAAGGTGCAGACGGGCTGCTTTAATGGTTAAGGTGCAGACGGGCTGCTTTAATGGTTAAGGTGCAGACGGGCTGCTTTAATGGTTAAGGTGCAGACGGGCTGCTTTAATGGTTAAGGTGCAGAGGGCTGCTTTAATGGTTAAGGTGCAGACGGGCTGCTTTAATGGTTAAGGTGCAGAGGGGCTGCTTTAATGGTTAAGGTGCAGAGGGGCTGCTTTAATGGTTAAGGTGCAGAGGGGCTGCTTTAATGGTTAAGGTGCAGACGGGCTGCTTTAATGGTTAAGGTGCAGAGGGGCTGCTTTAATGGTTAAGGTGCAGAGGGGCTGCTTTAATGGTTAAGGTGCAGAGGGGCTGCTTTAATGGTTAAGGTGCAGAGGGCTGCTTTAATGGTTAAGGTGCAGACGGGCTGCTTTAATGGTTAAGGTGCAGAGGGGCTGCTTTAATGGTTAAGGTGCAGAGGGGCTGCTTTAATGGTTAAGGTGCAGCAGGGGCTGCTTTAATGGTTAAGGTGCAGACAGGCTGCTTTAATGGTTAAGGTGCAGAGGGGCTGCTTTAATGGTTAAGGTGCAGAGGGGCTGCTTTAATGGTTAAGGTGCAGAGGGGCTGCTTTAATGGTTAAGGTGCAGAGGGGCTGCTTTAATGGTTAAGGTGCAGAGGGGCTGCTTTAATGGTTAAGGTGCAGAGGGGCTGCTTTAATGGTTAAGGTGCAGAGGGGCTGCTTTAATGGTTAAGGTGCAGAGGGGCTGCTTTAATGGTTAAGGTGCAGACGGGCTGCTTTAATGGTTAAGGTGCAGAGGGGCTGCTTTAATGGTTAAGGTGCAGAGGGGCTGCTTTAATGGTTAAGGTGCAGAGGGGCTGCTTTAATGGTTAAGGTGCAGAGGGGCTGCTTTAATGGTTAAGGTGCAGAGGGGCTGCTTTAATGGTTAAGGTGCAGACGGGCTGCTTTAATGGTTAAGGTGCAGAGGGGCTGCTTTAATGGTTAAGGTGCAGAGGGGCTGCTTTAATGGTTAAGGTGCAGAGGGGCTGCTTTAATGGTTAAGGTGCAGACAGGCTGCTTTAATGGTTAAGGTGCAGAGGGGCTGCTTTAATGGTTAAGGTGCAGAGGGGCTGCTTTAATGGTTAAGGTGCAGAGGGGCTGCTTTAATGGTTAAGGAGAGGGGCTGCTTTAATGGTTAAGGTGCAGAGGGGCTGCTTTAATGGTTAAGGTGCAGAGGGGCTGCTTTAATGGTTAAGGTGCAGAGGGGCTGCTTTAATGGTTAAGGTGCAGAGGGGCTGCTTTAATGGTTAAGGTGCAGACGGGCTGCTTTAATGGTTAAGGTGCAGACGGGCTGCTTTAATGGTTAAGGTGCAGAGGGGCTGCTTTAATGGTTAAGGTGCAGAGGGGCTGCTTTAATGGTTAAGGTGCAGAGGGGCTGCTTTAATGGTTAAGGTGCAGAGGGGCTGCTTTAATGGTTAAGGTGCAGAGGGGCTGCTTTAATGGTTAAGGTGCAGAGGGGCTGCTTTAATGGTTAAGGTGCAGAGGGGCTGCTTTAATGGTTAAGGTGCAGAGGGGCTGCTTTAATGGTTAAGGTGCAGAGGGGCTGCTTTAATGGTTAAGGTGCAGAGGGGCTGCTTTAATGGTTAAGGTGCAGAGGGGCTGCTTTAATGGTTAAGGTGCAGAGGGGCTGCTTTAATGGTTAAGGTGCAGACGGGCTGCTTTAATGGTTAAGGTGCAGAGGGGCTGCTTTAATGGTTATGGTTGCAGAGGGGCTGCTTTAATGGTTAAGGTGCAGAGGGGCTGCTTTAATGGTTAAGGTGCAGAGGGGCTGCTTTAATGGTTAAGGTGCAGAGGGGCTGCTTTAATGGTTAAGGTGCAGAGGGGCTGCTTTAATGGTTAAGGTGCAGAGGGGCTGCTTTAATGGTTAAGGTGCAGAGGGGCTGCTTTAATGGTTAAGGTGCAGAGGGGCTGCTTTAATGGTTAAGGTGCAGAGGGGCTGCTTTAATGGTTAAGGTGCAGAGGGGCTGCTTTAATGGTTAAGGTGCAGAGGGGCTGCTTTAATGGTTAAGGTGCAGAGGGGCTGCTTTAATGGTTAAGGTGCAGAGGGGCTGCTTTAATGGTTAAGGTGCAGAGGGGCTGCTTTAATGGTTAAGGTGCAGAGGGGCTGCTTTAATGGTTAAGGTGCAGAGGGGCTGCTTTAATGGTTAAGGTGCAGAGGGGCTGCTTTAATGGTTAAGGTGCAGACGGGCTGCTTTAATGGTTAAGGTGCAGAGGGCTGCTTTAATGGTTAAGGTGCAGAGAGGGCTGCTTTAATGGTTAAGGTGCAGAGGGGCTGCTTTAATGGTTAAGGTGCAGACGGGCTGCTTTAATGGTTAAGGTGCAGGGGCTGCTTTAATGGTTAAGGTGCAGAGGGGCTGCTTTAATGGTTAAGGTGCAGAGGGGCTGCTTTAATGGTTAAGGTGCAGAGGGGCTGCTTTAATGGTTAAGGTGCAGAGGGGCTGCTTTAATGGTTAAGGTGCAGAGGGGCTGCTTTAATGGTTAAGGTGCAGACGGGCTGCTTTAATGGTTAAGGTGCAGAGGGGCTGTTTTAATGGTTAAGGTGCAGACGGGCTGCTTTAATGGTTAAGGTGCAGACGGGCTGTTTTAATGGTTAAGGTGCAGACGGGCTGCTTTAATGGTTAAGGTGCAGACGGGCTGCTTTAATGGTTAAGGTGCAGACGGGCTGCTTTAATGGTTAAGGTGCAGACGGGCTGCTTTAATGGTTAAGGTGCAGACGGGCTGCTTTAATGGTTAAGGTGCAGACGGGCTGCTTTAATGGTTAAGGTGCAGACGGGCTGCTTTAATGGTTAAGGTGCAGACAGGCTGCTTTAATGGTTAAGGTGCAGAGGGGCTGCTTTAATGGTTAAGGTGCAGAGGGGCTGCTTTAATGGTTAAGGTGCAGACAGGCTGCTTTAATGGTTAAGGTGCAGACTTTAATGGTTAAGGTGCAGACGGGCTGCTTTAATGGTTAAGGTGCAGAGGGGCTGCTTTAATGGTTAAGGTGCAGAGGGGCTGCTTTAATGGTTAAGGTGCAGAGGGGCTGCTTTAATGGTTAAGGTGCAGAGGGGCTGCTTTAATGGTTAAGGTGCAGACGGGCTGCTTTAATGGTTAAGGTGCAGAGGGCTGCTTTAATGGTTAAGGTGCAGAGGGGCTGCTTTAATGGTTAAGGTGCAGAGGGGCTGCTTTAATGGTTAAGGTGCAGACAGGCTGCTTTAATGGTTAAGGTGCAGAGGGGCTGCTTTAATGGTTAAGGTGCAGAGGGGCTGCTTTAATGGTTAAGGTGCAGAGGGGCTGCTTTAATGGTTAAGGTGCAGAGGGGCTGCTTTAATGGTTAAGGTGCAGAGGGGCTGCTTTAATGGTTAAGGTGCAGAGGGGCTGCTTTAATGGTTAAGGTGCAGAGGGGCTGCTTTAATGGTTAAGGTGCAGAGGGGCTGCTTTAATGGTTAAGGTGCAGAGGGGCTGCTTTAATGGTTAAGGTGCAGACGGGCTGCTTTAATGGTTAAGGTGCAGAGGGGCTGCTTTAATGGTTAAGGTGCAGACGGGCTGCTTTAATGGTTAAGGTGCAGAGGGGCTGCTTTAATGGTTAAGGTGCAGAGGGGCTGCTTTAATGGTTAAGGTGCAGAGGGGCTGCTTTAATGGTTAAGGTGCAGACAGGCTGCTTTAATGGTTAAGGTGCAGACGGGCTGCTTTAATGGTTAAGGTGCAGAGGGGCTGCTTTAATGGTTAAGGTGCAGAGGGGCTGCTTTAATGGTTAAGGTGCAGAGGGGCTGCTTTAATGGTTAAGGTGCAGAGGGGCTGTTTTAATGGTTAAGGTGCAGACGGGCTGCTTTAATGGTTAAGGTGCAGACGGGCTGCTTTAATGGTTAAGGTGCAGAGGGGCTGCTTTAATGGTTAAGGTGCAGAGGGGCTGTTTTAATGGTTAAGGTGCAGACGGGCTGCTTTAATGGTTAAGGTGCAGAGGGGCTGCTTTAATGGTTAAGGTGCAGAGGGGCTGCTTTAATGGTTAAGGTGCAGACGGGCTGCTTTAATGGTTAAGGTGCAGGGGCTGCTTTAATGGTTAAGGTGCAGAGGGGCTGTTTTAATGGTTAAGGTGCAGAGGGGCTGCTTTAATGGTTAAGGTGCAGAGGGGCTGCTTTAATGGTTAAGGTGCAGAGGGGCTGCTTTAATGGTTAAGGTGCAGAGGGGCTGCTTTAATGGTTAAGGTGCAGGGGCTGCTTTAATGGTTAAGGTGCAGAGGGGCTGTTTTAATGGTTAAGGTGCAGAGGGGCTGCTTTAATGGTTAAGGTGCAGAGGGGCTGCTTTAATGGTTAAGGTGCAGAGGGGCTGCTTTAATGGTTAAGGTGCAGACGGGCTGCTTTAATGGTTAAGGTGCAGAGGGGCTGCTTTAATGGTTAAGGTGCAGAGGGGCTGCTTTAATGGTTAAGGTGCAGAGGGGCTGTTTTAATGGTTAAGGTGCAGAGGGGCTGCTTTAATGGTTAAGGTGCAGAGGGCTGCTTTAATGGTTAAGGTGCAGAGGGCTGCTTTAATGGTTAAGGTGCAGAGGGGCTGCTTTAATGGTTAAGGTGCAGAGGGGCTGCTTTAATGGTTAAGGTGCAGAGGGGCTGCTTTAATGGTTAAGGTGCAGAGGGGCTGCTTTAATGGTTAAGGTGCAGAGGGCTGCTTTAATGGTTAAGGTGCAGAGGGGCTGCTTTAATGGTTAAGGTGCAGAGGGGCTGCTTTAATGGTTAAGGTGCAGAGGGGCTGCTTTAATGGTTAAGGTGCAGAGGGGCTGCTTTAATGGTTAAGGTGCAGAGGGGCTGCTTTAATGGTTAAGGTGCAGAGGGGCTGCTTTAATGGTTAAGGTGCAGAGGGCTGCTTTAATGGTTAAGGTGCAGAGGGGCTGCTTTAATGGTTAAGGTGCAGAGGGGCTGCTTTAATGGTTAAGGTGCAGAGGGGCTGCTTTAATGGTTAAGGTGCAGAGGGGCTGCTTTAATGGTTAAGGTGCAGAGGGGCTGCTTTAATGGTTAAGGTGCAGAGGGGCTGCTTTAATGGTTAAGGTGCAGAGGGGCTGCTTTAATGGTTAAGGTGCAGACGGGCTGCTTTAATGGTTAAGGTGCAGAGGGGCTGCTTTAATGGTTAAGGTGCAGACGGGCTGCTTTAATGGTTAAGGTGCAGAGGGGCTGCTTTAATGGTTAAGGTGCAGAGGGGCTGCTTTAATGGTTAAGGTGCAGAGGGCTGCTTTAATGGTTAAGGTGCAGAGGGCTGCTTTAATGGTTAAGGTGCAGACGGGCTGCTTTAATGGTTAAGGTGCAGACGGGCTGCTTTAATGGTTAAGGTGCAGACGGGCTGCTTTAATGGTTAAGGTGCAGACGGGCTGCTTTAATGGTTAAGGTGCAGAGGGGCTGCTTTAATGGTTAAGGTGCAGAGGGGCTGCTTTAATGGTTAAGGTGCAGAGGGGCTGCTTTAATGGTTAAGGTGCAGAGGGGCTGCTTTAATGGTTAAGGTGCAGAGGGGCTGCTTTAATGGTTAAGGTGCAGAGGGGCTGCTTTAATGGTTAAGGTGCAGAGGGGCTGCTTTAATGGTTAAGGTGCAGACGGGCTGCTTTAATGGTTAAGGTGCAGACGGGCTGCTTTAATGGTTAAGGTGCAGACGGGCTGCTTTAATGGTTAAGGTGCAGACGGGCTGCTTTAATGGTTAAGGTGCAGACGGGCTGCTTTAATGGTTAAGGTGCAGACGGGCTGCTTTAATGGTTAAGGTGCAGACGGGCTGCTTTAATGGTTAAGGTGCAGACGGGCTGCTTTAATGGTTAAGGTGCAGACGGGCTGCTTTAATGGTTAAGGTGCAGACGGGCTGCTTTAATGGTTAAGGTGCAGACGGGCTGCTTTAATGGTTAAGGTGCAGACAGGCTGCTTTAATGGTTAAGGTGCAGACGGGCTGCTTTAATGGTTAAGGTGCAGAGGGGCTGCTTTAATGGTTAAGGTGCAGACAGGCTGCTTTAATGGTTAAGGTGCAGACGGGCTGCTTTAATGGTTAAGGTGCAGACGGGCTGCTTTAATGGTTAAGGTGCAGACGGGCTGCTTTAATGGTTAAGGTGCAGACGGGCTGCTTTAATGGTTAAGGTGCAGACGGGCTGCTTTAATGGTTAAGGTGCAGACGGGCTGCTTTAATGGTTAAGGTGCAGACGGGCTGCTTTAATGGTTAAGGTGCAGAGGGGCTGCTTTAATGGTTAAGGTGCAGAGGGGCTGCTTTAATGGTTAAGGTGCAGACGGGCTGCTTTAATGGTTAAGGTGCAGACGGGCTGCTTTAATGGTTAAGGTGCAGACGGGCTGCTTTAATGGTTAAGGTGCAGAGGGGCTGCTTTAATGGTTAAGGTGCAGAGGGGCTGCTTTAATGGTTAAGGTGCAGACAGGCTGCTTTAATGGTTAAGGTGCAGAGGGGCTGCTTTAATGGTTAAGGTGCAGAGGGGCTGCTTTAATGGTTAAGGTGCAGAGGGGCTGCTTTAATGGTTAAGGTGCAGAGGGGCTGCTTTAATGGTTAAGGTGCAGACGGGCTGCTTTAATGGTTAAGGTGCAGAGGGGCTGCTTTAATTTAATGGTTAAGGTGCAGAGGGGCTGCTTTAATGGTTAAGGTGCAGACGGGCTGCTTTAATGGTTAAGGTGCAGAGGGGCTGCTTTAATGGTTAAGGTGCAGAGGGGCTGCTTTAATGGTTAAGGTGCAGAGGGGCTGCTTTAATGGTTAAGGTGAGAGGGCTGCTTTAATGGTTAAGGTGCAGAGGGGCTGCTTTAATGGTTAAGGTGCAGAGGGGCTGCTTTAATGGTTAAGGTGCAGGGGCTGCTTTAATGGTTAAGGTGCAGAGGGGCTGCTTTAATGGTTAAGGTGCAGAGGGGCTGCTTTAATGGTTAAGGTGCAGACGGGCTGCTTTAATGGTTAAGGTGCAGAGGGGCTGCTTTAATGGTTAAGGTGCAGACGGGCTGCTTTAATGGTTAAGGTGCAGAGGGGCTGCTTTAATGGTTAAGGTGCAGAGGGGCTGCTTTAATGGTTAAGGTGCAGAGGGGCTGCTTTAATGGTTGGCTGCTTTAATGGTTAAGGTGCAGAGGGGCTGCTTTAATGGTTAAGGTGCAGAGGGGCTGCTTTAATGGTTAAGGTGCAGACGGGCTGCTTTAATGGTTAAGGTGCAGACGGGCTGCTTTAATGGTTAAGGTGCAGACGGGGGGCTGCTTTAATGGTTAAGGTGCAGACGGGCTGCTTTAATGGTTAAGGTGCAGAGGGGCTGCTTTAATGGTTAAGGTGCAGAGGGGCTGCTTTAATGGTTAAGGTGCAGAGGGGCTGCTTTAATGGTTAAGGTGCAGAGGGGCTGCTTTAATGGTTAAGGTGCAGACGGGCTGCTTTAATGGTTAAGGTGCAGAGGGCTGCTTTAATGGTTAAGGTGCAGAGGGGCTGCTTTAATGGTTAAGGTGCAGAGGGGCTGCTTTAATGGTTAAGGTGCAGAGGGCTGCTTTAATGGTTAAGGTGCAGACGGGCTGCTTTAATGGTTAAGGTGCAGACGGGCTGCTTTTTAATGGTTAAGGTGCAGACGGGCTGCTTTAATGGTTAAGGTGCAGACGGGCTGCTTTAATGGTTAAGGTGCAGAGGGGCTGCTTTAATGGTTAAGGTGCAGAGGGGCTGCTTTAATGGTTAAGGTGCAGAGGGGCTGCTTTAATGGTTAAGGTGCAGACGGGCTGCTTTAATGGTTAAGGTGCAGACGGGCTGCTTTAATGGTTAAGGTGCAGACGGGCTGCTTTAATGGTTAAGGTGCAGGGGCTGCTTTAATGGTTAAGGTGCAGACGGGCTGCTTTAATGGTTAAGGTGCAGACGGGCTGCTTTAATGGTTAAGGTGCAGAGGGGCTGCTTTAATGGTTAAGGTGCAGAGGGGCTGCTTTAATGGTTAAGGTGCAGAGGGGCTGCTTTAATGGTTAAGGTGCAGAGGGGCTGCTTTAATGGTTAAGGTGCAGACGGGCTGCTTTAATGAGGGGCTGCTTTAATGGGTGCAGACGGGCTGCTTTAATGGCTTTAATGGGTGCAGACGGGCTGCTTTAATGGTTAAGGTGCAGAGGGCTGCTTTAATGGTTAAGGTGCAGACGGGCTGCTTTAATGGTTAAGGTGCAGAGGGGCTGCTTTAATGGTTAAGGTGCAGAGGGGCTGCTTTAATGGTTAAGGTGCAGAGGGCTGCTTTAATGGTTAAGGTGCAGACGGGCTGCTTTAATGGTTAAGGTGCAGAGGGGCTGCTTTAATGGTTAAGGTGCAGAGGGGCTGCTTTAATGGTTAAGGTGCAGGGGGCTGCTTTAATGGTTAAGGTGCAGGGGCTGCTTTAATGGTTAAGGTGCAGACGGGCTGCTTTAATGGTTAAGGTGCAGAGGGGCTGCTTTAATGGTTAAGGTGCAGACGGGCTGCTTTAATGGTTAAGGTGCAGAGGGCTGCTTTAATGGTTAAGGTGCAGAGGGCTGCTTTAATGGTTAAGGTGCAGACGGGCTGCTTTAATGGTTAAGGTGCAGACGGGCTGCTTTAATGGTTAAGGTGCAGAGGGGCTGCTTTAATGGTTAAGGTGCAGAGGGGCTGCTTTAATGGTTAAGGTGCAGACGGGCTGCTTTAATGGTTAAGGTGCAGACGGGCTGCTTTAATGGTTTGCAGACGGGCTGCTTTAATGGTTAAGGTGCAGACGGGCTGCTTTAATGGTTAAGGTGAAGAGGGGCTGCTTTAATGGTTAAGGTGCAGACGGGCTGCTTTAATGGTTAAGGTGCAGACGGGCTGCTTTAATGGTTAAGGTGCAGAGGGGCTGCTTTAATGGTTAAGGTGCAGACGGGCTGCTTTAATGGTTAAGGTGCAGAGGGGCTGCTTTAATGGTTAAGGTGCAGACGGGCTGCTTTAATGGTTAAGGTGCAGAGGGGCTGCTTTAATGGTTAAGGTGCAGACGGGCTGCTTTAATGGTTAAGGTGCAGACGGGCTGCTTTAATGGTTAAGGTGCAGACGGGCTGCTTTAATGGTTAAGGTGCAGACGGGCTGCTTTAATGGTTAAGGTGCAGAGGGGCTGCTTTAATGGTTAAGGTGCAGACGGGCTGCTTTAATGGTTAAGGTGCGGGCCACTTTAATGGTTGGGCTGCTTTAATGGTTAAGGTGCAGAGGGGCTGCTTTAATGGTTAAGGTGCAGAGGGGCTGCTTTAATGGTTAAGGTGCAGACAGGCTGCTTTAATGGTTAAGGTGCAGAGGGCTGCTTTAATGGTTAAGGTGCAGAGGGGCTGCTTTAATGGTTAAGGTGCAGACGGGCTGCTTTAATGGTTAAGGTGCAGAGGGGCTGCTTTAATGGTTAAGGTGCAGAGGGGCTGCTTTAATGGTTAAGGTGCAGAGGGGCTGCTTTAATGGTTAAGGTGCAGACGGGCTGCTTTAATGGTTAAGGTGCAGAGGGGCTGCTTTAATGGTTAAGGTGCAGAGGGGCTGCTTTAATGGTTAAGGTGCAGACGGGCTGCTTTAATGGTTAAGGTGCAGAGGGGCTGCTTTAATGGTTAAGGTGCAGAGGGGCTGCTTTAATGGTTAAGGTGCAGACGGGCTGCTTTAATGGTTAAGGTGCAGAGGGGCTGCTTTAATGGTTAAGGTGCAGACGGGCTGCTTTAATGGTTAAGGTGCAGACGGGCTGCTTTAATGGTTAAGGTGCAGAGGGGCTGCTTTAATGGTTAAGGTGCAGACGGGCTGCTTTAATGGTTAAGGTGCAGAGGGGCTGCTTTAATGGTTAAGGTGCAGAGGGGCTGCTTTAATGGTTAAGGTGCAGATGGGCTGCTTTAATTTGAGTATTTTCATTCATGTCAGGTGAACCACTTTGAAATGACAGTGGTTTTTGTACATAGCTTGTGACTAACTTGTTGGATGCATTTGTTGTTAGTTTTGGTTGTTTCAGATTCATTTTCTGCCCATTAGAAGTGAATGGTAAACAATGTATTGTGTCAATTTGGAGTCCCTTTAATTGTAAATAAGAATAGAATGTTTCTTAACACTTTAATGGATGAGACCATGCTTATCCAACGGTCCTGAATGAATCGTGAGTAATGAGGTTAAAGTGCAGACTGTCAGCTTTAATTTGAGGGTATTTTCCATATTAATGTGGATGATACCATGATTATGTATAGTCCTGAATTAATCATGAATAATGAGAGTGAGTGAGAGCTGCACAAATATCACAACCCCCCAAAAAAAAAAAAAATGCTAACAATAATAATACGACACCGTTACAATAATGGCAGGTCAGCACTTTTGGGGGGTTGTGATATTTGTGCAGCTTTCTCACTCATCATTATTCACTATTAATTCAGGACTATCTGTAATCATGTTATCGTCCACATTAATGTGGAAAAATACCCTCAAATTAAAGCTGACAGTCTGCACTTTAACCTCGCAGTCATTGTATCATTTCAAATTCAGAGTGATGGAGTACAAAGCCAAAACAATAATGACGGAGTGTATTGAATATGTTTATATTTAATACAATAGAAACAGAAACCAGGGGCCATGTTCAGGACTAAGAAACATCACAGAACATTTAGATAGAAACTATGCCGAACAGATATGATTGTCTTATGCATTAAGGTCATTGTTTGTACATTGCATATCAATTGAATTCAGATGATCTTAGCTCTGAAGATGATCTTTATGTTTTTGGGAACCTTCACCCCAGAAAGTTTTGCATAAATGAATACACCCCAGTGGTGCAGTCCTCTTCTATACAGCACCGCCACACTACAGCCCACCTGTGTCTGGCTCTGCAACAACAGGTGGTTGCAGCATGCTCTCTGGCTGGCTTCGTCCTCCCCCCCCATCAAAGGCTCCTGGAGCAGTTGGAAGCAATTAGAGTAATAAGGGGAGCAGCCAGGCCCTTGGATGATGACAAGTGGCAGGAAAAAAGGAGTACACCCTCCGGACACTTTGAAGTTCCCTTCTGCTGTCCTGCGATGTTTAGTTAGGAGGGGAGGGGAGGAATGGGAGGAATGGGACTTCGAGGTACAGGCCAGGGGAAAGTTGAATGGAGTGTGCGTGCATCAGTGTGTTTTTGTCTCTCTGTGTGTGTGTCAGCCAAACCATTGCAGAGACCACACGCATAGATCTTCCATTTGAAAAGAAGAAGCAAAACAGAAGGAATTGGAACATGGCCCACAGGGGAAGAGCAGGGTGTAATTGTGATGGTAAATAAATTAGGCATGGGGGGGGCTGGGTTATTTTACCTTGAGAGAGTCTGATGACTGGGTTATTCTAACCTGAGAGAGCCTGATGACTGTGGGTTATTCTAACCTGAGAGAGCCTGATGACTGGGTTATTCTAACCTGAGAGAGTCTGATGACTGGGTTATTCTAACCTGAGAGAGTCTGATGACTGGGTTATTCTAACCTGAGAGAGCCTGATGACTGTGGGTTATTCTAACCTGAGAGAGTCTGATGACTGTGGCTTATTCTAACCTGAGAGAGTCTGATGACTGGGTTATTCTAACCTGAGAGAGCCTGATGACTGGGTTATTCTAACCTGAGAGAGTCTGATGACTGGGTTATTCTAACCTGAGAGAGTCTGATGACTGGGTTATTCTAACCTGAGAGAGCCTGATGACTGGGTTATTCTAACCTGAGAGAGCCTGATGACTGGGTTATTCTAACCTGAGAGTCTGATGACTGTGGGTTATTCTTACCTGAGAGAGTCTGATGACTGGGTTATTCTAACCTGAGAGAGTCTGATGACTGGGTTATTCTAACCTGAGAGAGCCTGGTGACTGGGTTATTCTAACCTGAGAGAGCCTGATGACTGGGTTATTCTAACCTGAGAGAGTCTGATGACTGGGTTATTCTAACCTGAGAGAGTCTGATGACTGGGTTATTCTAACCTGAGAGAGCCTGATGACTGGGTTATTCTAACCTGAGAGAGTCTGATGACTGGGTTATTCTAACCTGAGAGAGTCTGATGACTGGGTTATTCTAACCTGAGAGAGCCTGATGACTGGGTTATTCTAACCTGAGAGAGTCTGATGACTGGGTTATTCTAACCTGAGAGAGCCTGATGACTGGGTTATTCTAACCTGAGAGAGCCTGATGACTGGGTTATTCTAACCTGAGAGAGCCTGATGACTGGGTTATTCTAACCTGAGAGAGTCTGATGACTGGGTTATTCTAACCTGAGAGAGCCTGATGACTGGGTTATTCTAACCTGAGAGAGCCTGATGACTGGGTTATTCTAACCTGAGAGAGTCTGATGACTGGGTTATTCTAACCTGAGAGAGCCTGATGACTGGGTTATTCTAACCTGAGAGAGCCTGATGACTGGGTTATTCTAACCTGAGAGAGCCTGATGACTGGGTTATTCTAACCTGAGAGAGCCTGATGACTGGGTTATTCTAACCTGAGAGAGCCTGATGACTGGGTTATTCTAACCTGAGAGAGCCTGATGACTGGGTTATTCTAACCTGAGAGAGTCTGATGACTGGGTTATTCTAACCTGAGAGAGCCTGATGACTGGGTTATTCTAACCTGAGAGAGTCTGATGACTGGGTTATTCTAACCTGAGAGAGCCTGATGACTGGGTTATTCTAACCTGAGAGAGCCTGATGACTGGGTTATTCTAACCTGAGAGAGTCTGATGACTGGGTTATTCTAACCTGAGAGAGCCTGATGACTGGGTTATTCTAACCTGAGAGAGCCTGATGACTGGGTTATTCTAACCTGAGAGAGCCTGATGACTGGGTTATTCTAACCTGAGAGAGTCTGATGACTGGGTTATTCTAACCTGAGAGAGCCTGATGACTGGGTTATTCTAACCTGAGAGAGCCTGATGACTGGGTTATTCTAACCTGAGAGAGTCTGATGACTGGGTTATTCTAACCTGAGAGAGCCTGATGACTGGGTTATTCTAACCTGAGAGAGTCTGATGACTGGGTTATTCTAACCTGAGAGAGCCTGATGACTGGGTTATTCTAACCTGAGAGAGCCTGATGACTGGGTTATTCTAACCTGAGAGAGCCTGATGACTGGGTTATTCTAACCTGAGAGCCTGATGACTGGTTTATTCTAACCTGAGAGTGTCTGATGACTGGGTTATTCTAACCTGAGAGTGTTTGATGTCTGGGTTATTCTAACCTGAGAGAGCCTGATGACTGTGGGTTATTCTAACCTGAGAGTGTTTGATGTCTGGGTTATTCTAACCTGAGAGAGCCTGATGTCTGGGTTATTCTAACCTGAGAGTGTCTGATGACTGGGTTATTCTAACCTGAGAGTGTCTGATGACTGGGTTATTCTAACCTGAGAGAGCCTGATGACTGGGTTATTCTAACCTGAGAGAGCCTGATGACTGGGTTATTCTAACCTGAGAGAGCCTGATGACTGGGTTATTCTAACCTGAGAGTGTGATGACTGGGTTATTCTAACCTGAGAGTGTCTGATGACTGGGTTATTCTAACCTGAGAGTGTCTGATGACTGGGTTATTCTAACCTGAGAGTGTCTGATGACTGGGTTATTCTAACCGTAGAGAGCTTTCTAGGGTGCCATTTGGGACAGGCCCTAGCCAGCATGGTTTCACTGTGAGTCAGCATAGTTGTACAGCACCTCACACTTTATTTGTGGAGCTGATGAATGACTCACTGGGCTTACAACTGTTGCTAACATATACAGCTGGATGTAAAGTGGGGGGATTTGAGTCATAGCCCTGCTGGGTGCTCAAGGATACAACACCTGGCATTTGACCTGTAGTGTCTTAGCTCTTATTACTTATTTATATAATAAGAAAGACTCTGAATACCAGGAGTTGAACTGGAGCTTCACATTTACTAAAACAAGTTAGTACCAGAATAACAGAACAACACTGCGCTTGACCAAGGTTGCTCCATTCTTAAAGGGGGCATCAGTAATTAACAGAACATAACATGACCCAGCCCCTTTTAGGTAGTGAATTAGATCTAGACAATTCCATGACCCAGCCCCTTTTAGGTAGTGAATTAGATCTAGACAATTCCATGACCCAGCCCCTTTTAGGTAGTGAATTAGATCTAGACAATTCCATGACCCAGCCCCTTTTAGGTAGTGAATTAGATCTAGACAATTCCATGACCCAGCCCCTTTTAGGTAGTGAATTAGATCTAGACAATTCCATGACCCAGCCCCTTTTAGGTAGTGAATTAGATCTAGACAATTCCATGACCCAGCCCCTTTTAGGTAGTGAATTAGATCTAGACAATTCCATGACCCAGCCCCTTTTAGGTAGTGAATTAGATCTAGACAATTCCATGACCCAGCCCCTTTTAGGTAGTGAATTAGATCTAGACAATTCCATGTTCAGCCCCTTTTAGGTAGTGAATTAGATCTAGACAATTCCATGACCCAGCCCCTTTTAGGTAGTGAATTAGATCTAGACAATTCCATGACCCAGCCCCTTTTAGGTAGTGAATTAGATCTAGACAATTCCATGTCCAGCACTGCACATTTATGGAACCAGTTTTACTTAGCAACCTAAAAGTGATGTGTTTATTGAGTGTATGTCTGCAGTGCACCACACAGCAGATACTAAACTAAACGATGAAAAGGGTCAGCCACACACATTTTGGTAGGTATAGGTGACAATTCTCCTAAAGTGCAGGTGTCCAACTCATTCCATGGAAGGCAGTGTCTGTTGGTTTTCACACCTTCCTTGCACCTGATTGATTGTCAAAGGAAAAAATCCACCCAAAACCACTTATTCATTTAATTGCAAACATTTCTGCAAACCTTTTAGAATATAATTTTTTAATTCACCTTTATTTAACCAGGTAGGCCAGTTGAGAACACGTTCTCATTTACAACTGCGACCTGTCCAAAATAAAGCAAAGCAGTGCGACACAAACAACAACACAGAGTCACACATGGGATAAACAAACGTACAGTCAATAACTCAATAGAAAAAAATAAAGTCTATATAATGTGTGCAATTGAGGAGTAAGGCAATAAATATGCCATCGTAGCGAAGTAATTACAATTGAGCAGATTAACACTGGAGTGTGCAAGTAGAAATATTGGTGTGCAAAAGAGCAGAAAAGTAAATAAAAATAATATGGGGATGAGGTAGGTAGATTGGATGGGCTATTTACAGATGGGCTATGTACAGCTGTAGCAAACGGTTAGCTGCTCAGATAGCTGATGTTTAAAGTTAGTGAGCGAAATATAAGGCTTCAGCAATTTTTGCAATTTGTTCCCTTCATTGGCAGCAGAGAACTGGAAGGAAAGGCGGCCAAAGAAGGTGTTGGCTTTGGGGAAGACCAGTGATATATACCTGCTGGAGTGCGTGCTACGGGTGGGTGTTGTTATCATGACCAGTGAGGTGAGATAAGGCAGAGCTTTACCTAGCAAAGACTTATAGATGACCTGGAGCCAGTGGGTCTGGTGACGAATATGTAGCGAGGGCCAGCCGACGAGAGCATACAGGTCACAGTGGTGGCCTTCCTGAACCAGGATTCAGACGCAGAAAGGACATCGGGGTTGGAGGAGTGTGCTAAAGCAGTGAGTAAAACAAACTTAGGGAGGAGGCTTCTGATGTTAACATGCATGAAGCCAAGGCTTTTTAGGTTACAGAAGTCAACAAATGAGAGTGCATGGGGACACGCAGGGTCTGGGTTTACCTCCACATCATCCGAGGAACAAAGGAGGAGTAGGATGAGGGTACGGCTAAAGGCTATCAAAACTGGTCATCTAGTGCATTGGGGACAGAGAATAAAAGGAGTAGATTTCTGGGCGTGGTAGGATAGATTCAGGGCATAATGTACAGACAGGGGTATGGTAGGGTGTGGGTACAGTGGAGGTAAGCCCAGGCATTGAGTGACGATAAGAGAGATTGCATCTCTGGATGCACTAGTCATGCTGGGTGAGGTCACCGCATGTGTGGGAGGTGGGACAAAGGAGGTATCTGGGGCATGTTGAGTGGGACTAGGGGCTCCGCAGTAAACTAAAGCAATGATAACTATCTTAAACCACAGTATACAAGGCATATTGACATTTGAGAGACATGAGGCATAAGGCAATCACAGGTGTTGATTGGGAGAGCTAGCTAAGACAATGGGTAAGACAA
>NC_068425.1:32226948-32246948 GCF_023373465.1 Oncorhynchus keta | reverse complement strand
GATGGGCTGCTGCTGTGCCCTCCCTATTGGCTGGGGTTTTGGACGACGCAGGGGGCGGAAAGGACTCTTCCGGAACCAGTGAGGTGGATGATGGGGTCAGCGACCTTGGCATGCAGCAGAGGAGGGAAAGAGGGGAGCAGAAGGAGGAGGGATGTACAATTAGGTGGAGGACTGGGGCTATTTCGGGAGCCATGGATTCATATCGTAGACACTGCACATACACTGTACTGCGAACTGGCGTGTACACACACACACACACACACACACACAGAGTACTGTGGCCTGCATGGCCAGGGTACAGGTCGACGATAACAAGAGTAAATCCACTTACATAACACACATGGTGCACAAACTGAATGGGAGCAGACCATTCAATTAATGTCGGGAAGCCTCCCTCTAATAATAAAGTGCTGCTTTGTCTAAAATGACGTCAAAAGGGGTGTGGGGGGGGATCAAGTCGTACTCCAAACGAGCTGATTGGCCCTGTGGGACCAGAGGTCAGCGGATCAACCTATTTTTAGGAACGATCAAAGGGCCTGAAGTAAAAATAGTGCTGCACGGGCCCCCGGGTACCTGTCTATCAGGCTTATAGCGGGCTGGGAATATGATGATATTTCAAAAGGAGCAAGTAATGACCGAAATGTCTTTAGGTGCCAGGGGGGCGGACACAGTGTGATGTTTGGCCTTTGGTTAGGCTGAGGAGAGGATTGGCATCCACAGGTGTCATGGTTATCCCCTGCGCGTGGCTGCTGTTCACTGGACCAGTAAGTGAAGGACTAGTCTAAGGGCTACTACTACGGTAACATATTAGGGATCTACTGTCCCAATAATGTGGGATGGTGCAGCTCAATTCTCCATTGTTCCACCCCCTCATCTCTCCACCACTGTGGAGGAGACAGTAAAGAACTGATTCTTTACGGTCTCCTCCACAGTGGTGGAGAGATGAGTGGGTGGAACAATGGAATATTGAGGGGGGATGAGAGGGTGGAGAGATAAGGGGGATGAGGGGGTGGAGAGATGAGGGACACTGCACAGAGGTGAGGGGGAGATGAGAGGTTGGAGAGGTGGAGAGATGAGGGGGTTGAGAGGTGGAGAGATGAGGGGGTGGAGAATTGAGGAGGGATGAGAGGTGAGGGGGTGGAGAGGTGAGGAGGGATGAGGGGGTGGAGAGGTTGGAGAGGTGGAGAGATGAGGGGGTGGAGGGTGGAGAGATGAGAGGTTGGAGAGGTGGAGAGATGAGGGGGTGAGGAGGATAGGAGGTTGGAGAGGTGGAGAGATGAGGGAGTGGAGAGGTAATTAAAAAAATATATATATATATTTTAGCTTTATTTAACTAGGCAAGTCAGTTAAGAACAAATTCTTATTTTCAATGACGGCCGAGGAACAGTGGGTTAACTGCCTGTTTAGGGGCAGAACGACAGATTTGTACCTTGTCAGCTTGGGATTTGAACTTGCAACCTTCCGGTTACTAGTCCAACGCTCTAACCACTAGGCCACCCTGTCGCCCCAGGGGGATGAGGTGGAGAGATGAGGGGGAGAGATGAGGGGTGAAGGGGTAGAGAGGTGGAGAGATGAGGGTGGTGGGGAACTGAGGAGGAGATAAGGGGGTGGAGAGGTGAGGGGGAGATAAGGGAGTGGAGAGATGAGGGTGGTGGGGAACTGAGGAGGAGATAAGGGGGTGGAGAGGTGAGGGGGAGATAAGGGAGTGGAGAGATGAGGGTGGTGGGGAACTGAGGAGGAGATAAGGGGGTGGAGAGGTGAGGGGGAGATGAGGGAGTGGAGAGATGAGGGTGGTGGGGAACTGAGGAGGAGATAAGGGAGTGGAGAGATGAGGGGTGACGGGGTAGAGAGGTGGAGAGATGAGGGTGGTGGGGAACTGAGGGGGAGATAAGGGGGTGGAGAGGTGAGGGGGAGATGAGGGAGTGGAGAGATGAGGGAGAGGTGAAGGGTTGGAGAGGTGAGGGGGAGATGAGGGGGTGGAGAGGTGATGGGGTCCCAATAATGTGGGATGGTGCAGCTACAGTTTAAAGGTGAGGGGGTGATGAGGGGGGTGAGAGGTGAGGGGGAGATGAGGGGGGTGAGAGGTGATGGGGTTTCAAAGTGGAGAGCTGACGGGGGGATGAAGGGGGTGGAGAGGTGAGGGGGAGATGGGGGGGGGCACCGGAACTCTAGATTAGCCCTGGTGGTGAGTCATTAGGACAGCTTTCATGTGGACAAGGAGGGCTGATGTGAGATTGCAGGAGAGGTCAGAGAGCAGGGGTTTAAGGGTCAGAGGTCACACCATAGTGTTGTGGTGGTGTCATTCAGGGTTTCCTGTGTGGTGAGTTCTACAAACGCACTGCAGTAATCCCACTGTGTCGTGTGTTCAAAGAAGGAACAGAACGAGCGTCTATGTAATCAATCAAATTTAATCAAATGTAGTTATAAAGCCCTTTTTACATTAGCCAATGTCATAAAGTGCTATACAGAAACCCAGACTAAAACCCCAAACAGCAAGCAATACAGATGAGGAAGCACGGTGGCTTGGAAAAACTCAGGCAGGAACCTAGGAATAAACCTAGAGAGGAACCAGGCTCTGAGGGGTGGCCAGTCCTCTTCTGCTGATCATCTATGATCTTGTTAATTATGATATAAAAAGCCAAACTTATCCTAGATCAGCACTCCTACACTGAGATGTCTTGTGAATATGAACCCTGGTCTGAGCACTCCACCTGTCAGAGACACCAGGACCAGGGTAGTGGTCAGTAGGGAGGACACATTTTGAGAAACATTTTCCATCACTGGTTCATTTGGACCAATCATGATTGGGTGAAGGTGGTTCTTAAAGTGGGGCTTTCAAACAATGATTTCATGCAGAATGTTGTTTTTGGAAGGGGGTGGGGGGATAAGCTTTAGCTGTTAGTTTCCGTTTAGGTGGGTCCAGACTTTGCTAGTTGCATAAGTATGTTTCTCTCAACCTCTCCTCCCAGAATCTAATTGAGCGTCTGATGCGATTGTTTGTTCTGGGTTTTCCCAGATGATTCATGACTGGTTGTCTATCTGCACCTTCGGATCCTCCTGAACATGCAAACTATCAGACATGCAGATATAGGCCATATAATAAAGTTAGGACATCAGTGGATGTATTGTGTAGATGTGGTCAGGTTCCTTCCCATATACGTAACATATCCTGACAGAAACGAATGTCTCCTCATCGGGTGACGATTTGCATGTCACCACAGACACGGTGCTTTGAAGAAAAGGATATGCAAAACAACCCGGATCCTTTTTATATTTTGGACATTTTACAATTTGACGTGAGCATCTGAGTGAAGTCAGACTTTCTAATAAGTCAGACTTTCACCCTAACAAGCTACAGGGTCCAGAAGAATGGTTCAAAACAACAGTCATATCTCACTCTTTTCATTTCAGGGGCAAAAGGACACATGGCTTGAAGCTGACTGACAGATGTCTATCACTATTGGAAAATGACATGCCGTGCTTTCAGGCTTTTACAATATTTCTTCAAATCAAAGTTTCCCCCCTGACTCAGCCTGGTCTCATAGACTAGACGTAACATAGTAAACAAATAATAATGATACGAAATGCTGAGACCAGGATACCTGACTAGAGTAACATGCCAGCTCTATATCAGGGTTCAAGTTTTCAGGGTAAAAATTGCATGCCTGAGAGCAATTAATGTTGTGGATGATTGCATTAAAGGTAGTCTCAGCGAAATGACGTTGACACAAGCAGTACTGCACATATTGAGATGAGGGAGACGCAAGACTTCGCTTTAGCACAGTCACACACAGTATCTGGGCATGTGCACGGGTTCGCTTGGTAGCCAGGGCACCAAAACAGTGGGAAAAACAGTGGAGAAGTTGAGCCTCACGCTTCAATGCTCTCAGTTGTTGCAGAAAATGACGCTCTATGTTGTTTACTTTCTGCATCTACGTCATAATGCATGAACACACTGCACGATCATCACCTGTATGCATCTACGTCATATCACTGTCTACCTTTAATGCATGAACACACTGCACGATCATCACCTGTATGTATCTACGTCATATCACTGTCTACCTTTAATGCATGAACACACTGCACGATCATCACCTGTATGTATCTATCGCTGTCTACCTTTAATCATCATCACCTGTCTACTGTCTACCTTTAATGCATGAACACACTGCACGATCATCACCTGTATGTATCTACGTCATATCGCTGTCTACCTTTAATGCATGAACACACTGCACGATCATCACCTGTATGTATCTACGTCATATCGCTGTCTACCTTTAATGCATGAACACACTGCACGATCATCACCTGTATGTATCTACGTCATATCGCTGTCTACCTTTAATGAACACACTGCACGATCATCACCTGTATGTATCTACGTCATATCGCTGTCTACCTTTAATGAACACACTGCACGATCATCACCTGTATGTATCTACGTCATATCGCTGTCTACCTTTAATGAACACACTGCACGATCATCACCTGTATGCATCTACGTCATATCGCTGTCTACCTTTAATGAACACACTGCACGATCATCACCTGTATGTATCTACGTCATATCGCTGTCTACCTTTAATGAACACACTGCACGATCATCACCTGTATGTATCTACGTCATATCGCTGTCTACCTTTAATGCATGAACACACTGCACGATCATCACCTGTATGTATCTACGTCATATCGCTGTCTACCTTTAATGCATGAACACACTGCACGATCATCACCTGTATGCATTATATGCTGTCACCTTTAATGCACACACTGCACGATCATCACCTGTATGTATCTACGTCATATCGCTGTCTACCTTTAATGCATGAACACACTGCACGATCATCACCTGTATGCATCTACGTCATATCGCTGTCTACCTTTAATGCATGAACACACTGCACGATCATCACCTGTATGTATCTACGTCATATCGCTGTCTACCTTTAATGCATGAACACACTGCACGATCATCACCTGTATGCATCTACGTCATATCGCTGTCTACCTTTAATGCATGAACACACTGCACGATCATCACCTGTATGTATCTACGTCATATCACTGTCTACCTTTAATGCATGAACACACTGCACGATCATCACCTGTATGTATCTACATCATATCGCTGTCTACCTTTAATGCATGAACACACTGCACGATCATCACCTGTATGCATCTACGTCATATCGCTGTCTACCTTTAATGCATGAACACACTGCACGATCATCACCTGTATCTACGTCATATTGCTGTCTACCTTTAATGCATGAACACACTGCACGATCATCACCTGTATGTATCTACGTCATATCACTGTCTACCTTTAATGCATGAACACACTGCACGATCATCACCTGTATGTATCTACGTCATATCACTGTCTACCTTTAATGCATGAACACACTGCACGATCATCACCTGTATGCATCTACGTCATATCACTGTCTACCTTTAATGCATGAACACACTCCACGATCATCACCTGTATGCATCTACGTCATATCGCTGTCTACCTTTAATGCATGAACACACTGCACGATCATCACCTGTATGCATCTACGTCATATCACTGTCTACCTTTAATGCATGAACACACTGCACGATCATCACCTGTATGCATCTCTATCATCGCTGTCTACCTTTAATGCATGAACACACTGCACGATCATCACCTGTATGCATCTACGTCATATCGCTGTCTACCTTTAATGCATGAACACACTGCACGATCATCACCTGTATGCATCTACGTCATATCACTGTCTACCTTTAATGCATGAACACACTCCACGATCATCACCTGTATGCATCTACGTCATATCGCTGTCTACCTTTAATGCATGAACACACTCCACGATCATCACCTGTATGTATCTACGTCATATCACTGTCTACCTTTAATGCATGAACACACTGCACGATCATCACCTGTATGCATCTACGTCATATCACTGTCTACCTTTAATGCATGAACACACTGCACGATCATCACCTGTATGTATCTACGTCATAATGCATGAACACACTGCACGATCATCACCTGTATGTATCTACGTCATATCGCTGTCTACCTTTAATGCATGAACACACTGCACGATCATCACCTGTATGTATCTACGTCATATCGCTGTCTACCTTTAATGCATGAACACACTGCACGATCATCACCTGTATGTATCTACATCATATCGCTGTCTACCTTTAATGCATGAACACACTGCACGATCATCACCTGTATGTATCTACGTCATATCACTGTCTACCTTTAATGCATGAACACACTGCACGATCATCACCTGTATGTATCTACGTCATAATGCATGAACACACTGCACGATCATCACCTGTATGTATCTACGTCATATCGCTGTCTACCTTTAATGCATGAACACACTGCACGATCATCACCTGTATGTATCTACATCATATCGCTGTCTACCTTTAATGCATGAACACACTGCACGATCATCACCTGTATGTATCTACGTCATATCGCTGTCTACCTTTAATGCATGAACACACTGCACGATCATCACCTGTATGTATCTACGTCATATCGCTGTCTACCTTTAATGCATGAACACACTGCACGATCATCACCTGTATGTATCTACATCATATCACTGTCTACCTTTAATGCATGAACACACTGCACGATCATCACCTGTATGTATCTACGTCATATCGCTGTCTACCTTTAATGAACACACTGCATGATCATCACCTGTATGCATCTACGTTATATCGCTGTCTACCTTTAATGCATGAACACACTGCACGATCAT
Organism: Oncorhynchus keta; assembly: GCF_023373465.1. Taxonomy (NCBI): domain Eukaryota; kingdom Metazoa; phylum Chordata; class Actinopteri; order Salmoniformes; family Salmonidae; genus Oncorhynchus; species Oncorhynchus keta. Next base: position 32,240,151 of record NC_068425.1, on the reverse strand, counting down.
CACCTGTATGTATCTACGTCATAATGCATGAACACACTGCACGATCATCTCCTGTATGTATCTACGTCATATCGCTGTCTACCTTTAATGAACACACTGCACGATCATCACCTGTATGTATCTACGTTATATCGCTGTCTACCTTTAATGAACACACTGCATGATCATCACCTGTATGCATCTACGTTATATCGCTGTCTACCTTTAATGCATGAACACACTGCACGATCATCACCTGTATGCATCTACATCATATCACTGTCTACCTTTAATGCATGAACACACTGCACGATCATCACCTGTATGTATCTACGTCATATCGCTGTCTACCTTTAATGCATGAACACACTGCACGATCATCACCTGTATGTATCTACGTCATATCGCTGTCCACCTTTAATGAACACACTGCACGATCATCACCTGTATGCATCTACGTCATATCGCTGTCTACCTTTAATGAACACACTGCACGGTCATCACCTGTATGTATCTACATCATATCGCTGTCTACCTTTAATGCATGAACACACTGCACGATCATCACCTGTATGTATCTACGTCATATCACTGTCTACCTTTAATGAACACACTGCACGGTCATCACCTGTATGTATCTACGTCATATCGCTGTCTACCTTTAATGCATGAACACACTGCACGATCATCACCTGTATGTATCTACGTCATATCGCTGTCTACCTTTAATGCATGAACACACTGCACGATCATCACCTGTATGTATCTACGTCATATCACTGTCTACCTTTAATGCATGAACACACTGCACGATCATCACCTGTATGTATCTACGTCATATCGCTGTCTACCTTTAATGCATGAACACACTGCACGATCATCACCTGTATGTATCTACGTCATATCGCTGTCTACCTTTAATGCATGAACACACTGCACGATCATCACCTGTATGCATCTACGTCATATCGCTGTCTACCTTTAATGCATGAACACACTGCACGATCATCACCTGTATGTATCTACGTCATATCGCTGTCTACCTTTAATGCATGAACACACTGCACGATCATCACCTGTATGTATCTACGTCATATCGCTGTCTACCTTTAATGCATGAACACACTGCACGATCATCACCTGTATGTATCTACGTCATATCGCTGTCTACCTTTAATGCATGAACACACTGCACGATCATCACCTGTATGTATCTACGTCATATCGCTGTCTACCTTTAATGCATGAACACACTGCACGATCATCACCTGTATGTATCTACGTCATATCACTGTCTACCTTTAATGCATGAACACACTGCACGATCATCACCTGTATGTATCTACGTCATATCGCTGTCTACCTTTAATGCATGAACACACTGCACGATCATCACCTGTATGCATCTACGTCATATCACTGTCTACCTTTAATGCATGAACACACTGCACGATCATCACCTGTATGCATCTACGTCATATCACTGTCTACCTTTAATGCATGAACACACTGCACGATCATCACCTGTATGTATCTACGTCATATCACTGTCTACCTTTAATGAACACACTGCACGATCATCACCTGTATGTATCTACGTCATATCGCTGTCTACCTTTAATGCATGAACACACTGCACGATCATCACCTGTATGTATCTACGTCATATCGCTGTCTACCTTTAATGCATGAACACACTGCACGATCATCACCTGTATGTATCTACGTCATATCGCTGTCTACCTTTAATGCATGAACACACTGCACGATCATCACCTGTATGTATCTACGTCATATCACTGTCTACCTTTAATGCATGAACACACTGCACGATCATCACCTGTATGTATCTACGTCATATCGCTGTCTACCTTTAATGCATGAACACACTGCACGATCATCACCTGTATGTATCTACGTCATATCGCTGTCTACCTTTAATGCATGAAACACACACGATCATCACCTGTATGTATCATCACCTGTCTACCTTTAATGCATGAACACACTGCACGATCATCACCTGTCTACCTTTAATGCATGAACACACTGCACGATCATCACCTGTATGTATCTACGTCATATCGCTGTCTACCTTTAATGCATGAACACACTGCACGATCATCACCTGTATGTATCTACGTCATATCGCTGTCTACCTTTAATGCATGAACACACACGATCATCACCTGTATGTATCTCATCGCTGTCTACCTTTAATGCATGAACACACTGCACGATCATCACCTGTATGTATCTACGTCATATCGCTGTCTACCTTTAATGCATGAACACACTGCACGATCATCACCTGTATGTATCTACGTCATATCGCTGTCTACCTTTAATGCATGAACACACTGCACGATCATCACCTGTATGTATCTACGTCATATCGCTGTCTACCTTTAATGCATGAACACACTGCACGATCATCACCTGTATGTATCTACGTCATATCGCTGTCTACCTTTAATGCATGAACACACTGCACGATCATCACCTGTATGTATCTACGTCATATCGCTGTCTACCTTTAATGCATGAACACACTGCACGATCATCACCTGTATGTATCTACGTCATATCGCTGTCTACCTTTAATGCATGAACACACTGCACGATCATCACCTGTATGTATCTACGTCATATCACTGTCTACCTTTAATGCATGAACACACTGCACGATCATCACCTGTATGATCATCACCTGTAATGTATCTGCACGATCATCATATGCTGTCTACCTTTAATGAACACACTGCACGATCATCACCTGTATGTATCTACGTCATATCACTGTCTACCTTTAATGCATGAACACACTGCACGATCATCACCTGATCATCACCTGTATGTATCTACATCATCATATCGCTGTCTACCTTTAATGCATGAACACACTGCACGATCATCACCTGTATGTATCTACGTCATATCACTGTCTACCTTTAATGCATGAACACACTGCACGATCATCACCTGTATGTATCTACGTCATATCGCTGTCTACCTTTTGCATGAACACACTGCACGATCATCACCTGTATGTATCTACGTCATATCACTGTCTACCTTTAATGCATGAACACACTGCACGATCATCATCACCTGTATCTATCTATCACTGTCTACCTTTAATGCATGAACACACTGCACGATCATCACCTGTATGTATCTACGTCATATCGCTGTCTACCTTTAATGCATGAACACACTGCACGATCATCACCTGTATGTATCTACGTCATATCGCTGTCTACCTTTAATGCATGAACACACTGCACGATCATCACCTGTATGTATCTATCATACTGTCACCTTTAATGCATGAACACACTGCACGATCATCACCTGTATGTATCTACGTCATATCGCTGTCTACCTTTAATGCATGAACACACTGCACGATCATCACCTGTATGTATCTACGTCATATCGCTGTCTACCTTTAATGCATGAACACACTGCACGATCATCACCTGTATGTATCTACGTCATATCACTGTCTACCTTTAATGCATGAACACACTGCACGATCATCACCTGTATGTATCTACGTCATATCACTGTCTACCTTTAATGCATGAACACACTGCACGATCATCACCTGTATGTATCTACGTCATATCACTGTCTACCTTTAATGCATGAACACACTGCACGATCATCACCTGTATGTATCTACGTCATATCGCTGTCTACCTTTAATGCATGAACACACTGCACGATCATCACCTGTATGTATCTACGTCATATCGCTGTCTACCTTTAATGCATGAACACACTGCACGATCATCACCTGTATGTATCTACGTCATATCACTGTCTACCTTTAATGCATGAACACACTGCACGATCATCACCTGTATGTATCTACGTCATATCGCTGTCTACCTTTAATGCATGAACACACTGCACGATCATCACCTGTAATGCATCTACGTCATACCTGCTGTCTACCTTTAATGCATGAACACACTGCACGATCATCACCTGTATGTATCTACGTCATATCGCTGTCTACCTTTAATGCATGAACACACTGCACGATCATCACCTGTATGTATCTACGTCATATCGCTGTCTACCTTTAATGCATGAACACACTGCACGATCATCACCTGTATGTATCTACGTCATATCGCTGTCTACCTTTAATGCATGAACACACTGCACGATCATCACCTGTATGTATCTACGTCATATCGCTGTCTACCTTTAATGCATGAACACACTGCACGATCATCACCTGTATGTATCTACGTCATATCACTGTCTACCTTTAATGCATGAACACACTGCACGATCATCACCTGTATGTATCTACGTCATATCTTTAATGAACACACTGTCTACCTTTAATGCATGAACACACTGCACGATCATCACCTGTATGTATCTACGTCATATCACTGTCTACCTTTAATGCATGAACACACTGCACGATCATCACCTGTATGTATCTACGTCATATCGCTGTCTACCTTTAATGAACACACTGCACGATCATCACCTGTATGTATCTACGTCATATCACTGTCTACCTTTAATGCATGAACACACTGCACGATCATCACCTGTATGTATCTACGTCATATCGCTGTCTACCTTTAATGCATGAACACACTGCACGATCATCACCTGTATGTATCTACGTCATATCACTGTCTACCTTTAATGCATGAACACACTGCACGATCATCACCTGTATGTATCTACGTCATATCGCTGTCTACCTTTAATGAACACACTGCACGATCATCACCTGTATGTATCTACATCATATCACTGTCTACCTTTAATGCATGAACACACTGCACGATCATCACCTGTATGTATCTACATCATAATGCATGAACACACTGCACGATCATCACCTGTATGTATCTACGTCATATCGCTGTCTACCTTTAATGCATGAACACACTGCACGATCATCACCTGTATGTATCTCACGTATCACCATCATTTATTTCTTTATTTTTGTCTACCTTTAACTAGACATCAGAACACACTGCTGATCATCACCTGTATGTATCTACGTCATATGCAGAAGTTTAATGAACACACTGCACGATCATCACCTGTATGTATCCCACTACAGTGTCTACGTCACGATTATGTTAGTTCAGAGCCAAGTCACAAAAACACACACAGCCCTTTCCATGGAGTCTGTCTACCTTTATGCATGAACACACTGCATGATCATCACCTGTATGTATCTACGTTATGTTCAGTAGTTCATCAATGCAGAGAGCCACATCTGTCATCACCTTTAAAATGAACACACTGCACGATCATCACCTGTATGTATCTACATCATATCACTGTCTACCTTTAATGCATGAACACACTGCCTTACTTACCCTATCATCACCTGTATGTATCTACGTCATAATGCACCTTGAACACACTGCACGATCATCACCTGTATGTATCTACGTCATATCACTGTCTACCTTTAATGCATGAACACACTGCACGATCATCACCTGTATGTATCTACGTCATATCACTGTCTACCTTTAATGCATGAACACACTGCACGATCATCACCTGTATCCAAGGTAGTGGACTGATGTCTGCCAGACATGCAGAGAGATCGTATTACGTCATCCAGGCAAGATGGTCTTGGAGCTGTCTACCTTTAATGCATGAACACACTGCACGATCATCACCTGTATGTATCTACGTCATATCACTGTCTACCTTTAATGCATGAACACACTGCACGATCATCACCTGTATGTGACTTGGTGTATCTAGAACAGAGCCCTGGGGACACCAGTGGTACCTTTAATGCATGGTAGGAGCGACCACACTCCAAGCGTGGGCCGCGCCGGACGATCAGGGTGGAGAGGAGGATCTGATGGTTCCTGTATGCAGCCGATAGGTCTCTGAGAGCAGAGGAGAGAGAGTTAGCTTTAGCAGTGCGGAGCGCCTCCGTGATACAGAGAAGAGCAGTCTCAGTTGAAAATGAACACACTGCACGATCATCACCTGTATGTATCTGTAGTTGTTGACATCGGACGTCATATCAGCTGTCTACCTTTAATGCATGAACACACTGAGAAGGTCTCCGGAAATGGTCACGATCATCACCTGTATGTATCTACGTCATATCGCTGTCTACCTTTAATGCATGAACACACTGCACGATCATCACCTGTATGTATCTACGTCATATCGCTGTCTACCTTTAATGCATGAACACACTGCACGATCATCACCTGTATGTATCACCATGTGTATTTATTTCTTTATTTTTATTTAACCTTTATTTAACTAGACAAGTCAGTTAAAAACTTCTTAGGGCTGAAATCCCATTAACGGGATCGATAGTACAACAGCCAGTGAAAGTGCAGGGCGCCAAATTCAAAACAACAGAAGTCTCATAATTAAAATTCCTCAAACATACATCTTATACAATTTTAAAGGTAATATTGTTGTTAATCCCACTACAGTGTCTGATTTCAGATAGGCTTTACAGCGAAAGCACCACAAACGATTATGTTAGTTCAGAGCCAAGTCACAAAAACACACACAGCCCTTTTTCCAGCCAAAGAGTGGAGTCACAAAGCAGAAATAGAGATAGAATGAATCACTAACCTTTGATGATCTTCATCAGATGACACTCATAGGACTTCATGTTACACAATACATGTATGTTTTGTTTAGTAGAATTCATATTTATATAAAAAAATTGCAGTATACATTAGGCAAGTTATGTTCAGTAGTTCCAAAAACATCCGGTCAATTTGCAGAGAGCCACATCAATTTACAGAAATACTCATCATAAATGTTGATGAAAATTCAAGTGTTATACATGGAATTAAAGATATACCTCTCCTTAATGCAACCGCTGTGTCAGATTTCAAAAAAGCTTTACGGAAAAAGCAAACCATGCTATAATCTGAGAACGGCGCTCAGAGAACAAATACATATATATAAATATTCACTTAACTTTGATGATCTTCATCAGCATGCACTCCCAGGAATCCCAGTTCCACAATAAATGTTTGATTTTTACATTTGATAATGTCCATCATTTATGTCCAAATAGCTACTTTTGTTAGCGTGTTTGGTAAACAAATCAAAACTCACGAAGCGCGTTCACTAGTTGCAGACGAAATGTAAAAAAAGTGGAATCAATCTTTAGGATATTTTTTTTATCATAAATCTTCAATAATATTCCAACTGGAGAATTCCTTTGCCTTCAGAAAATCAAAAAGGGAGATACCTCTCATGTGAAATGCGCATCACCAGCTCGTGACTGCTGCCAGACCTCTGACTCAATCACCTCATTCGGCCCCACTTCACAGTAGAAGCATCAAACAAGTTTCTAATGGCGGTTGACATCTAGCGGAAGCCTTAGGAAGTTGAAGATTACCAATATCCCACTGTAACTTTTAAAAAATTTCTTCAAGTTTTGAATATGCATATATTAGCAACTGGGACTGAGGAGCAGGCAGTTTACTCTGGGCACCTTATTCATCCAAGCTACTCAATACTGCCCCCCAGACATAAGAAGTTATTAAGAACAAATTCTTATTTACAATGACGGCCTACCCCAACCAAACCCGGATGATGCTGGGCCAATTGCGTGCTGCCCTATGGGACTCCCAATCACGGCCGCTGCGCCACTCGGGAGCAACGGTGAAGTTGCCCCTAAACGCTGACCTTGGGTCAATTTTGCATTTCTCCCACTAATGGTTAGGATTAGGGTAGGGGAAGAGGATCCTAGATCTGTACCTAGGGCAAACACTGTATCATCCCAGCCCGGAGTTATCGCCACCACACTCTCTAGCACTAGAAGAAATGGTTGTAATTGGCCCCGTTTAGCACTATGCACAGCTGAATATTGGGTTTTTAATGATTTTATAAAGCTTTTGCATGGCCACTAGTTGCTAGGGGTTTAACCAAGCTGCACTTTAAAGAGAGATCTTCAGATGTATTTGGAAGATGAGCAGGGGCTCTGTCAGGAGGATGTTTGTTCAACCATTGGGATGCCAGGACAGAAAAGAGCTTTCACTGGAATGAGTGGGAGCTGGCCCCTCATTGGGGTGGAAGCAGTGCTTGATTTGTAAATTGGGAGGTGCCTGAACAAAAAGTTAGCAGGAGAGGGGAGTGATCTGGGGGGCTCTGAGTTACCAGAACGCATGAATAAAAAAAAAACCTTTATAATAATTAATAGCATGAATTATCATTGCTTTTGCTTAAGTAGCATAGAGCAGTAGAGGCACTTGCAGAAGTTGGACATGTGGATCCTTTTTTGTAGTCTAGGGTCCAGGAAAATGTTTGCCTTTTATAAATGCATTTCATGTGATTCTACATCATTTTAGATGACTGGAGACTTTAGCAGAATCCTTTTTAATACTTCACAAATGATGGAAATGACAGTCATTCTACTTTGACGCTGACAAACTGAGGATCGGAGATCAATAAAAAACGACCTTGTCTTGAATCCACCAACAGCCTAGTCGTGGGTGTGTGGATGTGTGGAGGAAATTATAGTTTTAAAAAAGCTTTCCGTTTCACTTCCTCACCCAATAATGCAGCTGCTCACTCACCGGGGACGGCCGGTGTGCTCATGCCAAACAATTATCTCTCTTGTTTTACTTTGTCAAACAAAGCTGTTTTCTCAATTAGGCCTATTTGGAAGTTGATAACTTGGTAAACTACAGACAGATTATTCTTCTCTTATCATCAGGATCCATTTTCTTTCCAAACCGCGTTTTCCTTGATTGTATTTGAAATATTGCGAAAGGCCTGTTTTGGCTGCATGCTCTTCACTGACAGATTTTCAGCACGTTCACAACTGTAGGCTTGCCTTTCGATTGGGCTACACACAATCCACAGCCAGGCTTTTAATTTTTTTTTAATTAAGCTATTTATCCTCTGTTACTAATTTATAGGCCTACACCTGGTGTATTCAGAATAGTAGCATGTATTTCTGAACACACAGCAGTAATTCTGTAACTTTGGAAAATGTATTTAAATTTATCAGGGGTGCTGCGGCACCTTTTCCGTGGCTATGCTTCTTTAAGGAAATGAATGACGAAGTGCAACGCTGGAGAGGTTAGAGTTGCAGGCTCATGTCTATCAGAGCAGGGAGAGGGAGAGAGATCATAGAAGATGAATCTCATTCTAGTTCTGTGAGAGATGCAGGCACACTTCTCTCTCTCCCACCACAGCAATGGCCACGCATTGGTCTATAATCTATAGGCTACAATGTTGAGCAAACCGTAAAGCCGGGCCGGCCCAACACTTATCAATTCTTAGAATATCAGACAGATTTTCACATTGAAAATTGCTTTTATTATCATTTTTAAATTGCAAACAGGGACAATTTTTGTTCATGTCACGAGAGGTTCCGGATCCTGGCAAACGGGTTCCAGAACGAAACAGTCCAGAACGGAGAGGTTCCGGATCCTGGCAAATGGGTTCCAGAACGGAGAGGTTCCGGATCCTGGCAAACGGGTTCCAGAACGAAACAGTCCAGAACGGAGAGGTTCCGGATCCTGGCAAACGGGTTCCAGAACGAAACAGTCCAGAACGGAGAGGTTCCGGATCCTGGCAAACGGGTTCCAGAACGAAACAGTCCAGAACAGAGAGGTGACGGATCCTGTTTCAATGAAGCACTGGGTGGAAGTGCCAGAGGTGCCAGGATAAAGAGCTGGGTTGGGGTGTACGGTTTGACCATAGACTGAAGGTAGGGAGAGGCGGTTACCCTTGCTGCTCCATAGGCAAGCACCAGGGTCTTGAACTGGATGTGAGCTTCAACTGAGACCCAGTGGAGGGTGTGAAGGAGTGGGGTGACGTGGGACAATTAGTAGAGGTGTGTGTATGGTGTGAGGGACCCAGGATGACATGCACTGTAAAAGCACACCTGTGACAACTGCTGATGCAAACATGGCTTTATAAATCATTTTGATTGATTGATTGACCCACCCAGTGATGGCCTCTTTTGCCCGTAGAACAGAGACCCTGGAGTCCAACAGACACAATTTGAGGTATCAGGCTGGGTGAAACAGAAACACATCACCTGAATGAGAACAGCTAGATGTGATGTACCTGTGTGCCTATTACGCTTACCAAAACCTAACCACATAGTTGTACTGCTACAGTATAATTAAAAAATGTATATATTATTTAACCTTTATTGAAATAGGCAAGTCCGTTAAGAACAAATTCTTATTTACAATGACGGCCTACCCCGGCCAAACCCGGACAAATCGAACCAGGTACTGTAGTGATGCATCTTGCACTGGGATGCAGTGCCTTAGGCCGCTGAGCCATTCGGGAGCATAATCATGGTATATCACTGGGAGATAGGAGATAGAGATTATAGGAGAGATACAATGACTGTTCAAAACATTTGGAACACCTGCTCTTTCCATGACATAGACTGACCAGGTGAAAGCTATGATCCCTTACTGATGTCAATCCACATCAATCAGTGTAGATGAAGGGGAGGAGACAGATTAAAGAAGGATGTTTAAGCCTTGAGACATGGATTGTGTATGTGTGCCGCTCAGGGTGAATGGGTAAGACCAAAGATTTAAGTTCCATTGAGCAGGGTATGGTAGTAGGTGCCAGGCGCACAGGTCAAGAACTGCAAAGCTGCTAGGTTTTTCACGCTCAACAGTTTCCTGTGTATATCAAGAATTGTCCACTACCCAAAGGACATCCAGCCAACTTCACACGACTGTGGGAAGCAATGGAGTCAACATGGGCCAGCATCCTTGTGAAACGCTTTCGGCACCTTGTAGAGTCCATTCCCCAATAAATTGAGGTTATTCTGAAGGGAAAGGGGGTGCAACTCAATATTAGGAAGGTGTTCCTAATGTTTGTACACTCTGTGTAATTTATAGGACATATATAGAATATAGTAGATGTTGATTATAGGAGATATTGAATATAGGAGATAGATTATAGGAGATATTGAATATAGGAGATATTGAATAAAGGAGATATTGAATATAGGAGATAGATTATAGGATATATTGATTATAGGAGATAGATTATAGGAGATACTGATTATAGGAGATATTGATTATAGGAGATATCGATAATAGGATATATATATTATAGGAGATATAGATGACAGAATATATAGGTTATAGAAGATATGTTAAAATACATATAGATTATAGAATATATAGATTATAGAAGATAGAGATTATAGGAGATGTAGATTATAGGACATGTAGATTATAGAATATAAAGATTATATATAGAAGATATAGACTATATAGATTATAGGAGATGTAGATTATATAAAGATATATATTATTTAAAATATAGATGACAGAAGATATAGATTATGGGAGATATAGATTCTAGAAGATATAGATTATAGGAGATATAAATTATAGGAGATATAAATTATAGAAGATATAGATGATAGAAGATATAGATTATAGAATGTATAGATGATAGAATATATAGATTATTGGAGATAGAGATTATTGAAGATATAGATGATAGAATATATAGATTATAGAAGAAATAGATTATAAGAGATATAGATTATTGAAGATATAGATGATAGAAGATATAGATAATAAAATATATAGATTATAGAAGATATAGATTATAGAATATATAGAAAGGGATATAGTATTTATATATTATGTAGGAGATATAGGGTCATCCAAACCCTTCATTTATGCATGGGAAATAAATGAAACCCATAAAATACACATAAAGTACTATTTTATAGTGTCTCTTCAAACATAAAATACATCAATAAACACACTTTGAATTGAGCTGTGTAGGATGGGACAGATTGACAAGCTTCTAACATTCACCACCAGACATGAAAGTGCACCTGTTATACTGCCCCGTTCAAATCAAGCCAACGCAACAGGGGAAAGGAGCAGTAGTGAAACCCAAGCTAGGGTCAATAGGAAGAGCAGCAGGGTAGCCGATTTAAAGGCAAACTTTCTTTCTCATGGGGAGGGAGGAAGGGAGAGGCAATTCAAGCCTCTTTTGGTCTCCCTCCTTGGCAGGAAATCGAATGAAACAAAGAGGGAATAGAGCGATGTGATTTATCAATCTGTCTTGACATCAGAGTGGAAATAAACCAGAGCTGCTGGAAACAGGTTGACCTGGAGGAGAAGAGGGTGGTTATTACACACGTGGCTCAGAAAGCACGGCGCAACACTCTCACATCACAGAGACATCACAACTGGAGCTGGCCTGGGAGGGACACTGCCTGTAGCATACAGTACACAGCTGCTGCTTGGCCTTGTCCTGTATAAGGAGGACCAAGAACTGTGAATACACGCTGGCTGATGTCATAAAACCCTTAGTGGAAATAAACCAGAGTTTATTTGAACTTTTAAGCGTTAAAGTGTTGAGACTTAATTTCTCTAGGGTAGGGAGCGGCATTCGGAATTTTGGATGAAAAGCGTGCCTAAATTAAACTGCCTGCTACTCAGGCCCATAAGCTAGGATATGCATATAATTAGTAGATTTGGATAGAAAACACTAAAGTTTCCAAAACTGTTAAAATAATGTCTGTGATTATAACAGAACTGATATGGCAGGCGAAAACCCGAGGAAAATCGAACCAGGAAGTACTATTATTTTGAAAGGCAGTTTTTCCATTGAAAGCCTATCCACCATACAAAGACTTAGGACCCAGTTCACGAGCTCTATGGCTTCCTCAACATGTGACCAGTCTTTAAGCATTGTTTCAGGCTTTTACTCTGAAAAATGAGGGTGATACACCACTTTCAATAAGAGGACAGTGGAAATTTCCATCCATGAACCAAGCACGTATTCGGGAGCGCGCATTTCTTGTTTACCTTTTCCATTGACGAAGCTTTTGTCGGGTTGAAATATTTTTATTTATTATTTATGACAAAAACAACATGAGGGTTGATTTTAAACATCGTTGGACATGTTTCTACTATCTATTATTGTACTTTTTTGACTTTTTGTCTTGGTTTGGAGAGGGCGCATTGTGTCTTTGGATTGCTGAACAAAACGCACCAACAAAACTGAGGTATTTGGACATAAAGATGAACTTTATCGAACAAAACAAACATTTGTTGTCTAACATGGAGACCTTGGAGTGCCACCAGATGAAGATCATCGAGGGTAAGTGATTAATTTTAATGCTATTTCTGACTTTTGTGACACTCTCCTTGGTTGGAAAATGGCTGTATGGGTTTTTGTGGCTAGGAGCGGACCTAACATAATCGCAAAGTG